>NC_089845.1:150461380-150781657 GCF_035609145.1 Eleutherodactylus coqui | reverse complement strand
GTCCATCTTGCATATGGGCAGCAGTTTCATTGGATGCCTGCATCACCTAGCCATATATAACATAGGCATAGTGTAACCAATGGCCATTTTACATTTAAGCACAGAGAAGCTGTATCAGGTTTATATGCCTATATAACACATGGTCTGTTAGTGACAGATATTCTTCAGAAGATATATTGCTGCTGGTGTGAAAGCTTGTATACCAGCAGACAATGTCAATTGGATTCTATTGAAGAGAGCAGAGAAAGAAACTGTATTACATCTATATGCATATACAAAACGTGGTCTGTACATTAGGAGAGGGGATATTTAGGCTGTTGACAACATATATAGCAGCAAAGCATGCGGACAAACTACGCTTTGGCGTGGGGAATATTGCAGCCCTCTGTTTGTGGCCTCAGGCGTCGTTCAAAGTCATCAGTCCTGCCATTGGGAATTACCGTATTTTTCGCTTTATAAGATGCACTTTTTCCGCCTCCAAAGCGGGGGGGAAAAGTTCCTGCGTCTTATAAAGCGAATGTGCCGAAAATTCGTTCCGATCGCCATTGTTAGAGGTTAGAAGATTTCTCTCCTGTCAAAAAAAAAAATATATTACTCACCTCCCCCAGCATTCTGCGGCGCTGCTGCAGGCTGTCGCTCACTCCTGGTCCCCGTCAGAGCATTGCTTTCTGGACGCGGGGCTTGAAATCCCCACCTCCAGAAAGCTAATACTGTGAAGTAACATCATTGAATGGCTGTGATTGGCTGATGGCGTGTGTTAGCCAATCACAGTATTAGCTTTCTGGAGGCTGGGATTTCAAACCCTGTGTCCAGAAAGCAATGCTCTGCCGGGGACCAGGAGGAAGAGACAGCCTGCAGCAGCTCCACAGAACGCCGGGAGGTGAGTAATTATTTTTTTCCCCTATTTTCCCGCTCTAAAATGGGGGTGCGTCTTATAGACCGGTGCGTCTTATAAGGCAAAAAATACGGTATTTACAGACCTTACACAGCTAACAGTGGGGTTTAGAGAATTCAATTAAGCTATACCAAATAGAGACCGCTCACAAAGATACAAGCTATACACTGTCACCTTCTGTTGTCACATATTGTGTTGCCCAGGGATTGCGGCTTATTTAGTTGCGGTGGGTGTTAATATAAAAAACACCACAACAGGGAAACAGTAAATACACACAGTGTGTGTCAGCAGCCTCAGATGTCATTTAAAGTAGCCAGTCCAGCCACTACAAATTATTTGCAGGCCTTACATAGTTAGCAGTGGTTTTCTGCAAACTATAAAGTTAGCTAATGAATTACATAGAACTACACTATAAAGTAAACAAAAACCCCTAAATAAATAAAAAGGAAAATAGAAGAAGGCAAGGAATAGGCAGAGAAAGTGTTGGAGATAGTAGAGGACAGGCCAAGTTGGCACTTCAAGCAGCTTGTACTGAAGCAACAGCTCCATGTTCTATAGGTGGTGAGGAAAGCCTGCTGCTATTCGCTAGAAGTAGTTCTACCTGTGCAGTACATCTACAGCATGCAGAACAGGTCGAAGAGTGGATAACACAGCAGGCCTCAAGTACCACCACCTCCTCTTCCTTTCAGTCATAGCCATATAGCAGTCAGTCTGCAGCAGTCAGCTATGAGCATTCCCTCTACTTCATCGTGTTGCAACTCTTCTGCACCCTCTAAAACAGTCCATATAGATCAGTCTGAGGAGATATTTGATCATTCAGTGTCACAGATGTCAATGGGGCAGTCCAAACAACCAGAGGGAGAAGACCAAGACATTGAATGCACTGATGCCCAATCATTTTTTTTTTCCGAAAAGGAAGATGTGGGTGGGTCAGTGTGCGCAGTCAGCCGTCCACAGGCAATGTGTACTCAGGGGGATATGGAAACAGAAGTGCCATTTCATGGTGCTCACTGTGAGATAGAGTCCATTCAGGAGAAGGAAGTGGAAATGACCAGGTGCTAGACCCAACTTGAACAGACAGGGGAAATCATGATAGCAGCTTGCAGAGGGGGGGAGGAAGAGGTGGACGTTGCAGGGCAGCACCATGCTAAAACAGGGAGTATGGTATCGCAGACAAACATAAGGCCTGTACCGTCATCATCAGTGTTAGGTCCTGCAGACCAAGTCGCCGTCCTGTCTCTTGAGTCTGCTTCTGTTCCTTTCAGCACTCACAGGGTTACTGTGTCTAGCTCCTCTGTACAGCCTGTGGGAGTTGTAATCAGCTTCCTATTTAAACCCTCTAGTTCTCTCCCACAATGCTTGCTGTTGTTGTCATTTCCTGTGTGAGTGCATGTAAGCTGCTCTCTCAGTCTCTAATCTGTATGCAGTTCATTGTGCCCCCTAAACCAGTGTACTCTATGTCTTGGTGTATTCCCAGCTTCCTGTGTGCCTGCTGCTGGGTTTTGTTTGTCTGTCTACTTTGTGTATACGTGATCGCTGCTCAGGTCTGCTTCTGGTTTCCACTTTATGTTTACTCCAGCATATCCGCGTGGCTCGGTGAAATGACTCTTGATTCCTATTCTCACCAGATAGGTAGGAACGTCTAGGAGTCAGGAAAGGCGGCCTGGACCTCTCCACCTTCAGGAGTATCTCCAGGACAGGGACACCTCATCCATCTGAGTCCAGGGTAAGGCCCATTCTCGTTACTGCACTCAGTTCCCGCATTCTGTTCTGTCGGCACCTTGGTGTCAGCTGTCTATCCTGCTGGGTGGTTCTATTTGGCAGGGAAACACAGTGGATCCACAAACCACACGTAACAATCAACTACTACTTACTATTCATAGGAGCACCAACATCAGCTAGGTCTGGTCACAGGACTTGTGCAGCCTGGGCATTCTTTGAAACCGCATGTGATGACAGACGAATGGTCATCTGCAATATCTGCGATAAGCGTTTAGGCCTCATTCACACGGGCTACAAAACCCATGTATGTGAAGCCCATGGTTTCCAGTGAGTTCCTTCAGGCTACAAAACAAAGCGATGAATTTGTAGCCTGTGTAAACGACGTCCTAAAACGTGGCTAGAACATAAACAACCACAACACAATGTGTATCAACGGTCACATGAACTCCCACCACCTACTTCGGTGGAGAGCCCACCTCCTGCTCCCTCTTCCTCCATCTCCCTCCCTGGTCATGCAGGAGCCTCTGAGCACAGAGGGGCAGTTTTGTGTAGGGCAGTAACCTGACTACTTCAGGTGTCTCCTCCACAATTGATGATCAGGCTTGTAGGCTTCAGAGCCAGGAGCGGGAAATAGAGAGTAGAAGTTGAGCCGCCACCATCACCACCAACGTTGACTTCTGCCCCATATTCCAGTGTGTCCCAGGTCAGCAGCCAGCCCTCCATCCCCCGGCTATGGGAACACAAAAAAATACGACCCCAACCATCCATGAGCACAGAACCTAAACGCAAGCATTGCACAGCTGCTTGCAATAAAAATGCTGCTCTTCAGGTTAGTGGATACAGACACCTTCTGCAATCTGATGCTTCATGCTAAGCCACAGTACCACATGTGCAGTCACCAATTCTTTGCCCAAAAAGCTGTCCCTGCCCTGCACCTGACCACGGACACATGGTCCAGCTAGCATGGCCCCCGGGCGTTACATATCCTTAACAGCACACTGGGTCAATGTCCTGCAGGCGGGGCATGAAGCCCGAAGGCGGTGGTCTACATTTCCTGGTACCCAAAGAGTTGTGGGACATTCATACTTGTCTGTTCCTTCCTCCACCTCTTCATACAACCTTTCAACACCTCCTGTCTTACGTGGTGCAATTTTTGATCTAGGAAACTCTATGTGGGCCTTCTATTGCTTTCATTGACATCCCTGTGCTACGGTTGATCCCTACACCACTGTACCGTACTTTGACCAATTTTTGTGAGGAGCACAGTGTTCCCCAGATCTGTGGCTGTGTTCCCATGCAATTTGGGGGGCTGTGGCTGCATTGGGAATTTTAACTCCCATTGACTTTAATGGAAGTTGGGATTAGCCTTCCTGATTCACAATGATTTTCATGAAAGTGGCCTGATACCGACATGAACCGAATATTCCACTAATCATTCATTACTAGTCACAATCTGTGTTTAAAAAATCCTGCATTTTTCAAACTGACCACAGAATCTAGAGGCCCATTTACACGGCCTGATGATCGCTCAAAGATCGCTCAAATGACAGTTTGAGTGACGGCTTTGAGCGATCATTTTGCATAAAGTATTAAGTAGCTACTGAGCTACTTAAGAGCAATTAAGTGTGCAAATAAAGCCTTAGCTGAATGCAGTTAATATCCCCAAGGGCGCTTATCTGTGTTCAGACCCTTTGTTCTCCAGGGGGAAACAATGCTATCAGCACTCCCCATGGAGAACTGCTGATAAGGCTGACCGCCGATTTTTAGGTTGGACTGAATTTAACGATCAGCTAGCAGTGCACGAAGTGTGCACATTTAGACGCAACGATTATCGCTAAAAATATCGCCTTTTAGTGTTTTTTTTTTTAAAGTGATCATTGTTCAGTGTAAATGGGCTTTTAGTCTAACACTTCCTGATGTGTAGAACTAAAACCAAGCAACTATTGGGCCATGTGAACAAAAAAGGCTCAGTGTTTACGGTGAATTGAGGCTGGTGGGCTAGAACAATCCTGTGCCCGCTACACCTCTGTTAATTGAACGACTATCACTGCTGTGTAAAGAACAGGACATATAGTTGGGTGGTAGCTATGAAGAAAACTTTAGACTAAGAGATAACACCTATATGTAGATAACACAGGATTAGAGATGAGCGAGCGTACTCGTTTCGGGCGTTTTTGCACTCGAGCACTGCTTTTTCCGAGTAACTCACTACTTGGACAAAAAGATTCGAGGGGCACCGGGGGTGAGCGGGGGGTTGCAGAGGGGAGTGGGGGGGGGGGGGGGGTGAGAGAGAGCACTCCCCCACTGTTCCCCCCCGCTCCACCACGCCGCCCCCTGCCCTCCGCCGCCCCCCCTCCCCAATCTTTTCATTCGAGTAGTCAGTTACTTGGAAAAAGCGGTGCTCGAGTGCAAAAACACCCAAACCGAGTACGCTCGCTCCTCTCTACACAGGATCCATTACTCACAATAGGTGATCGGCGATGCCTATCTACTCCCCTCCTTGCAAAATGACCTCCACACAAGTCACAGGACATGCCTAGAACAGTCTCCATACAAATCAGTGGGTCCCCTCCTATCCATTGTGTGAACGGCCCCTGAAGCTGCTGTGAAGCAGATCTATAAGGCTGGGTTCACACAGGGCGGATTCCCGTCGGAAATCTCGTGGTTTGGCCGCAGCCAAAACCGCGAGACTTCCGCTGGGAGAACCGCCGCGATTTAAGCCGCGGCGGCTTTTCCGTTGTGGCCGGCGCTCCCATAGAGGAGAGTGCGGCCGCGAGGAAAATAAACAAAAAAAAAAGTAAATAGACATGCTGCATCTTTTGAGGCCGCAGCCGCGGTTTCAGCCGGATTTACCGCAGCGGATTGGCCGTCCCGTGTGGACGAGGTTTCTGAGAAATCTCGTACACATGGCTGGCTAATCCCAAGATTAGCGGCCGCGGGCGGATTTGCCGCGGCAAATCCGCCCTGTGTGAACCCAGCCTAAATGCTGTTAAATGTAGCTCAGACAAGATGGCCGCCCCCATATTGTACAGACAACAGAATAAAAAAATTCTACAATCCAAGAATTAAAACAGATTAGAATAATGTAATATGTTTCTCTATCTGATAAAGTCGCTTTAACCCCTTGAGTGGCACGCCCGGAAATTTTCCGGGACGAGCTCCACTGCTCATAGCGACATAGCCCGGAAGATTTCCGGGCTATGTATCACTATGGGAGCTGCAGAACACAATGCCACAAGCTGTGACAGTGTGCTCTGCCTACACAGACCCACAGAGAACAAAGCAAGGGCTTTGAAAAACCAGCAGAAGATATTGCAGATATGCCGGCAAACTCCTGCTTTGTTTACAGGTTGCCATAGAGACCATCGGCTTGTCAGAAGCAAGCCGATGGTCTCTGTGGCAGGGAGAGCTGGTTGTTACCTGTCAGAGGACAGCTAGGTACTAGCTCTTACAGCAGGGATCAGAGAAAACCTCCGATCTCTGCTGTGTTAACCCTTTACATGCTGCAGTCTATGTGACTGCAGCATGTAAAGGGCTGTCACCATCGGACCCCCGGAATGTGATCAGGGGGTCCTGATGGGTCCCTGTGGAAGTCCCCTAAAGGGAAAAAAATAAATAAAAATTTTTTTAAAAATTAAAAAAAAAAAAAAGTAAAAAAATTATTAAAAAAATAAAAAAAACACTTGTCTCCCTTTACTTTGTAAAAAATCAAAAATACAAATCACACATGTGGTATCCGTGTGCGTCGTAATGACCCAGAGAAGGAAGTTAATACATTATTTAACCCCTTAATGACATGGCCCCTTTTTTTCTTTTTTCCCCATTTCTTTTTTTCCTCCCCCCTGTTTAAAAAATCACAACTTGTCCCGCAAAAAACAAGCCCTCATACGGCCATGTCAATGGAAAAATGAAAAAGTTATGGCTCTTGAGACGCAACTGCAAAATTAGTTGAAATTCAATCATTAGACCATTTTAAAAAACCTGCCCTGGTGGGCACAACAGGGTGGTAGGAAACCCGCCACTCAAGGGGTTAAATCACCCCAGATCTCTATGGTAATCTAAGTTCAGTTCACTTGAACCACAGCCCAAGCCTTGAGGCTGTAATATAAATGCAAAAGTTAGGCTGTGGTACGGCCACCTAAACGGGGCACAGACTTGCAAAGGAACATATTTAGCCCTTTAATAAGCCGAGGGGGTTCATGGCATGGATAGAAGCATTCATTTGCAGATGCAATATCAGTGCCTTAATTATGGGCTGCACATATTAAACCACTAGAGATGAGCGTGTATACTCGCTAAGGGCAATTACTCAAGCCAGCATTGCCTTTAGCGAGTACCAGCCCGCTCGAGACAAAAGGTTTGGGTGCCGCCGCGGGGGAGCGGTGAGTAGCGGCAGTCAGCGGGGGGAGAGAGGAAGAGAGAGATCTCCCCTCTGTTCCTCCCTGCTCTCCCCCGCAGCTCCCTGCCCGCTGCCGGCAGCCGAATCTTTTGTCTCAAGTGGGCAGGTACTCGCTAAGGGCAATGCTCGCTCGAGTAATTGCCCTTAGCGAGTATACTCGCTCATCTCTACTGCACACCTAAAAAGTGCTGCCACACAGTACTAGTGAATAATACTACCGCACACTCTATACATACGAAGGCCGCTATAAGGTACTAAGATATGATGCCACTATACTGTACTAAAGGAATACAATATTGGAATACCACACAGCATGCGCACGGTTTCATCTGGGGAAAAAAAAAAAATCGGAGAGCCGGACAGGTACGTTAGGCGCCACTCGGTTTTGTTATAGGACAAATAAGGCAAGAATTTAGTTTTCCCATAATATGGCAGGAAGATGGAACCCAAACAGAGCCCTTAGTGCAGATGTGAAAGTGGCCTAACATTCGTGTCTCGCTATGGTCTCCCGTACGGTTAGTGGCCGCAGGGAACCTCACATGATGTCTATTGGGAAGTACCTTAGTAATGTTGATGACAGCGACTCACTTCATGAGGACTGCTCCTTAGGACAGCAATAACCATTATATATGCATGTGCCTGTCATCAATGTGGCAATAGCACCCCCTATGGCTGCAATCAATGAATTGCTGAAGCTACGACACTTGTTCATTACCGTAGAAGGGGAGGAAATGAAAAGGAAGCAACAACATACAACCAAGTATGAAAGAAGTACAGGATCCTCCTTCCTTCGTACAATATAAACCTGTGACTAAGGGCTCCTTCAGACTACCATATTTGTGCGTAATACGCAGAGAATACGGCCCATTGATGTAAACGGGTTCATTCTCACTCCTCTTTTTTGCACGCTCATTTACACACCAAACGTCCCCATAGAAGTCTATTGGAGGTTCGCAAATACGCAGAAAATACATTGTAATTCTGTGTAAAAACAGCACACCTGGACCTTATTAGGCTAATAGCCTTTTATATTACGGTGGGGGATGCCCTGCGACCATGTGAACTAGCCCTGCGAGCACAAAAAGTACAGTAATTCGCGCCAATATGCATACAAAAGCGCATGTTTCACAATTGTGTTGTGCTTACCCGAGTGTTTTTACACATACGATCATGTGAAGGGGCCCTAAGATAGCAGGCACTGGAAAAATATAGGAACTTACACTTATATGTCCCTAATATAGCCCCCTGATGTTCCTATATAAGAGCCACACGTGTCAGGGCGATAGCTCTATTTGTCAAGTAGGCTTCTGTAGGGTGTTAATAGGGTGAGTTCTTTTCAAGGCTTGCTTTTGCGACTGTGAATGGAGCTTTTTGCTGCTTTTCTTTGTATTTAACCCCTAAGTGACGGCCCCATCGGGATTCTACGTCCTCACTAAGTGGGCTTTAATCCTAGAGGACGTAGAAACAGGTGTCCTCTTAGGATTAATGCCCTCTTAGCTGAGGACGTGACAGCTCCATGCTGTCGGTGCCCGCAGGTAGCCGACAGCATGGAGCTGTCATCCTGGGCTGCGGGCAGTCCCCCCCGGCATTGCAATCGGCGCTATCCTATGGACAGCGCCGATCACAATAAAGTGAAAAAAAGTGTAAAAAAAGATCAGATCCATCAGGGCAGCTGAAAGTACTCACCCGCCTTGAACGAGGTATCTTGCGGTGAATGGGTCCTCTGGGACATGTCGCCGCTCTTCTGCGCATGCAGGCCAAACGTATGACGTCACGTGCATGCGCAGAAGGCTGGGAGCCCCGGCAAATTCAAAATCTCCTGGCTCCCGTCTCCTGAACCAGGAGATATCACCGGGGACCGCGGTGAGTGGTCTCCGGGTCTGCGATCGCCGCTATCCACTGTATAGCGGCCATTGCGAAAAAGTTAAAAAAAGTAAAAAAAAAAAAAAGGTCCAGTTTCACCTCCCCTCATGGATCCGATCCATGAGGGGAGGTGAAAATACTCACAAATTACTCACAGTGGTTTTGTGTTTTAGGGCTTATTTACATGAGCGTATATCGGTCAGCATTTTCACGGCCGGCCGATATACGCTTCCATCTAAGCAGTGCCCCCTTCCCTCCCCCTCCCCGGCTCTTTGCCTCTCTCATCCAGTCCGGCATTTGCAATGGGGGGGGGGCAGGGGTGGAGCTAAACTCTGTTCTGTCTCGCCCACTCCCATTGCTGACTAAGGAGCGGGGAGGTGGCGGGAGCTTAGCTCCACCCCTGTCCCGCCCACTCCCATTGCAAACCGCTCGGAGGGGAGAAGAGAAGCAGAGAGCCAGTGAGGGGTAGGGAAGGGGGGTACTGCTCAGATAGAAGCGTATATCGGACGGCCGTGAAAACGCTGGCCAATATATGCTCATGTAATGCTCTCTAACAGCCTAATCACACGGACGCATTTTCTGTCTGTATTACCTACATATTTTTTATAATAATAATCTTTATTCATATAGCGCCAACATATTCCGCAGCGCTTACAAGACAGGGGGAATAAAAACAAAACCACTGTAACATGTAGTAATCAATTGATGGAAACAGTAGGGGTGCGGGTCCTGCTCCAATGAGCTTACATACTACGAATAGTGGGGTGATACAGAAGGTAAAGGGGCTGGAGATGTGCACGGTACGGCGAGGTGCAGAGTGAGGGATGCTATACACAGACAATAGTCAAATTGGGCTTTATAGTGGATAAATCATTATGACTGTGAGGGGCGGTTGGTTGCGGCTAGCAGGGATTACAGTCAGTAGGTCAGGGAGCATGTTATCAGGAGTACAGAGGAGTTTCGTTTAGGGGATGTGGTATGCCTCCCTGAAGAGGTGCGTTTTTAGGGCATACCTGTAGTTTTGTGAATCAGAGATTGCCCGGATAGTTTTGGGTAGTGCATTCAAGAGGACAGGTGCTGCTCTGGAGAAGTCTTGGAGGCGGGAATGAGAGGTTCGAATTAAAGGGGCACTCTGATTTCGTTAGCAGAGGGGAGGGCCCGGGCTGGGTGGTGGATTGAGATGGACATAATTCGGACAGCATACGTCTGCACAAATTTGCATTGATGTATTATAATGTGCATTTTTTACATGTGTAGAAAAAGATGCAGCATGACCCATTAAGGTCAATAGGATTGTGTAAAAGCACAGCAAATACACAGGGGCATATGAATGCACTGCATCTTTTACACACATTGCCAGGAAACAATGGTGAAAAATGACATCAATTGGGCGTTCCTTCACTTGGCACCAGGAAATATGGTTTACTGGTTGCCAGCTTGCAGAAGAAGGAGGTCCTGAGTGTCAACATGGATCCATGCAGAGCCAGAAGCTGAAGTACTGTCAAGGGTTGCGAGGCAGCACAACTATAAGAAGAGAAGGGCAGGAAAGGGGTATAAGACAGAGTTTGGTGCCAGTAGCAGCGAGTGCAGAGTGACTCTGTAGTGCTTGAGGGGCCTACTAATAGAGCGCTTGGCAAGTAGGCGTCAGTATAGCAACTGAGATACGATGGTGGGTGAGGGCAGAGGTAAAGAGTTAAAGTGCCTAAGTAGTGCTATAAGGAAGAGTCTAAGTCTAGTCATTGTGAGCAGGACGTTGGCCACAACAGGAGAGCAAGAGCCTGGGCAGTGCTGCATTGCAAGGCCAACTAACTGCTATAAGACAAGCCTGTGAGCCTCTTGAGAGACTATGGAAACAACTACTAGGTCAGTGTGGGTGGTGAGTGTCAGCCTAGAGTTGGATTGTCCCTCAGATTGAGAAAGAAAGACTGAGGAGGTGAGGCCTATCCTACCAACTAATTGGACTGGTAGGGCTAAGAGGGACAGTAGCAAGCCTATTATGTGGTTGGGATCCAAGTTCAAGTTAGGTCAATGAAACATGAGTATATTCTGACCACGTTTATGTGTCTTAGTATGGATGAGTGTCTGGGTTTGGTCTCCTGATCCAACTCCAAGCACCATAGATTTATACTTGGTGGCTTGGGACAATACTTTTGTGTGTTGTGCTAGATGCACTCTCACAGCTGAGGGTAGTCAGACAACTGCGAAAGGTTGTAGTAACCATGAGGAACCGTGTAGGCACAGAAGACCATCCATACTAAGAGAGTGCTGCAACCCTACAAGTGGTATATAGGCGGGGTAAGCTGTGGCATGGAGTAGCCACTCAAAGACCCGCGGCACAGCAGGACAGCAAAAAACAGCTGTCATTTTGGCACAACCTGACTCTGGTGGAATCTCAGGTCCCGTCCTGGTGTAAAGATCACTCAGAAACTGTTATGCCACAACTAAGAATTAAAACTTTTTGTCTGATCTCAAATTTCTGCATTGTTTGACAGGGGAGCCCCAGTTACAAGAGCGACTGCCACAGATGCCCCCAGAATAACTTGTTACAGATATTACTCAAAGGGTCTGCCATAGATGTATGTAAAAATGGTATCCCTGTAGACAGTCAGGAGTCCTGCTGAGATGAAGGGCTTGGATAGCCTCATGAACAAATGCCCTGCTGTTATTTATATAAGATGCTGGTAGGATAGTGTATGATGGTATTACAGTGACAGACGGAAGCAGCAAAATAAACATTCACTCAACAGAAAATATTAATTACATTTCATTACTCCACAAGAGGCTTCAATATGTAAATGTTGCATAACATTCCATGACAGGGTCCGCTATTTCTCTCCATAGGAGGGCATGATCTTTAGCGTTACCTTTCACTACTTATTATACAAACACAGCAATCGGTAACATAAGCAATTATCCTTTTAGCAATAAATCCTACTAAGCCATAATTGTCGTCCAACTACCAGTACTCTGGGTACCATAGGTTTTGATTGCACTTCTGCAAAAGTTTCTTAAAATTTTGCTTACTGCCTTAAAGGATACATCTTTCATTGCTCCTCAAGCCACCACCAACTCTGGAACGTGGTATTGCAGGACCTTATTTCCATACATCTGGTGGGCCTGTTGTAGTGCCAAAGTCACACTAACAGTACATAGAATAAGACCTGCAGGCTCTCTATGTAGTAAGACCTCTGCCCTCTCAGGGCTGCAAGAATGAAGAACTGAAGCTCACTCATATTTTCGGTCTCACAGCTTTACCATGACCGGCCCACATTTTCTGATTTAACTTGGCGACCTTCTTTTCCACTGCGTTCTCCTTCTTCCCTGTCAGCTCTCCTCCGCATGCACACACATGACTGACTTCCAATCTTCTGTTTCTGTGGCTGCTTCCCAGCATGGGGATACAGGCGCTACACTTCTCTCTTACGGTTGCTGGTCTCCATCACTTCATTCAGACTTCTTTTACTGCATCCCTAATGCCGCTGTCCGATAACTATTCTCTCACCTCTCCTTAAGAATTAATCTTTGACGCGTCACACTCCTTTTTTATAAAATATGGTGTCCATTTTGAACTTCAGACGTCTCCCTCTGACTCGCTTGCCACGTATGTCTATGGGCGTGGCGTAAGCCCTTTAATTCCCCTAACAAGGATCATCTGGAAATAGGAGCTCCTTCCACTTTACACTTAGAAGCATCTGAACAAATGGAATTCTCCATTTCATGTGGGTTGTGTTGTAGTAACCCAGAGTTAATGGGGCCCCTCCTTAAGTATGAATGTGTTTTGTCTTGTGCAATTGTGTTGTCAGTGTCTTCAATGTGTGTGCATTTGATGTGTATTGCATCTCTGCATCACTGAGTGGGTTAACGTCTGGGTTATGGCTGGAAAATGTATCTTGTGGTGTGTCATGTGGCCATGTAATATATATGCGATTGCAAGGTGTATGCAAGAGGTCTTGTCTAGGTCTTGGTCTTGGGTCTCAGTTCTTCGCCTGAAGAGATCTGAGAGACTCGGTGTGATTATGAGAACTGTGTCTGGTCCTACAGGGAGCCCCAGGATGGAAGAGGCTGAGCGACTGCCTTGTGTGTGCCCTAGGCCCAATCTACCCAGGCCTTTATGCTAGTGACCTGGAGGACCGCAAGTGTGCGAGAACCAGCCATGCAGCGCTGAGTGCCCTTTCCTAAATGTGAGTGTGTACCGGGAGAGAGAGAGAAGAAGTTTGCCAGGAACTGGGTCACGCAGATAACTCGACTGCGGATCGTCTGGAGCAACCCGAGAGAACCTCCCTGTCACACCACTAATTTTCCTGCGCCAGTGTCCTGATGGTGGATGTAATTGGTTTGGACTGTAACTTAATCTTTAAGTAAATGAGCTCTACCGACCATTCCCGGTTTTGCTCTGAAACGTTAACTCTGTGTGCGGACTCTTTGTCACTTTATGGATTCACCGCAGAGGACGGAACGGTGGCGTCACGAGTGACAAGGACTTGAGGTAAACCACAGCTTGGGTTACCCTCTGTAAGTTCTCCCCAGCGGTAACTTGGATGGGTCATGTTCTACCCCCAGGGGATGAGATAGTAGAGCCCTATGACAAGGCCCATACTCTACCCCGCTGTCTCCTCGGCTGTGGGCCCGCTCCTCGGACACTGCAGTGTCATGAACTCTGCATAGTTAGTAGTTTTTGATTCTGTTGCCCAACTCTGCTGCATCATTTTCCAGTGAACAAAAGGGTTAATCTCTCCTGCTTTGGACTCCAGCACTTCTCATCTGTTGGTTGTTTTCAGTTTAGCTTGCTAGATATGCCCTGTCTGTTTCCTCAGTCTTGGCTTGTTTGTCTATATCCATGTTCCTATCTCCTGGTCTCTACCTTGTTCAGTTCCTGACCCAAGCCACCTTGCCTGTTCTGAGTTTGCTTCCTGCATTGTTCTTGTTCTGCGTTCTGACTTCTCCTCTGTCAAGTATTCACCTGCCTTCCTGCTGCGTCTGTCATCCCTGCAAGGTCTCACCCTAGAGAGCACCACATCTTGCCTTGCGGACCAACGTTCCTAGTCATACATATTAGCTGTCTGACTTGATCAGTAAACCACTATCTCTCCCGTTCCCCCCCATACACATGTACACTTGAAACCATCAAACATGCATGTGTTTTGCATGAAGTGAGGGGAGAAAGCCGCTGTCCATCCTTAAAAATAATAAGTGTGGATGGATGGATAGATAGATTGATAAATAGATTATGCACTCATCCTTTTAAAGCTGCCCCCTGGGGTAATAGAGGGGTCAGAGGCAGATCTTTTGATTGAGACCTGCATGTACTAGGAGAGCCGTATAGCGGATGCTGGCCTCTAAGCCATATCTAGACTAGTGGGCCAGGTCACACGGGTGACATATGATTAGAGATGAGCGAGCACCAAAATGCTTGAGTGCTCGTTACTCGAGTCGAACTTCCCGTGATGCTCGAGGGTTCGTTTCGAGTAACGAACCCCATTGAAGTCAATGGGCGACCCGAGCATTTTTGTATATCGCCGATGCTCGCTAAGGTTTTCATTTGTGAAAATCTGGGCAATTCAAGAAAGTGATGGGAACGACACAGAAACGGATAGGGCAGGCGAGGGGCTACATGTTGGGCTGCATCTCAAGTTCCCAGGTCCCACTATTAAGCCACAATAGCGGCAAGAGTGCCCCCCCCCCCCCCCCGCACTGTCAGCATAAAGATCGTTCTCCTCTGCCACAGCTGTAACAGCTGTGGCAGAGAAGAACGATGTTAGCCCATTGAATTCAATGGGGCCGGAAATACAGCCGGCTCCATTGAAAGCAATGGGCTGCCGGCGAGCGCGGAATTAATTTTCGGGAAGGGCTTAAAAATATAAGCCCTTACCTGAAAATCATCCTAAAATGTGTAAAAATAAAAAAAAATGTATACTCACGTTACCGCTGAAGCCGAAATTCAGCCGAGTCTGGCTGGCAGTTCTCCTGAACTGCTCTGAGTAGTATTCAGCAGCCGGGGATTTAAAATCCCCGCCTGCTGAATGAGCTGCCTCTGATTGGTCACAGCCTCACCAATCAGAGGCAGCTCTCACTCACACCCATTCATGAATGGGTGAGTGAGTGCTGCCTCTGATTGACTCAGCGCAGGGACCAATCAGGGGCAGCTCTCAGCTGTCAATCAGAGGCAGCTCTCACTCACACCCATTCATGAATGAATGAATGGGTGTGAGTGAGAGCTGCCTCTGATTGGTGAGGCTGTGACCAATCAGAGGCAGCTCATTCAGCAGGCGGGGATTTTAAATTCCCGGCTGCTGAATACTACTCAGAGCAGTTCAGGAGAACTGCCGGCCAGACGCGGCTGAACTCCGGCTTCAGCGGAAAGGTGAGTATACATTTTTTTTTTTTTTTTACACATTTTAGGATGATTTTCAGGTAAGGGCTTATATTTTTAAGCCCTTCCCGAAAATTCATCCCGCGCTCGCCGGCAGCCCATTGCTTTCAATGGAGCCGGCTGTATTGCCGGCTCCATTTAATTCAATGGGCTAACATCGTTCTTCTCTGCCACAGCTGTTACAGCTATGGCAGAGGAGAATGATCTTTATGCTGACATTTTTTAAAAATTATTTTTACACATTTTAGGATGATTTTCAGGTAAGGGCTTATATTTTTAAGCCCTTCCTGAAAATTCATCCCGCGCTCGCCGGCAGCCCATTGCTTTCAATGGAGCCGGCTGTGTTGCTGGCTCCATTGAATTCAATGGTCAGTGCTCGTTTAATCGAGACGAGTAACGCGTGGTGCTCGTCTTGAGTAACGAGCATCTCGAGCACCCTAATACTCGAACGAGCATCAAGCTCGGACGAGTATGCTCGCTCATCTCTACATATGATAGAAAGTGTCCTCTGGCTCTGTGGATGTTGAATAATGGCCCAAATGTCTAATACTTCAAACAGTTTTTGTTTTTTTTGAAAAATTAAGAAATCATGCTCAGATGCAGGAGGCAACTCACATAGTGGGGCGGCAACAACTCCTCCTGATTCGAAGGTCAGGCTGAGAGGGCAGCAGATGCTGGCACCTCTTTGCATTGCAAGTCAACTCCAGATTTGGAACCTGGGGTCTGCAGGTCATTAAAAGTCCTTAGTGGTGGGAAACACCACTGCACTGTCCAGCAATCACAACCAGGGTACCACGCTTTGATGTGACTCTGCAAACATATTGTCTGAAACACTTCCCCCCTCCTTCCAGATAGTGTAGTAACCGGTGGTGGTTCTTCATGGAGTGGGTGCTCCATCATCGGCACCAGGTGGGCACGGCCCCTGGGAGATACTGGGCCCTGGGATGATGGTAATGAGAGATATTGGGGTGCAGAAACTAAAGGAGATGGGCCAGGCTGTACTGCAAGCTGGCAGCCTTGCCCATGTCCACATATCGGCAGGGGAGATGGGTAACTTTGGGCCCGGGCTTCGATGGGCCAGCATTCATCTTCAGACAATACACCTCTAGGAGTGGACTCAGTATTTGCTAACTGTAACTATGTAATACCGTGGCTCGCCACTAGTCATGCACAGTAGTTTTTTTTTTGTTATGTATTTCTCGCGCTTAGTGATGATGCAGTTACCCGCAGTCCCTATGCAATTGCGGATGGGCAGCAGGTCGGCCGGCCTCCATTGACTGCAATGGAGGCTATCCATGCGCAATCCGCAGCCAGGCAGAGCATGCTGCGATTTTTCCTCCGCTTGCGTAATATGCAATTCATATCTGCGAGTGTGAGTGAAAAAGCAATTTTACATGTTTTAATGCCCGCTTTTTGCCACAGACGCTGATCACGGATTCTGTAATTAGAATCTATTGGTGTGAGCCCGGGCTAAGAGCCGACTCTGCTGTGTTTCCTTGTGTTGTAGTTTGTGTTACTTGTCGTATCTCATATAGCTTCCACAACTCACTGCTACATTGATCTTAGTCTATATACAGTATAATTTGTTACTCATTCCCTCCTACGTCTCATTTTTATTTTCTCTGTTTTCCCTCCAGCTATTCCACAGAGGCTGACATACATGGTAGACTAGAATTATAGAATACGGATATACTAAATAATGGATAGTAAACATTGGCGAGATAAAACCTGCCTATTGTCATGTTTATACACAGGACCTAACCCAAATCATGTGATTACAGCTCAATAATCCTCGGAGAAGTAATCACATGAGCGGAGAGGGGTCATCCAAGTTATATGCAGGTTCTTGGCCAATAATAGCTGATGGGAGATAAGCTAAGGAACCAGTAAATAGACTGGGAGCCATGTAAATTCCTATTAACTTCTTGGTGACATCCACCATACATGTATGGAGGATATGCACCTGAAATGTATGGAGTGGGCTCAAGAGCTGAGCCTACTCCATACTTGCTGTGCGCCAAGTGAGCCGCACTCA
The DNA here is from genome assembly GCF_035609145.1 of Eleutherodactylus coqui. NCBI lineage: Eukaryota > Metazoa > Chordata > Amphibia > Anura > Eleutherodactylidae > Eleutherodactylus > Eleutherodactylus coqui. Next base: position 150,764,373 of record NC_089845.1, on the reverse strand, counting down.
CTACCCATCAGATGCGATGGTCAATAGCAACCATGACATCTGAGTATTTAGAGAGGGAACTCCCTCTGTCAGCCGATCAGCCCCTCTGTAATGCTATCACGGGAAGCCAAGCAGTTGTTATGGCAGTTCGAGGCCTTAAGAAAGTCTTCAGGCCTGCCAACTTAGTACTTATATTTATACCCTACCAGGTATCGTACTAGAGGTAGATACTAGCCAATGGTTCTATGTGGCTGGCTGTGTCGTCAAGAGGTAAAGCCTTGCTTCAGGCACGGCCTAATAGGTACCCATCAGTTTTCCACTGATGGGCAATGAACCACTGCAATATATGGGTATTGGAAAGCATTCTTTATTATAAGTAAAAGTCTTCAGTAAAAGAAAAAAGCTGGGCAAAGTTCGGTAAAGTTATAAAAAGAGCAAATTTGCATGTGTTATGGCAGCTTGTCACGGCCAGCGATGCCCCCTACCTACTCCTGTCATTGGTCATGGTTAACATTATGTTCTGCAGGTCCCGTGCAGCAGATACCACATCAGCTATCCCTTTCCTGCTACCCATAGGGTACACGTGCGACCATGCCTTGCTCTTAAAGGGCCAACACACACAAACCTTTGCATCCCCAATCAATCTGGACAAGCCTTTGGCTATTTAAGGCACCCTCCCCCAGTGGAGAGTGCCTGAGCAATTGGTTCTGTCTAGTATGCAAAGGCACTTTCTGATTGACTTCTGGTTTCTTGCATGACTGTCCCGCTCAGCTTTCCGATTTTCTCCATTCCTGACCTACCTCAACTTGTTTCTGGACCATGCTATACCTGTCTGCTTCCCGCCCTTACCCTTGGCTTATTATATTGTTATGCAGGTTTGTATTATTACTGCCATGGCTTTACTTTCTCCTCTGGTACAGTTACCCCAATCAGTTTGTGCCAGTTGCCTGAACTTTGAGACTACTTCTGGGGTTATGGCCTGTGGGTCCCTGCAGCTAAAACCAGATCCGATTAGTGGGATTAAAGGTTGAAAACCAGGAGACTTCAGGAACTGCCCTCAGAAGTAGCACCAAGCCAAATCGGTGTGTGGCACAGTGGACCCACCCGTGCTGAAAAGAAAAAAAGTAATAAAACACAAAAAAACTTGAATAAATAAAACCTGGCAGAATTACTTTTTTCTTAACATTTCCAAATAATAAAGTTATAAAAGTTAAGTACTAAGTTCTGTGCGCTCTACAACTGCTCCAACAGAAAACAAGCCCTCATACAGCTGGAATGCGGTGAGGTCAAAGCAAAGAATTCCCCGCATCCAAAATCGATGGCATCCTTAAAACACGAACACACAGAGATTTAGCATGCGTCCACACGGCGCTGATCCCCGGGGGATTTCATTGCAGATTTCACCCTTTTAATTGAACTCAAACAGAAGGGTTGAAATCTGCTGCGGATCAGCAACGAAATCCGCTACAAAATCCACAGCAAATCAGCTACGTGTGAACGCACCCTGACGGTGCCGCCACACTGGCAATAAAATTGCGCAATGCGAGTGAAAATGCAGAATTATCAAACCAATGATTTTCAATGGTTTCATTCCCATTTGCAATGTTTTCACTCATGTGATGTGGAGTGAAAAAAAAAATCGTAGCCTGTCCGATCTTTCTGCATTTTGCTTTTTTTTATCCCCCATGTTTCCCTATGGAGCCTTTTTATCACACCGCAATGCACAAACTTACCATTTTTGTGCGATGGGTCTTTAACATTTGTAAAATCCTAATGTCTATCGCGAGAAAAACGTGTTCAAAAATTGCGCAAAAAAAATCGCAATCGGCAGTAATGTTTTGTGCAAGAAAAAGCATTGCTGACACTCAAAATAGTTGCGATTTTTGCTTCGATTTTATTACGGCAAAATCGCGATCGCCAGTGTGAAGGAGCTCTTAGGATACATTCCCATGTAGCAGAAATACTGCGAAAATTAAAGACCGCATCAAAATCCACACCATTGGTGCAGATTTCGACCAGGAGTCACCTTGCAATGCATCACGGCCCGTCGCATGTCAACTGGCAGCCTCTAGTGAGCGCCGAGCCACTGGTCAGGTCATGCGACTCCCTAATTAGCTGTCCTAGAGGCTGCTGGGTAACATGCGATGGGCACTATGTATTCCGAGGCGAGGGGGAGCGCTGTAGCTGCTACAATTAGCCGTGGAAACGCAGTGGTTCCTGGTCAAAATTCACACTGATTATGTGGATTCTGACGCGGTTTTTAATGCGGATATGCTGCGGAATTTGCAGGGAAATCTTCTGCTGCAGCATTTCCTCTACATGTGATCACAAGAGTGTTCATAGGGTTGTGCGAATGAGGCATGACATTCTTTAATAGGGGGCTATTAGCTGGCTTTGAACAGTTTGCACTACACACCAGCAGATGGCAGCATTGCGTCACTTATTTTTACCATAGTTCGCATTGTGGCGTAGGGATATACACCACATTTGTATCGCAGTTTCCACAGAAGTTCCGAGATTAAGTGTGTTTAGAATCTTCATTTTTTAAATCTTCTTCGTCTCATACCGAATACCACGTACAGCGCTATTCTCTATAACGCCTCGTTTACAGGAGGCCGGACCCCAGATGAACTACTTCGTCTCTAGTGCAGTTTCTTCTGTGCATTGCATAGACTTCATATACCGTGCAGAGTTTTTCTATTTATGCCACATTTATATTAGCGGAGCTGCAAACCCCGCGCTGATCCGGTCTCTGTCCCATCTCATTGCTGTATTATGTAACGGCTGAAGTGTTTTGACAAGTTGAAGTGTAGAAAGAATGCAATCGGAAAATCCTGACAGACTTCATCAGATTATGTACTTCTGGCTATGTATACTGTACCCTGCAGAGCAGAAAAGATCATCAAGCCCGGCGTCAGTCATGTGTGCAAAGCTGGAAAGTTTTACAAAACTTTCCTTTACTTTTCCATAACATATCTTTATATACAGAGCTGCAAGTCCCCTGCATAGAATGGAATGTAAATGATGACATTCTGGGTGTCCAGCGCAGTGTTCAATGTATACAGTTCAGTGTGTAAATGGATGCGGTTAGCTTGCCACACACAGCGCATACTTACTCAAAGAACCAACTGCAACAGGTGGATTTGTAAATATTTAAAACAAAGTCCTCAAAAGTCCTAGACTTGTTTTCAGTAGTATACCAGTCCTTTAGCTAAGTGGTTGAGCTGAGTATTACTAGTGTCCTCCCGAATAGTGTTATACGACCAGAAGGCCTGTGTAGTCCCTAACAGCCACTAAACACATGTATACGCGTTTTGTTAAAAATCGAGGCCAACCTCACTTACAATCCGTTACCGATGTGACCCACAATATCCTCCTAAATAACTTGATCCATTGATTGCCTGGCACAATTCTATCAGCAGCTCTTTCACAGGCAAGGACACTCTGTCGCAGGAACAGAAGCAGGATGTTATCTCCACTTTGTGGAGTCCCTTTGTCTCTCCACATCCCCAGCAGACTCTTCATCCTGCTGCTCTCCTCTGTCCTGTACTAAAGCACTGCTTTTTACAGAGCTCTCTCTGCTGACTCTCACCCAGCACCACCAGGCCCACACAGTCCCACATACTGCGTCTTCTCCCTCTTCCTGCACCCTCCTCAAGAACTGTGTCGCAGCAAACAATTCCTCTTCTCATTCCCCAGTGAATCACTAATTCATCTCAGATTTTTGTTCAAAAAGTAACACAAATTGTCTCATGCTACTAATTGTGGCATAAATCGTCACATGTCTGCTCTTCATCATGGTATCCCATTTAACTTTTTAAGGGGGAAGCCCCTTACACAGACTTCAGGCAGGGCAGGGGAGAGTATGTGCAACAAGAGTGGTTAGGCATGGGATAGAGCTTTGCATAGGCAATATGTTGCGAAACATACAAACACTCCAACACCTAACATATAATATTATGCATGACGGGTCTGGCTCTCCTTCTTTTGACATAAATTTACTTAATCTTGGTAAAGAGGTAAGGTGCATGAGGAAGGGTACAGCTAGCGCAAAGGGATGAAAACAGTCAAAAGGGAGTCACCAAGCAGGTCAGCTCCGATGATGAATGGAAATAGATCTGTATTCTGTTTCTGTAACAGAAGCGAACCTTTTTTCTTATAACCCTGGACAACCCCTTTAACTATGTGAAAGCGGAGGATGACTCAGACCAAGACCCCCACTAAACAGCAGAACAGGGCTGAGCTGTTTTACCAGGCATATCCACCATCACACCTTTGGTTGTGGCAGAAAGTGAGATAAAAGCATCAGCTCCTGCCACACTCAAGGGGAAAGAGTACCAGCGCAGCAGAGCTAAAGTGCTACAAGCTGGAGGTCCAGCCCGGACCAGTTGTGGGAACAGTCACGTGTCTGGTGAAGGAAGATGCCCTCTAGACACCCTGGGCAGGGTAGTGACAGTGGCTCTGTGGGTTTGTGAACTCTTAACTATGGACTTTGTGTTACTGCTGTTTGCTGCACATGTTTGCTGTGGAATAAATGCTGGCAGGCGCCAGTTTTAAAGAAGTCCAAGGCTCCTGGAGCCATTTATGCATGTGTTGTGTTCATTTTATGGCGCTCTTATGGCAGCGTGCAATGGTGGAAATTCTGCAAGAGTCTCGAATTTCCGTCCGTGGGCATTAGGCTTTTCCTAGTATAGAAGTCAGGCGCACAAGCCTATAGTTTCCTGGATCCACCTTCTTCCCTTTTTTGAAAATAGGAACAATATTTGCCCTTCTCCAGTTTTCTGAGACTTCTCCTGTTCTCCAGGAATTTTCAAAGTTTACAGCAAGTGCTTCAGCAATTACCTCTGCTGCTTCCTTCAGTATCCAAGGATGTAACTCATCTGGACCTTGAGACTTGAATTAATTTAAGTTAGCTAAGTGTTCTCTCACCATCTCTCTGCTTATAGATAGCCTGCATTCTTTTATTCCCCCAATAGCACAGGGAAGATCAGTTGATGTTCAATCTACTTTCTGAGAGAAAACAGATAAAAAATAGGAATTTAAGTCTGCCTCCTCAACATCATTCTTAACCAATTCACCATTTTCATCCTGTAAACATCCTATAGCATCTTTGAATTTTCTTTTGCTTTTGACATACCCCCAAAATCATTTTTTATTGCTTTTGGCCTCTTGCAAGCCTCAATTCATTATTAGCTTTTCTGACACTTGCCCTACAGTTTCTGCAGACTGCATTCTATTCTTCTTTAGATATTTCCCCCTCTTTCCATTTGATAAACATATTTTTCTTTGTTTTTAATAAATTCTGCGTTCATCCATCCGGGTCTCTTTAAATGCTTCCCATTCTTCCTTCTTTTAGGGATTGTTAATGATTGTGCTTTGAGAATCTCATTTTGCAATATTTCCCAACCTTCTTGGACATTTCTGTCCTTAAGAACATCCAGCCATTGGATTCTTCCTACCCTCTTTCTGAGTTCATTAAAGTCTGCCTTTCTGAAATCCAACCTTGAGGTCTGAGTTTTCTCAGGTCTTCCTCTCCTTTTTATCCAAAATTCAAGGATAGCATGATCACTGCCTCCTAAGGTCTCAGACACTCTTACTTTTGCAACTATTCCCTCCCTGTTGGTTAGAATGAGGTCCAAGATAGCAAATCCCATTGTTTTCTCTTTGACCTTTTGGAAGATAAAGTTGTCAGCAAGAGCGGATAAGAATTTATTGGATCCATTACTTTTACCTGAGAGAGATTCCCAACAAATTTCTGGATGGATAGAATCTACCATGATCATTATGTCATATTTTTTGGAGAGCTTAGGCATCTGATGTAGAAAGAGTTCTTCAATATCTTCTGCTTGTCCAGGTGGCCTATAGTAAATGCCTACAATGGTGTCCTTTCTGTTGTTCTCTCCTTCCGAGGCCCTTCCCGCCCCCAAAGCTCCTGGCATCAGGCCGAGGCCCTGCCCGCCCCCAAAGCTCCTGGCGTCAGGCCGAGGCCCTTCCTGCCCCCAAAGCTCCTGGCGTCAGGCCGAGGCCCTTCCCGCCCCCAAAGCTCCTGGCGTCAGGCCGAGGCCCTTCCCGCCCCCAAAGCTCCTGGCGTCAGGCCGAGGCCCTTCCCGCCCCCAAAGCTCCTGGCGTCAGGCCGAGGCCCTTCCCGCCCCCAAAGCTCCTGGCATCAGGCCGAGGCCCTGCCCACCCCCAAAGCTCCTGGCGTCAGGCCCTTCCCGCCCCCAAAGCTCCTGGCGTCAGGCCGAGGCCCTTCCCGCCCCCAAAGCTCCTGGCGTCAGGCCGAGACCTTTCCCTCCCCCAAAGCTCCAGGCGTCAGGCTGAGGCCCTTCCCGCCCCCAAAGCTCCTGGCATCAGGCTGAGGCCCTTCCCGCCCCCAAAGCTCCTGGCATCAGGCCGAGGCCCTTCCCGCCCCCAAAGCTCCTGGCGTCAGGCCGAGGCCCTTCCCGCCCCCAAAGCTCCTGGCGTCAGGCCGAGGCCCTTCCCGCCCCCAAAGCTCCTGGCGTCAGGCCGAGGCCCTTCCCGCCCCCAAAGCTCCTGGCGTCAGGCCGAGGCCCTTCCCGCCCCCAAAGCTCCTGGCGTCAGGCCGAGGCCCTTCCCGCCCCCAAAGCTCCTGGCGTCAGGCCGAGGCCCTTTCCCTTTGCTGTTGCCACTGTTGACACACTGGTCGCATTACGTGGGTTGGGGGCAGCACATGCTTCCCTACTGAATCCTGTTTTTCAGGACCAATGATATATTATCATATCACCATTTGCCCTTCCCGCCCCTAAAGCTCCTGGCGTCAGGCCGAGGCCCTTCCCGCCGCCAAAGCTCCTGGCATCAGGCCGAGGCCCTTCCCGCCCCCAATGCTCCTGGCGTCAGGCCGAGGCCCTTCCCGCCCCCAAAGCTCCTGGCGTCAGGCCGAGGCCCTTCCCGCCCCCAAAGCTCCTGGCGTCAGGCCGAGGCCCTTCCCGCCCCCAAAGCTCCTGGCGTCAGGCCGAGGCCCTTCCCGCCCCCAAAGCTCCTGGCGTCAGGCCGAGGCCCTTCCCGCCCCCAAAGCTCCTGGCGTCAGGCCGAGGCCCTTCCCGCCCCCAAAGCTCCTGGCGTCAGGCCGAGACCCTTCCCGCCCCCAAAGCTCCTGGCGTCAGGCCGAGGCCCTTCCCGCCCCCAAAGCTCCTGGCATCAGGCCGAGGCCCTGCCCACCCCCAAAGCTCCTGGCGTCAGGCCCTTCCCGCCCCCAAAGCTCCTGGCGTCAGGCCCAGGCCCTTCCCGCCCCCAAAGCTCCTGGCGTCAGGCCGAGACCTTTCCCTCCCCCAAAGCTCCAGGCGTCAGGCTGAGGCCCTTCCCGCCCCCAAAGCTCCTGGCATCAGGCTGAGGCCCTTCCCGCCCCCAAAGCTCCTGGCATCAGGCCGAGGCCCTTCCCGCCCCCAAAGCTCCTGGCATCAGGCCGAGGCCCTTCCCGCCCCCAAAGCTCCTGGAGTCAGGCCGAGGCCCTTCTTGCCCCCAAAGCTCCTGGCGTCAGGCCGAGGCCCTTCCCACCCCCAAAGCTCCTGGCGTCAGGCCGAGGCCCTTCCCGCCCCCAAAGCTCCTGGCGTCAGGCCGAGGCCCTTCCCGCCCCCAAAGCTCCTGGCGTCAGGCCGAGGCCCTTTCCCTTTGCTGTTGCCACTGTTGACACACTGGTCGCATTACGTGGGTTGGGGGCAGCACATGCTTCCCTACTGAATCCTGTTTTTCAGGACCAATGATATATTATCATATCACCATTTGCCCTTCCCGCCCCTAAAGCTCCTGGCGTCAGGCCGAGGCCCTTCCCGCCGCCAAAGCTCCTGGCATCAGGCCGAGGCCCTTCCCGCCCCCAAAGCTCCTGGCGTCAGGCCGAGGCCCTTCCCGCCCCCAAAGCTCCTGGCGTCAGGCCGAGGCCCTTCCCGCCCCCAAAGCTCCTGGCGTCAGGCCGAGGCCCTTCCCGCCCCCAAAGCTCCTGGCGTCAGGCCGAGGCCCTTCCCGCCCCCAAAGCTCCTGGCGTCAGGCCGAGGCCCTTCCCGCCCCCAAAGCTCCTGGCGTCAGGCCGAGGCCCTTCCCGCCCCCAAAGCTCCTGGCGTCAGGCCGAAGCCCTTCCCGCCCCCAAAGCTCCTGGCGTCAGGCCGAGGCCCTTCCCGCCCCCAAAGCTCCTGGCGTCAGGCCGAGGCCCTTCCCGCCCCCAAAGCTCCTGGCGTCAGGCCGAGGCCCTTCCCGCCCCCAAAGCTCCTGGCGTCAGGCCGAGGCCCTTCCCGCCCCCAAAGCTCCTGGCGTCAGGCCGTGGCCCTTCCCGCCCCCAAAGCTTCTGGCGTCAGGCCCAGGCCCTTCCCGCCCCCAAAGCTCCTGGCGTCAGGCCGAGGCCCTTCCCGCCCCCAAAGCTCCTGGCATCAGGCCGAGGCCCTTCCCGCCCCCAAAGCTCCTGGCGTCAGGCCGAGGCCCTTCCCGCCCCCAAAGCTTCTGGCGTCAGGCCCAGGCCCTTCCCGCCCCCAAAGCTTCTGGCGTCAGGCCGAGGCCCTTCCCGCCCCCAAAGCTCCAGGCGTCAGGCCGAGGCCCTTCCCGCCCCCAAAGCTCCTGGCGTCAGGCCGAGGCCCTTCCCGCCCCCTAAGCTCCTGGCGTCAGGCCGAGGCCCTTCCCGCCCCCAAAGCTCCAGGCGTCAGGCCGAGGCCCTTCCCGCCCCTAAAGCTCCAGGCGTCAGGCCGAGACCCTTCCCGCCCCCAAAGCTCCAGGCGTCAGGCCGAGGCCCTTCCCGCCCCCAAAGCTCCTGGCGTCAGGCCGAGGCCCTTCCCGCCCCCAAAGCTCCAGGTGTCAGGCCGAGACCCTTCCCGCCCCCAAAGCTCCTGGCGTCAGGCCGAGACCCTTCCCGCCTCCAAAGCTGCTGACATCAGGCCGAGGCCCTTTCTCTTTGCTGTTGCCACTGTTGACACACTGGTCACATTACTTGGGATGGGGGCAGCACATGCTTCCCAATCCCTACTGAATCCTGTTTTTCAGGACCAATGATATATTATCATATCACCATTTGCATCATTGAGGTAGGACCACTCCCACTCATTGGCGCTGTGCCTGCTCATTTTTTCCAGTGGAGAAACAGCGAGCTTCTACACAGCCTTAAAATGTTATTGGGCAAAGGATCCTTTAAGTCCCTCAGTGTAACTGCTACCTCTGCAGTCTGCACCCTTACAGCTTTACCCTTTATTTAAATAGTGGTGAAACCTAATGTATCTCATAAGGAATAAATCATATCGAGTAAAATCCAATTTAAAAGAGTGTTGAAAATACTGGCTATTCTCAATGGTCATTTCAAGATTTTTGGAGTCTAAGATATAGACTCGAACCCTAGCGATCACCCTCCAGTTATTATGTACTCCATATAAATGGGTCCTGTTGGCATGTAAGATAATAAATAATACAGACATGTGTAGTAAATGGTCATTGTGGGTTGCATCGGGTACAATTGTTTCTGACATTACCTCTGATAAAGGTCATTGTCGTGGATTATCAATGGCCCCCATTGTCTTAAACATGTATCCTTGTGTTTTGTCTACCAGCAGGATTTCCTTGTTACACAGCATCTCACCAAATAATATTTCAAGTTTAACTTGGCAGAATTTGTTGGCGAGCGCTCAATTCAGTTTCCGTTGTTCAAATAAAATGCTGCTCGTTATATCTTTTACAAATAAAACAGGTTACATTTAATATGCACCCTCCACTGACCGCAACTCAAAACTCCATATTTTTTTTTTTTTAGCTTAGTATGTGTAATGCTCAAGGTATGGTCCTAATTTGACAGTTTGTTCCCACCTCCTTGTTGGTTATGTTACCTTCACTGTATATAGTGATGGCACCCAGAGTCACACTCTGTGAAACTATTTCGGAAAGATGTTCCCCAAATAAAATTGCCAAGACTTTGAACATCCCACAATCTACAGTACATAATATCATCAAAAGATTCAGAGAATATGAAGAAATTCATGTGCACAAGGGATGAGGCCGACGGTCAGTATTGGATGCTCCAGATCTACGGGCCCTCAGGTGGCACTGCATTAAAAACAGGCATGATTGTGTAATGCAAGTCACTGCATGGGCTCAGGAACACTTCTAAAAATCCTCGTTTGTGAATACAGGTCGCGTGCAATCCACAAGTATAAGTTAAAGCTGTACGAATATCATGCTAAGAAGAAACCATATATCAACACAATCCAGAAACGTTTGCGTCTTCTCTGGGCCAAAGCTCACTGAAATGGACTGAGGCAAAATGGAAAACTATTCTGAGGTCAGATGGATCAAAAATTGAAATTCTTTTTGGAAACTATGGATTCAAGAGGAGAGGGACCATGTAAGCCTGTTACCAAGTTCACAGTTCAGAAGTCTGCATCTCTCATGGTATGGAGTTGCAATAGTGCCTATGCAGTGTTTCTGAACTCCAGTCCTCAAGGCACCCCTATAGGTCATGTTTTCAGGATATCCTATAGTAAGAACACATGTGGCAATGTCTGAGGCACCGACAATAATTACATCACCTGTGCAACACTGAGAAAACATGACCTGTTGGAGTCCCTGCACTCTGCCCCCTTTCAGCAGCACTAATAATCTTTAAGGAGCCTTTAACCTTTGGGACTTCTATAGGGAGAGGAGCTTAGGTCATTCAGTTCATGATACTATGCTGTCAAGTCTAACCATCCATAGACAAATGGAGTCCAACAGCACTCAAGTAGATTCCAATAAGGCGAGGTGAGTAAAATGCAAAGCCACTATAAAGACTTGAACCAAAAGTCCTCTTCTTGTTAATCCCTACCTTCTCCTACCAGCTCAGAGCTGCTTGTCTTACTAAGGGGAAGAGAAGAGCAGTGCTCCCCCATTACATAACTATAGTGGGTGTAGACAGTGTGATTACACACAGGGCCTGGAACCTTAGGAAGTCCATAAGGTCTCTCCTCCCCATATGAGACCAGTACCATAAATATAATAATAGTAATCTTTATTTATATAGCGCCAACATATTCCGTAGCGCTTACAAAAACAGGGGGATCCAGAAAGACAAAAGTAGAAAGATACAAAAACCATGGTTACATAGTAATCAGTTGATGGAAACAATAGGGGTGAGGGTCCCTCTCCAACAAGCTTACATACTACAAATAATGGGGTGATACAGAAGGTAAAGGGCTGGAGATGTGCACGGTATGGCGAGGTGGAGAGTGAGGGATGCTATACACAATGGTCAGACATTAAGCCGTGTGATGGCAGAATCGGTATGACTGCAGGGGCAGTTGATGGTGGCTGGCAAGGATTGCAGTCAGTAGGACAGGGAGCATGTTATCAGGCAGAGTACAGAGGGGTTTGGTTTAGGAGATATGGTATGCCTCCCTGAAGAGGTGTGTTTTTAGGGCACGACTAAAGTTTTTTGAGTCAGGGATTGCCCGGATAGTTTGAGGTAGCATGTTTCAGAGGACTGGTGCGGCTCTGGAGAAGTCTTGGAGGCGGAAATGATAGGTTCGAATTAAAGTGGCACTCAGTCCGATTTCGTTAGTGGAGTGGAGGGCAGGGTTTGGGTGGTGAATTGAGGTGAGGAAGGCAATGTAGGGCGGCGCGGTGCTATGGAAAGCTTTATGGATGAAGGTAGTGAGTTTAAATTGAATTCTGTATTTAACAGGCAGCCAGTGCAGTGACCGGCACAGGGCAGAGGCGTCCGAGTAGCGGCTGGACAGGAAGATGAGCCTGGCTGCCGCATTTAGGATGGATTGGAGGGGGTAGAGTCTGGAGCAGGGGAGGCCGATCAGCAGCGAGTTGCAGTAATCGAGCCAAGAGTGGATGAGGGCAACAGAGAGATAGTTTATAAGGCGGGAGTAAACCAGGCATTCTAGTAGTTTGGAGATGAAGGGGAGATTTGAGATGGGTCGGTAGTTGGCAGCATTAGTCAAGTCAAGAGTTGGTTTCTTTAGCAGTGAGGATATGATAGCGTGTTTGAATGAGGAGAGGAAGATGCCAGAAGTCAGAGAGAGGTTGAATATAGTGGTGAGATGGGAGATAACCACCGGGAGAGAGACCAGAGGAGGTGTGAGGGTCGCTAGCGTAGGTGCTCAGCGAGCAGAGGAAAGCAGTCTGGAGGCTTCTTCCTCTGTCGTTGGTCTGAGTACAGAGAGTGAGTAGGAGCTAGATGCTGTACTGCAAGACTAGGGTCAGGGCTAGTCTGGGATTGGGAAGTTATTTCCTGATCGATGTTGTCGATTTTCTTTTTGAAGTAAGCAGCCAGCTCTTCAGCACTGAGATTCGTCATGGTGTGGTGGTGGTGGTGGGGGGCTGCAATTTAAGGCTGTAAAGGGAGTAAAAAGTGTCAAAGAGTTGTTTAGGGTTGTGAGACAGTGAGGAGATGAGAGAGGTAAAGTAGACTTCTTTGGTGGGGTGAAGGGCGAGTTTGTAGGTTCTGAGCATGAATTTGTAATGAAGGAAGTCTTCGAACCTTTGAGCCAGGGTTGCTGAGATCTGCATTGAATGGCTTGGGTCACAGGGGGCACATTATAGTTGGGGGAGGGGGGTTTAAAAATTTCACATAGGGGCACAAGAGCTTCATGTTATACCTCAGATTTTAGTTGATTATGTTTTTGTTGGTTGTCTTCTCTTTTTTAAGGTTTGCTTAATCCCTTAAGGACACGGCCTATTTTGGGCTTCAGGACGCTATGATTTTTAGGGATTTTCATCTCCACTTTTCAAAAGCCATAACTTTATTTTTTCATCAACAGAGCTCTGTGAAAATTTGTTTTTTTGCATGACAAGCTGTACTTTTTATTGGTACTATTTTGGGGTTCATGTGGCTTTTTTGATCACTTTAGTTGCATTTTTTTGCAAGCAAAATAAGCATTTTGGGTCAGTTTTTTGTTTTTGCCATATAGGGTAAATAGTTTGTTCAATTTATTGTGCAGGTCATCAAGAATGTGGCGAGGTGCAAGTGAATAAAGGGTTTTTAAAAAAAATTTTAAACTCTTTTTTAGTTGTCTTACATATATTTTTTGGGGGTCCTGTAGTGGGAATGAAAGGGGGCAGATGATCGTTATGATAAATACATTGCGGTACCTCTTGTAGGCATTTAAAGGGTGAAGTTGTGGATAGAATATACCTCCCTCCCAGGCTTTTAGTCTGGACAGGGTGGCGCTCCAGTCCACAACTTCACCCTAGTCCTCAGGAAGTGCAGCTGTAGGCCCTGACCTCATTACTGGAGCATAAAACACTGCAGCTCCAGGGAGTCAGGGCCTGACAGCCTGAGAAGAAAACTGCGGAGCACCTTGCATGGTGCAGCTTCCTCTTGTGTCTCTGCGTGAACCTGAGCACCCCGCATGGTGCATATTCTATGGACTTTTCATGTCGTGTGCTTGGAGTGTGCTGCACAAAATAAAGCTTGAAGTGACTTTTACCCACTACCTGGACTCTCGTGTGTCGCTGCCGCCCCTCCCCTGGAGGATAAACTATCACACTCTGTACTGGAATACATTATCGCTATTACTAACAATCATATACCGTGGGAGACCTGGGCGCCAGGAAATGATAGCACAGAGGGATACCATGTAAGGGGTTAACAGTGGGAGGCCAGTCACAGCCAGCTTCTGCTGCATGCCAAGTACCAACTGCCCAGAATGCAAGCGTATGTCATATAGCATTAAGGGGTTAATTCATTAGGGCTCCTGTCCACCGACGATAGTGCATTGCGTTACTCACAGCGATAATCTGTACGCGGGTAACGCAGTGCACGCTTTCCATAGCGTTTCTATGCAAAGTGCAGCCCCCTGTCCACGAGCGGAGAATCATAGCGATTCTCTGATCACGGAACTCAAATCACGGCATGCTGCGAATTGCCACGATTCTCTGTCAGATAGGCTCCCCACAGAGAAGTGTCAGTTCTCTACCCTGCTCCCCGATAGCGATATTCCGTCTCGCCCGTGGACAGGGGGCCTTACTTCTAGTTTTATACACTAACATACTCAAATCAAATTAAAAGAAATAGAAAAACCAAACAGCTTATGGTTAGAGATGAGCGAGCACCAAAATGCTCGGGTGCTCGTTACTCGAGTCGAACTTTCCGTGATGCTCGAGGGTTCGTTTCGAGTAACGAACCCCATTGAAGTCAATGGGCGACCCGAGCATTTTTGTATATCGCCGATGCTCGCTAAGGTTTTCATTTGTGAAAATCTGGGAAATTCAAGAAAGTGATGGGAACGACACAGCAACGGATAGGGCAGGCGAGGGGCTACATGTTGGGCTGCATCTCAAGTTCCCAGGTCCCACTATTAAGCCACAATAGCGGCAAGAGTGGGCCCCCCCCCCTCCCAACAATTTTTACTTCTGAAAAACCCTCATTAGCATGGCATACCTCTTGTGCAGCACAGTGATTAACGCGGCTGCAGGGGACTGGGGGCGGAGCTTTAAGTTAAGAGCGAGATAGAAAGGGGGAGGAGCTTAGAACGGAAGGGGGGAAGAAGAAAGGAAGAGGAACAGAAGTGAGAAGCAAGTGAAGAGAGAAGACGGAGCCGTGCAAGACAGAAGACACGTGGAGTACAATTGCCTGGAGGAAAAGATTTTCGTTTTGCAAACCAGCAGAGGAGATACGTGGAGTACAAATTTGGATTTACAAATTGAAAGCAGAGCAAGCGGAGGATTAAATTTAAAGAAGAAGAGGAAGAAGCTTACGTTTGAGGACCGGAGGCGTCAGGAGAAGAAGAGAAGAGGATTCCGGTGCGAAGACAAGGAAGAAAGAAATGGAAGACCTGCGGGCGCAAATCCAGGAGGCAGTCAGCCAGGACGGCACCGGCTGGCTGGAGGAATTGCTGCTGAGCTACAGGACGGCCGCGGGAGCGGCGGAGCCGGAGGGATCCGGGACGCAACTGAGGAGAGCCAGCGAAGCGTCGCCGGGAGGAGGTGAGCAGCTGCGGGGAAGACCGCAGCGAAGAAAGCAGCCGCCAGCGAGGCTCAGCCCGAGCCCGGCGAACAAGCGACGCGGAATGAGGAGCAGCAGGGGAGAAGATGAAGCGGCGGCCGCCGCGAAAACCGGAAGCAAGATGGCGCCGGGTTCAAAACGTTTGGCGGGAAAACGGCCCGCCACGAGGCAGCGCTCACCGCCGGCGAGCGGGAGCAGAAGAATAGAAGCTCAGCCATCTTCTACAGCAGCAGCAGCAGCACCCAGCGCAACAGGGCAGCGCGCGCTGGCGTGCAAAACAGCGCAGAAGAGGAGCGGTGCGGTCATGAGCCAGACGGAGGAGAGAGGGAACACGCGGGAAGGGCGCGTACCCCGCCAACACCGCAGAGCATCGCAGCCAGAGCGCAGGGCGGAAGGTAGGCAACAGAAAGGCAGGGGGCCAAGTAAGAGGGGGAACACCACGGGAACAGCAGCCACCTATAGCACCACCGCCAGCACCCCCGCCAGCAGCCCCGTTAGCAGCCCCGCTAGCACCCCCGCTAGCAGCCCAACCCCTGCCATTTTAAGCCCAGGAAGGGCACAACGGGGGAGGGGTAGCCGGTTCGAGGGGTCACGTAGCCCGACCCAGAGCCCACTTGCAGCTGGCCAAGCGAGTCATAGCCACGGTATGCCATCTTACTGTGGTGGTAATAGACCGGAGTCTTCCCTATACCCGGGACAGCAAAGGGGGTCATACACCACACAGAGGCCAAGCAGACACACTTCATTAGTGCAGCCACCCGTTACGGGCATGCAGCATCGGTGTTTCGTTAACCCGAGATACCTCGACCCAAGGCTGCAAGAAACGTTGGGTTATGCATCCCAAGTATCAGGTAATTACGCTAGCAGTAGCCGCCAAGGGCAGAGCGCTAGGCGTAGGCGCAGGGACAGAGCCAGGGCGATAAGACTAGATGCCAGGCGTTCGGGCCAGCTAGAGCAGGCGGGCAGCGCTTCAAGTAGCAGCAGCGGCAGGGCAAGAGGAGTCAGCAGAGTAGATAGGAGCAGCTCAGGAGAAGATAGACGGGACTCTGAAGAACATCGGCACCTGCTCAATGTACAAGCTGAACAAAGTTCAAGAGACTACAGGAGTTACAGAAGTCGTGGCCACTCGCATGGACGGTCGTGCGGACACCAGCCTGGTTTGGCCCATCAGCAGAGGGCGCAGGAGGCTACGCAAAAGGACAGTCGTCAGCCCACGCCAGACCGCAGGATCCGGAGGAGGGATACAGCTGGGACATCACCCTTGGCGTTGCCGGAGGTCGGTCGAGCTGGTGAGTTGTCATTACAAAATGCTTGGTGTAATGTGATGGATCCCGCGAAGGGCGCGGAAAAACAAGATTTAGTTGCGGTGTTGAAGTCTTTGTTGAGCAAGGTGGATCCGCAAGAGGGGCTTGCAGGATCCGGTGGTTCACCGGGGGGCAGAGGCCCGCCTGTGAGTAATGTGTCTGGAAGCTCAACGTTGTGTACAGATGGTGACCCAACGGAAGGGTTAAAATATGCAGATTCAATGTTCTGCGGTGTTGCCCCGCTAGGGGTAGGTTTGGCTGAAGAGGTTACGGAAAGGATCAAAAAAGGTTTATATGTGGATATTTGGTCCTTATTGTCGGTGGACCACGTTATGGTGGACAAGGAACGGTTGTCCGAACGTGGAACAGAAAAGAAGCCAAAGATTGCCAAGACGTTCGGCAATTGGCTTCAGGCGTATATGGTTTTGGCTCATGTGGTGTGTCAGCATCAGCCGATTAAAGGTCCAGAGTTGATGGTCTATCTAAACACCATATACAGCGCCTACAAGCTGCACGGTGGGTCAGCTTGGTGGCGCTATGATGAGGATTTCCGCAGGCGCGTATCCGGAACGAGTCACATAAGCTGGGCCACAAAAGCGACCGACGTGTGGATCCAGCTGATCCTAGCACAACGGCCCGCCAGAGCGTCCTTTCCGGCGGGAGCCGCGGGAGGCGGGCAACAGCCCCCCGCGGCATCACAGAGACCGAACGGCACATGTTGGCTCTATAACGAGGGCCATTGCCGATTTCACGCCACCTGCAAATTCCGACATGAGTGCTCGGTTTGCGGGGGGCAGCACGCAGCAGTTCGCTGCTTTAAAAAACAAAGAGCGCCTGCCACAGTGGGTGGTGCCGGTGGAGCACCGAACGCCAGTGAAAAGTCGGGTCCTGCTTCCGTGGTTAGACATTTACCACAGGAGGCAGGCGGCAAAAATGCTTAAAGACGGTTTTTCCGAGGGTTTCGTGATTCCGTTTGTTTTTTCTCCCGCATCTATGTTTTCCCCGAATTTAAAATCGGCGTTGGATAATATTAACTTGGTCAAAGAAAAATTGATAAAAGAAGTGGAGCTGGGCCGCATGGCCGGCCCTTTCGGAACACCGCCCTTCACCAATTTGCGGGTTTCCCCCTTGGGTTTAGTACCTAAGAAAGAAACCGGTAAGTTTCGTTTAATTCATCACCTTTCTTTCCCCGCCGGTGACTCGGTTAACGACGGCATATCGAAAGATCAGGCGGCGGTGACGTATACGTCTTTTGATTGCGCGGTGCGTTTGGTTAGGGCGGCGGGCAAGCGAGCTCAGCTGGCAAAGACGGACATTGAGTCCGCTTTCCGGTTGTTACCTGTTCACCCCGAATGTTTTCACCTGCTGGGGTGCCGGGTCGAGAACCAATTTTTTATAGACATGTGTCTGCCGATGGGATGCTCGATTTCGTGTTATTATTTCGAATTGTTTAGTTCTTTCCTGGAGTGGTTACTCAAGCATGAGACGGGCATCTCATCGGTGATACATTATTTAGATGATTTTTTGTTTGTGGGCTCGGAGACATCAGCCGATTGCGCAATTTTGCTAAAGACCTTCCAGTCTCTCATGCGTCGGGTGGGGGTCCCGTTATCAGAAGAAAAAACGGTGGGCCCATTAACACGGATCACCTTCCTCGGGATCGAGATCGACTCCGAGGATATGGTTTTCAGGCTACCAGTGGAGAAAGTAGCAAGACTGACCCAGGTGGTCAACGAAGTGTCCAGCTGCAGGAAGGTCATCCTGCGCCAGATACAGAGTCTGGCAGGCCTGCTTAACTTTGCCTGTAAAGTTATCCCCATGGGGCGGGTCTTCTCGAGAAGGCTAACGTTAGCCATGACAGGAATTCGGGAGCCTCACCATTTCGTGCGGGTGACTCAGGGAATGAGAGCCGATTTGCATATCTGGAAGGTGTTTTTGCAATCCTTTAACGGGCAGGTGATATGCCCTAAGGAGGAGGTGACCGGAAGCGAAATATGCCTGTTTGCGGACGCTGCGGGATCAGGAGGTTTTGGGGTCATTTTCAATAACCACTGGTGCCGGGAACCCTGGCCCCAGAGTTGGTTGCTTAGAAAGTGGACCAAAAACGTGACACTGTTGGAGTTTTTTCCCGTGGTGGTAGCTTTGGAATTATGGATCTCGGAGTTCCAGGACCGCAAGGTCTGTTTCTGGTCAGACAACGCGGCAGTAGTACATGTTATCAATAAGCAAACATCGGCTTCTCCACCCGTGTTGGCGTTGTTGAGACACGTGGTTTTGAAATGTCTACAAAGCAATATCTACTTGCGAGCCAGGCATGTTCCGGGTCGTGACAATGGGGCGGCTGACGCACTCTCTCGTTTTCAGATGGAAGCGTTCAGGGACCGTCATCCCCAGGCGGAGGCCGAGGGGGCACGATGCCCCCCTCACTTATGGAAGCTGGTAGAGCAGAATTACTGAAGCTGGTGGAGACATCGGTTTCGCGTGCGACGTGGAACAGTTATAACTCTATTTGGCTACATTGGCTTTCATTGTCAGGCGGCTACGTCACCGACGGCGAGAAGGCGCGGGCGGCGACGCTGGATATGCTGGCAGCTTTGCGCAAAAAACGGCGGTCCGTCGGTGCAGCAAAAAAGCACTTAGCCGGCGTCGCGTTTTTATTAAAACTACACGGCAAGGCGGATGTCACGAAGGATTTTATGTTCCGCCAAGTAATACGCGGCTGGAAAAAGGAGAAGCCGCGTGTCGACAAGCGACGGCCGATTACGTTTTCCTTGCTAGTAAAACTTTTAGAACTTTTAGAAAGTGTTTGCGACAATAGCTCGGAAGCGCTGCTATTCAGGGCAGCTTTTTCGGTGGCGTTTTTCGCGGCATTGCGCATCGGTGAGTTGGTCCCGGCTAGTAAAAACAAGCCGGGCGGCCTTCGCCTCAACGACGTTATCCCCACGGGGGAGTCTTTGCGGATATGCATTAGAAAGTCCAAAACAGACATGTACGGCAGAGGCGAGTGGTTAGCGATTAACAGCCTTGGCTCCAAGTGGTGCCCGGTAGCAACGGTACGTGAGTATATGAGCTCGCGTATCATCGGTGACCAATTTTTTGTTCATGCGCAGGGCACACCCCTCACCCGGTTCCAATTTTCGGCGGTTTTCCGTTCAGCCCTACGCGCGGCAGGCCTGAATGCGTTAGAATTCGGTACGCATTCTTTTAGAATAGGAGCGGCAACCATGGCAGACGCACATGGTATGAAGGAGGAAGACGTAAAACGTCTGGGCAGATGGAAGTCGCAGGCCTTCAAATCTTACATTAGACCAGACCTAGTGTTATAGGAAGTAGAAGTGGCGAGGTTTTTCTGTCGGTTGGTTAATTCGTCTCGGTTGGACGGTATGGGTTCTGTTTCTTTGTTTTCTATTTTTCAGCTGCGGAACCGTGGAAAATATGGATTGTCGGTCACTCTTTTGTGTATTGGGCCGAAAGGAGGGCAGCAACTCGGCCACCAGGAAGGAGCCTGGGATTGACGGACACGGTGGTCAACTGGTATGGAGTTAGAGGCCTGCAGTGGCCCAGTTTGCTGAGAATTATCACGGACATTAGCAGGTGGACCCCCCGGCGAGTCATTCTGGTCGTGCACGCCGGGGGGAACGACCTAGGAAAAATAAAATTGGGCGATCTACTCGTCCTAATGAAACAAGACATGCTCCGTTTTAGGGAGTGTTTTCAGGAGTCCATGTTGGTCTGGTCGGATATTATCGGCAGGAGACGTTGGAGGGGGGCAAAAAGCCCCGAAGCAATTGAGAATGTCCGGAAGGTGGTCAACCAAAGGGTTTCAAAATTTGTGCATTCCCTGGGGGGGATTGCCATACGACATTGGGAGCTGGAGGACAGAGAGAGAGGTGCACTGAGGAATGACGGGGTACACCTGAACGAAGTCGGTTTGGACACTTTCTTGTCAGGACTGCAGGATGGAGTCGAGGCTGCGCTAGCTCGGGTTCGTGGGGTGGGGCGGAATGCGCCGTGAAGGATACGGCGCATGCCGCGTGGCCTGAACTTTCCATGCTGGTTTGAAGGAAGGTTTACAAGCCCAAGGAAAGCGGGCTTACAAACGTCCAGTGGAACGGTTAAAGTTAATTTCAGTTAAGATAAAGCGGGTTGGAGCATGGGAAGGGTTAGCTAGTTAGAAACAATAGGTAGTAAGGGTTAAATCTTTAATAAAGCTGTGGCCTACCCCACATTTGACATTAAAGAAGTTGTCGGTAAGTTTTTTGTTATTAGTTGGTAAGGGAGCGTCAGTCAGGCTGATGCCCCCAGTCTCTTGTGCAGCACAGTGATTAACGCGGCTGCAGGGGACTGGGGGCGGAGCTTTAAGTTAAGAGCGAGATAGAAAGGGGGAGGAGCTTAGAACGGAAGGGGGGAAGAAGAAAGGAAGAGGAACAGAAGTGAGAAGCAAGTGAAGAGAGAAGACGGAGCCGTGCAAGACACCCACCCACCCGCCCGGGGGATTGGGCAAGGAGAGACGTTATAAGACTTTAGTTGTTGGAAGTCGTCACAGCTGGTTGTGCCTGAACTTTCCATGCTGGTTTGAAGGAAGGTTTACAAGCCCAAGGAAAGCGGGCTTACAAACGTCCAGTGGAACGGTTAAAGTTAATTTCAGTTAAGATAAAGCGGGTTGGAGCATGGGAAGGGTTAGCTAGTTAGAAACAATAGGTAGTAAGGGTTAAATCTTTAATAAAGCTGTGGCCTACCCCACATTTGACATTAAAGAAGTTGTCGGTAAGTTTTTTGTTATTAGTTGGTAAGGGAGCGTCAGTCAGGCTGATGCCCCCAGTCTTAGCTAAGCACCACACTACCTCCAACAAAGCACAATCACTGCCTGCATGACACTCCGCTGCCACTTCTCCTGGGTAACATGCTGCCCAACCCCCCCGCACGACCCAGTGTCCACAGCGCACACCAAAGTGTCCCTGCGCAGCCTTCAGCTGCCCTCATGCCACACGCTGGCCTCATAGCCACACCACCCTCATGTCTATTTATAAGTGCGTCTGCCATGAGGAGGAACCAGAGGCACACACTGCAGAGGGTTGGCAGGGCCAGGCAGCGACCCTCTTTAAAAGGGGCGGGGCGATAGCCCACAATGCTGTACAGGAACAATGAGAACTCCAATCCTGTGCCACCTCCGTCAGGAGCTGCAAACGTGGGCATAGCAATGGGGAATCCATGTGCCACACAGTATTCATTCTGTCAAGGTGTCACATAGCTCAATCCACACTGCAAGGGGAAAGGCGTCAGCGCTCTGCCCCCTACCCAAAGTCAGTGCCTTTGTGCCAGACAGGTCAAGCACCGCAATGGGAACTAAGTTTGCACCAACAGCATAGGTGGGTCCTAGGAAACCCAAGACATGAACCAAAAATTGATCTGAGCGGCCAAACATGGCAGGCTTGCACCGCGCCCACGGCATAGGCCTCGGCCCACAGATTCAGCAATCCTAGGCAGGAAGCGGACTTTCACTGCACCCAGGACATAGGCCTCTGCACAAACCCCCAGCAATCGCGGGCATACAGCGGACTCCAATGCTAGCGTAGCTGTGCACGTCTCATTAGCGCTGTATTGATCCTGTAGTTTGTCCCAATGCAGTGCCCTGGATAGTAGAGCTAACGTCAGATTAAATACAGGTGGGCTTCGGCCCACACTGCATGCCCCAGTCCGACCGGGGTTCTTTATAAGTAGACACAGGCAGGTACAACTCCGTGTGGACCGACAGCATGGGTGGGTCCCAGGAAGCCACCGGCGGTACATAAACAAATCCCATTGCAGTGCCCAGCACAGCTGAGGTAACGTCAGATTAAATGCAGGTGGGCTTCGGCCCACACTGCATGCCCCAGTCAGACCAGGGTTTTTAATACATAAACACAGGCAGGTACATATCCCTAATGTGAAGTCCGTGTGGACCCAAAGCATGGGTGGCTCCCTGGAACCCATCGGCGGTACATAAATGTATCCCATTGCAGTGCCCTGCTCAGCAGAGCTAACGTCAGATACAATACAGGTGGGCTTCGGCCCACAGTGCATGCCCCAGTCAGACTGGTAATATGTACCTTAACAGTAACCGCGTTGGTGGGAATGTGGTGGCGACTGCGGACCTAGTAGCGCGGTTTTATTTAGTTGGTTTTCGGAATGTGGCCAGGATTAAGTGGGCTGTGGCGGGGGATGGTTGGGGTGGGGGGGGGGGGGCTCTCTTGTTGTGTCGTTAAAGGTGAAATTCTTGGACTGCCACCAGACGGACCAATGCAAAGGTATTTGCCAAGAATGTTTTCATTGTTGGAGGAGGAGGGGAATGTTTTTGAGGCACTACGTGTCCTCTCCACGTGTCCGTGGTTATATGCACCTTAACAGTAACCGCGTTGGTGGGAAATGGCCTCGCCGCCATCATGTCTTTGGGAAGCCTCCGTTTCCACACCCCAGTGACATAGCATTAGCAGCGGTATAGGCAGAGCCCAGAATTAGTAACATTTCAGCGGTAGCATTAGGGACAGGCCCCAGTAACATATCACTAGCAGCAGTATAGGGGGAGCACAGTATTAGTTCCATTTCAGTAGTAGTAGCAGTCCAGACAGGCCCCAGTAACAATTCCGAAGCAGCAGTATAGGGGGAGCACAGTCTTAGTTCCATTTCAGTAATAGTAGCACTCAAGACAGGCCCCAGTAACAATTCCGAAGCAGCAGTATAGGGGGAGCACAGTCTTAGTTCCATTTCAGTAGTAGTAGCAGTCCAGACAGGCCCCAGTAACAATTCCGAAGCAGCAGTATAGGGGGAGCACAGTCTTAGTTCCAATCCAGTAATAGTAGCACTCAAGACAGGCCCCAGTAACAATTCCGAAGCAGCAGTATAGGGGGAGCGCAGTCTTAGTTCCATTTCAGTAATAGTAGCACTCAAGACAGGCACCATAACAATTCCAAAGCAGCAGTATAGGGGGAGCGCAGTCTTAGTTCCATTTCAGTAATAGTAGCACTCAAGACAGGCCCCAGTAACAATTCCGAAGCAGCAGTATAGGGGGAGCACAGTATTAGTTCCATTTCAGTAGTATTAGCAGTCAAGACAGGCCACAGTAACATTCCCGTTGCAGCAGTTTAGGGAGATAACAGTCTCTTTCACATTTCAGTAGTTGCAGTATATACAAGGCCCCAGTTACATTTATGTAGCAAAAGTGTAGGCCAACCCCACACACCTTTCTGTACCATGAGTGCAGGCGAAGCCCTTAAAAATTACTAGGATTACACTGTAGGCGAGGGCCCAAAAAAATTGGTGTACCAACAGTACAAATGTACCTCAGAAAAATTGCCCATGCCCAACCAAGAGGGCAGGTGAAACCCATTAATCGCTTTGGTTAATGTGGCTTAATTTATAACTAGGCCTGGAGGCAGCCCAGTTAAAATAAAAATTGGTTCAGGTGAAAGTTTCAACGCTTTAATGAGAATTAAAACGTATAAACATTGTTTACAAAAGTAATATGACTGAGCCTTGTGGGCCTAAGAAAAATTGCCTGTTCGGCGTGATTACATGAGGTTTCAGGAGGAGGAGCAGGAGGAGGAGGATGAATATAATACACAGATTGATGAAGCTAAAAGGTCCCCGTTTTTTATGGTGATGGAGAACGATGCTTCCATCCGCGGGTGCAGCCTACGTATTGTTTAGGTATCGCTGCTGTCCGCTGGTGGAGAAGAGAAGTCTGGGGAAATCCAGGCTTTGTTCATCTTTATGAGTGTAAGCCTGTCGGCACTGTCAGTTGACAGGCGGGTACGCTTATCCGTGATTCCCTCAGCCGCACTAAACACCCTCTCTGACAAGACGCTAGCCGCAGGACAAGCAAGCACCTCCAGGGCATACAGCGCAAGTTCAGGCCACGTGTCCAGCTTCGACACCCAGCAGTTGTAGGGAGCAGAGGCGTCACGGAGGATGGTCGTGCGATCGGCTACGTACTCCCTCACCATCCTTTCACAGTGCTCCCGCCGACTCAGCCTTGACTAGGGAGCGGTGACACAGTCTTGCTGGGGAGCCATAAAGCTGTCAAAGGCTTTGGAGAGTGTTCCTCTGCCTGCGCTGTACATGCTGCCTGATCTCTGCGCCTCCCCTGCTACCTGGCCCTCGGAACTGCTCCTTCTGCCACTAGCGCTGTCGGATGGGAATTTTACCATCAGTTTGTCTGCCAGGGTCCTGTGGTATAGCATCACTCTCGAACCCCTTTCCTCTTCCAGTATGAGAGTGGAAAGGTTCTCCTTATACCGTGGGTCAAGCAGTGTGTACACCCAGTAATCCGTAGTGGCCAGAATGCATGTAACGCGAGGGTCACGAGAAAGGCATCCTAACATGAAGTCAGCCATGTGTGCCAGGGTACCTGTACGCAACACATGGCTGTCCTCACTAGGAAGATCACTTTCAGGATCCTCCTCCTCCTCCTCAGGCCATACACGCTGAAAGGATGACAGGCAAGCAGCATGGGTACCCTCAGCAGTGGGCCAAGCTGTCTCTTCCCCCTCCTCCTCATGCTCCTCCCCCTCCTCCTCCTCCTCCTCAACGCGCTGAGATATAGACATGAGGGTGCTCTGACTATCCAGTGACATACTGTCTTCCCCCGCCTCCGTTTCCGAGCGCAAAGCTTCTGCCTTTATGCTTTGCAAGGAACTTCTCAAGAGGCATAGCAGAGGAATGGTGACGCTAATGATTGCAGCATCGCTGCTCACCATCTGGGTAGACTCCTCAAAGTTTCCAAGGACCTGGCAGATGTCTGCCAACCAGGCCCACTCTTCTGTAAAGAATTGAGGAGGCTGACTCCCACTACGCCGCCCATGTTGGAGTTGGTATTCCAATATAGCTCTACGCTGCTCATAGAGCCTGGCCAACATGTGGAGCGTAGAGTTCCACCGTGTGGGCACGTCGCACAGCAGTCGGTGCCCTGGCAGATTAAACCGATGTTGCAGGGTCCGCAGGGTGGCAGCGTCCGTCTTGGACTTGCGGAAATGTGCGCTGACCCGGCGCACCTTTCCGAGCAGGTCTGACAAGCGTGGGTAGCTTTTCAGAAAGTGCTGAACCACCAAATTAAAGACGTGGGCCAGGCATGGCACGTGCGTGAGGCTGCCGAGCTGCAGAGCCGCCACCAGGTTACGGCCGTTGTCACACACGACCATGCCCGGTTGGAGGCTCAGCGGCGAAAGCCAGCGGTCGGTCTGCTCTGTCAGACCCTGCAGCAGTTCGTGGGCCATGTGCCTCTTCTCTCCTAAGCTGAGTAGTTTCAGCACGGCCTGCTGACGCTTGGCCACCGCTGTGCTGCCACGCCGCGCGACACCGACTGCTGGCGACGTGCTGCTGCTGACACATCTTGATTGCGAGACAGAGGTTGCGTAGGAGGAGGAGGGTGGTTTACTGGAGGAAGCATACACCGCCGCAGATACCAGCACCGAGCTGGGGCCCGCAATTCTGGGGGTGGGTAGGACGTGAGCGGTCCCACGCTCTGACTCGGTCCCAGCCTCCACTAAATTCACCCAATGTGCCGTCAGGGAGATATAGTGGCCCTGCCCGCCTGTGCTTGTCCACGTGTCCGTTGTTAAGTGGACCTTGCCAGTAACCGTGTTGGTGAGGGCGCGTACAATGTTGCGGGAGATGTGGTCGTGCAGGGCTGGGACGGCACATCGGGAAAAGTAGTGGCGACTGGAAACCGAGTAGCGTGGGGCCGCGCGCCGCCATCATGTTTTTGAAAGCCTCCGTTTCCACAAGCCTATATGGCAGCATCTCCAGGCTGATCTGGCTATGTGCACGTTTAACGCTTGAGTGTGCGGGTGCGTGGCGGCGTACTTGCGCTTGCGCTCAAACAGTTGCGCTAGCGACGGCTGGACTCTGCGCTGAGAGACATTCCTGGATGGGGCCGAGGACAGCGGAGGTGAGCGTGTGGGTGCAGCCCGGGAGACGGTCGTGCTTGTGTCCTGAGAGGGGGGTTGGATCTCAGTGGCAGGTTGGGGCACAGGGGGAGAGGCAGTGGTGCAAACCGGAGGCGGTGAACGGCCTTCGTCCCACCTTGTGGGGTGCTTGGCCATCATATGCCTGCGCATGCTGGTGGTGGTGGCTCCCCGGCTGATCTTGGCGTGACAAACCTTGCACACCACAGTTCGTCGGTCGTCTGCACTCTCAGAGAAAAACTGCCAGACCTTTGAGCACCTTGGCCTCTGCAGGGTGGCATGGCGCGAGGGGGTGCTTTGGGAAACAGTTGGTGGATTATTCGGTCTGGCCCTGCCTCTACCCCTGGCCACCGCACTGCCTCTTCCAACCTGCCCTGCTGCTGCACTTGCCTCCCCCTCTGAAGACCTGTCCTCAGTAGGCTTAGCAAACCAGGTGGGGTCAGTCACCTCATCATCCAGCTGCTCTTCCTCCGAATCCTCTGTGCGCTCCTCCCTCGGACTTACTGAAATTACTACTACCTCACTGATAGACAACTGTGTCTCATCGTCATCCTCCTCCTCACCCACTGAAAGGTCTTGAGACAGTTGCCGGAAGTCCCCAGCCTCATCCCCCGGACCCCGGGAACTTTCCAAAGGTTGGGCATCAGTCACGACAAACTCCTCCAGTGGGAGAGGAACCATTGCTGCCCAATCTCGGCAGGGGCCCGAGAACAATTCCTGGGAGTCTGCCTGCTCCTCAGAATGTGTCATTTTCATGGAGTGAGGAGGCTGGGAGGAAGGAGGAGCAGCAGCCAGAGGATTCAGAGTTGCAGCTGTGGACGGCGTCGAAGACTGGGTGGTCGATAGATTGCTGGATGCACTTTCTGCCATCCACGACAGGACCTGCTCACACTGCTCAGTTTCTAATAAAGGTCTACTGCGTGGACCCATTAATTGTGAGATGAATCTGGGGACCCCAGAAACTTGCCTCTCTCCTAATCCCGCAGCAGTCGGCTGTGATACACCTGGATCAGGAGTTCGGCCTGTGCCCACACCCTGACTTGGGCCTCTGCGTCCTCGCCCCCGTCCCCGTCCTCTAGGCCTACCCCTACCCCTCAGCATAGTGTATTACGAGTAGAGCAGAAACAGAACGTTGTAATTAAATGTGCCGCTTATTGGCCTGTGGTTGGAGGCTGACTTCGTGTACGGAACGCACAGCAGAGTCAGGAAACAATTATGCGCAAGGCTGGGTATTAAATCACCGAATACTCCCCCCAGCAGAGACGCAGTAAACTGAAGACAGTGACAGGCAGGCCAAATATAGTATATTTTTAAACTTTTTGGGAAAAAGCCCACTGCCTCTGATATACACTGTATTTCGATTTCCCTGTTGGAGGCTGACTTCGCGTACGGAACACACAGCAGAGCCAGGAAACAATTATGTGCAAGGCTGGGTATTAAATCACCGAATGCTCCCCCCAGCAGAGACGCAGTAAACTGAAGACAGTGACAGGCAGGCCAAATATAGTATATTTTTAAACTTTTTGGGAAAAAGCCCACTGCCTCTGATATACACTGTATTTCGATTTCCCTGTTGGAGGCTGACTTCGCGTACGGAACACACAGCTGAGCCAGGAAACAATTATGTGCAAGGCTGGGTATTAAATCACCGACTACTCCCCCCAGCAGAGACGCAGTAAACTGAAGACAGTGACAGGTAGGCCAAATATAGTATATTTTTAAACTTTTTGGGAAAAAGCCCATTGCCTCTGATATACACTGTATTTCGATTTCCCTGTTGGAGGCTGACTTAGCGTACGGAACGCACAGCTGAGCCAGGAAACAATTATGCGCAAGGCTGGGTATTAATCACAGACTACTCCCCCCAGCAGAGACGCAGTAAACTGAAGACAGTGACAGGCAGGCCAAATATAGTATATTTTTAAACTTTTTGGGAAAAAGCCCACTGCCTCTGATATACACTGTATTTCGATTTCCCTGTTGGAGGCTGACTTTGCATACGGAACGCACAGCAGAGCCAGGAAACAATTATGCACAAGGCTGGGTATTAATCAGCGACTACTCCCCCCAGCAGACACGCAGTAAACTGAAGACAGTCACAGGCAGGCCAAATATAGTATATTTTTCCACTTTTTGGGAAAAAGCCCACTGCCTATATCGCCAGTATACCTCTTTCCCTGCCTCACCAGTACTGCCCCTATACTCTGTAAAATAATTGCAGACTGAGGACGTAATGGTGTGCACGCCCGATATACAAAAAAAAAAAATGTGCAACACTGCTAAAAGCAGCCTCAACAGTACTGCACACGGTCAGATGTGGCCCTAAGAAGGACCGTTGGGGTTCTTGAAGACTAATATAACACCTAACGCTCTCCCTATAGCAGCTACAGCAAGACAGCACATTCCCTGATCTCTGTCAGAATGCATCTGTGGCGAGCCGCGGCCGGCCCCAGTTTATATACTCAGGTGTCACCTGATCTCCCCAGCCACTCACTGCAGGGGGGTGGTATAGCGCTGGAATGTCACAGGAGGAAGTTTAATGCCTTCCCTGTGTTTCTATTGGCCAGAAAAGCGCGGAAATTTCTCAGTGAACGAAATGTAATGGAGTCGAGCACCGCGTGGTGCTCGTCTCGAGTATCGAGCATTTTGAACACCCTAATACTCGAACGAGCATCAAGCTCGGACGAGTACGCTCGCTCATCTCTACTTATGGTTCATTTTGTTTTCTGGGGGGCTTACAATGGGAAAGAAGGACTTCAAAGCAAGATGAAGTTGGGACCTCACCGAGGACTACTCACTATAACCCTACTACCGTGTTTCCCTGAAAATAAGACAGTGTCTTATATTAATTTTTGATCAAAAAGGTTTAACTTTTTTATATGTATAGCTGCCTGGCCACTATTTAAATTGACTTTTTTTAAATTAACTGTTAGCAGAGCTTAATTTTGGAGTAGGGCTTATATTTCAAACATCCTCAAAAAGTCTGAAAAATCATTTTGCATCCTCAAAAATGCTGGAAAATCATGCTATGTCTTATTTTCAGGGTATGTCTTATTTTCAGGGAAACAGGGTACACCCCCAACTTCCTGCACTGGTCTAGAGAACAATTAACGGTCACACATTACTGTATTGCCTATATAGTCTGTTAGTGGCCCGAGGTCAGTGGCCCTATAGGGGCTGTGCAGTTTTATAAAGAGATCCTAAAATGTTTCAAGAACCAGAATGCCAATGCCAAAATGCACATCACCCAAGTGCAAATATTTATCTTTCCTTTTCAGCCTATGAAGTAATTGAGAAATTAAGTAAATAAGAAGTAGTGCTATGCAAGTGAAGACTGGCGGATGTTAGGAGGTTTTATGGGAATTTTATATTCAGAGGGGGTTAATCTACCTTTTTCTACTTTCTATACTAAAATATAATTCCCAAACCTTTAGTTCTCTGATCATCTATGTTCTAATGAATGTAATGACACAATGTTGTAGTGGCCCGGTACAACGGGCCCCCTTCATAACTGTATGCATGCATTTGTCTGTGTAATGTCAGTGTCTGTTGTGTTGCATGATCGATGTGTATTGCATAGCTGCAGCACTGAAATTGTTAAATGTCTGGTATGTGAGCTGACTGTCTGGAAAATGTATCTGTTTGTTTTGTCATGTGACCTTGTGTGATATATATGATTGCAAGTTGAGTGCTGGGTGGTTCTGTTCTGGAGAGAGGGAGAAGAGTTCTGCAAGAGAACTTCACAGATACTTCCAGCCTGTGCAGCTCAAAATGGAATGAGCCTACCGCCTGCCCTGGGACTGGAGGTACGGATGTACCCTTCCCGTGCTACGAGAGAGAATGAGGAACCGCCATGCAGCGCACTCTTGTTTAGTGAGTGTTGACCGGGATCAGGACCTACAGATAACGAGACTGTGACTTCTCCTGTTCACCCGTGAGTCCTCCCTGTCGCATTACTTTGATGTGTTTGCACTGGTTTCCTGCTGGCATGTATTTTGGAATTGTCAACAAGTCATTGCAAGTAAAGCGACCAGTTGCCCGTCCATTTCCGGAGGCTGTATCTTAAAAGAGCCCGGTGTGTGTGTGTGGATTTACTCCCACAGCTAGGAATTCCCCCACAGAGGACATGCGAGAGTGAGTTTTTTCTGCCATCCAGGAATTCCCCCGCTGCAGAAGAAACGGTGGCGCCACCTGTGACAAAAGAGACTAAGGTAATCCAATATTGGGTTTGCCTTTTATAAACCTATCCTCGGCCCTTGGAAGTGTCACTGGTTACCCTCCGTTTGGGAGACAGAAAAGCCACCGTGACAAGGCCCAAACTCTACCCCGCTGTTTCCTAGGCCGTGGCCCGCTCCTCGGATGCTGTTATTTGGTTGTAGGTACATTAATATGAGGACCTGGCCTACTACATATTGTATATACAGGGTGATCATAATTAAACTTGGGGTGCTCAGACGACTCTTAACGAACAAACAAAGAGGCAGAACCCAATATAAGTTGTGTATACTCAATCGGGTATGGGGTTTAGATCTCAACAGTCAAAATGTTGCCACTAGAGGAATGAGTGGCGCTGTACACAAATAGTATGGCGAATATAATGCATCTGGTCAAAGGATTCTGTCAATGTCTGATTCCGATCAGTCCAATGCCAGGACTCTCACGTTGCCGGAGTGTGCCTTGCTGGTTGCTAACAAATTCATTGAACATGTGGAAGGGGCACACATTGAGCCATGTCTACAGGTTTCTCCAACATGACAAATCACGGAGTGCCCATACTGAAAAGGTGGGCGGTGATGTCAGCTAGTAAGAGAGCCAAGTCCCAAGGTTGGTCTGAGCAGCCACTTATTTTTAATGGAAGGGCAAGTGCCAATCCCCCCCCCCCCCCACACACACACATTTCCCCCTCCCGTAGGCCACTTTCACACGACCGAGAAGATCGTGTGGGACTTGTGCATTGTGAAACATACAAATCTCACACAGATATGAACCCCAGTCTTTTGATGGGGTCATATATATAAGCGATTCCCCCCCCCCTCCCCAGGGCCATGCTACACAATGGTAGACATGGCCCTGCCCCAACTTTTCGGAGATGTTTTGCTGCCATCAATTTCTAAATGATTAATTTTTCTAAAATGAACTGGACAATGCCTCCATTTCCCCGTCTGATATGTTCTGTGATCTACTGTGAATACACTATGGTTATATGAGATTTCCAAATCACTGCATTCTTTTTTTCTGTATATTTATATTTTACACAGTGTTCCAGCTTTTTTGGAATTAGGGTTTTTGACACAAAAATACCTCACATCCATGGAGAAATCACACCTTCTCGAACGAGAAATTGGACTAAGTTTTACGGCCCAAAATCGCGCTCGGCCTTGTCAAATTAGCCTTAAAGGGGTTGTCCCGCGCCGAAACGGCTTTTTTTTTTTTCAATAGGCCCCCCGTTCGGCGCGAGACAAACACAAGGGATGGGTTAAAAAAAAAAAAAAGTTTAGTACTTACCCGAATCCCCGCTCTGCGGCGACTTCTTACTTACCTTACCAAGATGGCCGCCGGGATCTTCACCCACGATGCACCGCGGGTCTTCTCCCATGGTGCACCGTGGGCTCTGTGCGGTCCATTGCCGAATCCAGCCTCCTGATTGGCTGGAATCGGCACACGTGACGGGGCGGAGCTACGCGATGGCGCGTAGAAGGGGGCGGAGCCAGAACGCCGTTCGTGCCGAGTCCCAAGAGAAGGGAGAAGACCCCTCTGCGCAAGCGCGTCTAATTGGGAGATTAGACGCTGAAATTAGACGGCACCATGGAGACGGGGACGCCAGCAACGGAACAGGTAAGTGAATAACTTCTGTATGGCTCATAATTAATGCACAATGTACATTACAAAGTGCATTAATATGGCCATACAGAAGTGTATACCCCCACTTGCTTTCGCGGGACAACCCCTTTAATGTGGCAACCTAGCAAAGTCTGTATACAGTCCTTGACTGTGAAATTCGTAGCTGCACTCCGCCCACCGCTGCTGGTGCTATCCTGCTGACTACGCCAAAAAGGAAGAAGGTGGGTAGTGATATTGTCTTGGGGGAAAAGCTAAGGTCTTGAATCTGGTCTGAGCAGCAGAGCCAATTATCTTTAGTGGAGGAGTGAGTGCTAGAGATGAGCGAGTATACTCGCTAAGGCACATTACTCGAGCGAGTAGTGCCTTAGCAGAGTATCTCCCCGCTCGTCTCTAAAGATTCGGGGGCCGGCGCGGGTGACAGGTGAGTTGCGGCGGGGAGCGGGGGGGGGGGGGGGGGGGGGGGAGGGAGGGTGGGAGAGATCTCCCCTCCGTTCCTCCCCGCTCTCCCCCGCAGGCCCTCGAATCTTTAGAGACGAGCGGGGAGATACTCGGCTAAGGCACTACTCGCTCGAGTAATGTGCCTTAGCGAATATACTCGCTCATCTCTAGTGAGTGCCAATCCTTCCGCCTTCTACAGTACAGTAAATATAATCCTGACTCAAACAACAATGGATGGTTCTTTGCTACTACTCTAATTGTGACGTACTTCATATCTTCCACTTAAACACGTCAAGGGGTTGAAACAACCTCTTTAATTTAGCACTTTACTACATGATGTTGTTTCTTGAGAGGAAGCTGACTTTTTTTTTTGCCAATGGGCAGTAGTGATCCAGTCCTTCTGCCTCCAATTTTCTCTATAGTTATTCCATTTGTAAAATGCACTTAAGGCCGATTTAGATACAACGATTATTGCTCAAAATTCGCTCAAAAGCCATCATTGCCTATTTCCAGCAAGCTAGAAATCAGCGATGACTGTCATCAGCGCCGCACACTGATTTTCTCAGCGGACGGTGCTGATAGCATTCTGTCAGCTAGTATCCTGCTGGGACCTTTCAGCAGGATGCCAGCTGAAAGCTCTTAAAACAAAGCAGTCGTTTGCATATACAAAACAGCTGCTGTTCTCGGGGTTATCAGCGGTGTCCCCCTCCTCCTGCATTTAACTCTTTAAGTAGCTAATTAGCTACTTAAGAGTTATGCAAAGATGGCCGCTCAAAACTGTAACTCAAACTGCCGTTTGAGCGACTTTTGAGCGATCATCTTTCAGTGTAAATGCACCTTTAGGCATAGTGACAGGATTGTTTGATCATGGCCAGAGGCGTAACTTGAAGCTCCCGGGCCCCAATGCAAAACCTGTAACAGGGCCTCCAACTATAATGCTTTATTCATAGTACTGGGCTCCCTATATGGAGAAGAGAGGCCTTATGGGCCCCCTAAGGCTCCTGGGCCCGGGTGCAACCGCATCACCTATAGTTAGGCCAGTGATATGGCTTTGTTAGAACAGACTAGGATCATGCTGAGCTCTATCATATCCACCAAAGGTCAAGGCAGCATCAGAGGAAATGAAAAGTCATATTTTATTCCTCCATAGTAAAATAGCCAGCGACGTTTCGACCTACATACACAGGTCTTCATCAAGCTCTATCATGGCTGACATACCCTAAGTGCAATCCTTGATTTACATAATACTGCTTATTCTTTAATGCATTTTCTATCATTTCAGGTTGATTGCATTGTATATTTGGTCCTGCCCTAATCAACCCTTTATCTTGGTTTTGTTCGGCATCATGTCAATGTTGACTTAAGTGCAGTTCCTCTTTTGTCCTGCAGATGTCGCTGTTGCAGTTGATATTTATATTAATTTTGAAGTAATTGATGAATTCCATTAGGCAAGTTCAATATTCTCAGTGAATCTGGTTGATCTATCACGCCAAGAAACAAGTGACCGCTACTATTATGACATCTATTGAATGCAACAAGCTTTCACTAGGACATACGCTGGCGGGATTTCAAAACATCACAAATATTAGGAAGATTCTGCCAAAATTTGTGACTTTTATGCCAATTTTCCCTTTATTCAATACATCCCCTCCTAAAGGTGTAGGTCTCTTCTCAGCTCTGTTGGAATCTTGACCTGAAATTGTATTTGTAATGTCTTACCCAACTCCAAGGTACCATGTTTATTTTAATGGGGAATGGGAATAAGGCACGCCATATGCTGATCTCCATGGTGAACAAAGTATAGGTCATGTTCAAATCCAGTATGCCAATGGCTATTACCTCTAACCTCAGACTTCCAGGGACTGCCCTGCTGTCACCATAACTTGTATGAGCGCCAAAGCCCCTTCAATCAGCTGATCATTGTGGTCCCGAGTGGCACAGCCCCCCCGATCAGACATTGATAGCCTATCCTGAGCCTATCCAATTTTACAAGTTGGATTAAACAAAGACATATTGCACCTGACCATGCTACTTTATGATCCTGGACCTCTGTTTCTTTTTAGTGACCACTTTCAGCATCCAAGACTTCTCCTGCGCTGCTGCTTCTTATTTGGAAGAAAGTCTACAATCTTTTAAGATGGGAAAGGACTTGTTATTTGTATAGCGCCAACTTATTCCGCAGCACTTTCAGGTAATTTTTTATTTATTTATTACCACCCCACCAGGCTGTGTATTCATTTAACCGACCTTGCAAGGATGGAAGACTGAGTCAAACTTGAGCCGACTACCTGAACCATTCGGGGATTGAACCTGCAACCTTCAGGTTGTGAGTGAGAGCTTAGGACTGCATTCTGCTGCGTTAACACTTCGCACCACACTTAAAAAAAATCCATCTCTTCAAAGAAGCCAACTGCAAACCAAAGCTTATAAACTATACCACCTGTTCACCCTTTTTTTTCCTACAGCTGTTTCCATTTCCTCCTTGTCTTACAATATCTCCATCCATAGCCCTTCTGATTAGAGATGAGGGAGCCTACTCGGTAAGGCAGTTACTCGAGCGAGCATCGCTCTTCTCGAGTAACTGCTTAGTCATCCGAGCAGGCTCGGGTGGGCTGCAGGGGGTAGTGGAGCGGGAGGAAGAGTGAGAGAGATCTCTCTCTTCCCCCCACTCCCCCCCCTTCCCCCGCTCAGCCTCGCAGACCACCCGAGCCTGCTCGGATCACTAAGCAGTTACTCGAGAAGAGCGATGCTCGCTCGAGTAACTGCCTTACCGAGTAGGCTCACTCATCTCTACTTATGATCATAAAGTACCTCAATAGATGGCTGCTCCACCCAAGTATAGAGTGGGCTGCGGAAAAGTAGTCCGCCTCTGACAAGACAGTGACAGGAAGAGCAGATGGAATTCCAAAGCCTTTCCGATTTACCCACATGTTACAACAAATACCGGAAGTGGTCCCTGTTCACCTCCATGCACCTATGGTCACATTGCAACATGTTGGCTGATACTGCCTGCAGCTCTACAATGCTGATTCTGTGGATAGTATTTGTAATGTTCGCCTTCAGTTCATCCAAGGTATGCGGATTATTGGCGCACATTTTCTGTTTTCAATTTTCTTACAGATAAAAATCACATGTGGACAAGAAAAAGAAACATGTTGGCCATAACCGATTGCTCATAGTTCGCTCTTCCATAAACAGTTCATGAACCCATGCCATTGAGATGTGGAAGGTGGGGCATGTTGGCCCATCTTGGAAAAAGCAGTATATTCTGTCTTGAATTGGCGAGTCTCATCCGTAAATCGGATTAATATAGTACATGCCGTGAGTTTTTTCACGTAGTCCATGCTTGTGTGAAAAAACTCGTTAGTGTGCATTGCCACATAGAATAATATGGGTCTGTATGCTACCGTGCTTCCCCGAAAATAAGACAGTGTCTTATATAAATTTTTGTTCAAAAATGTTTAACTTTTTTACATGTATGGCTGCCTGGACACTATTTAAATTGACTTTTTAATTAACTGGTAGCAGGGCTTAATTTTGGAGTAGGGCTTATATTTCAAGCATCCTCAAAAAGCCTGAAAAATCATTTTGCATCCTCAAAAATTCAGGAAAATCATGCTATGTCTTATTTTCAGGGTATCTGTGGATAGTACACTTGTTTTAACGGACAGGAATAAATGCTAGTGTGCCGGAGATCTTAGGCTGCCGACACACATGCGTTAATGTTGTGGAATTTCAGCAGTATTCACAGTACAAGCCGCATGGAGGAGATTTCTCTTCCAATCACATGGAGCGGAAACATTTTGGCACTGAATCCGCAGATTTCGACCCTTGAATCGCAACTAAAACCATTGCAAGTCCACTGTACCATTTAGCTGCTGTTTTGGCCACTGCGGACTTGTGGCGGATTTGCTGCGGGTCTTCCTTTGTAGAAAGTCCACAGTTAATAGGCCATGTCTGAAGGTGCCCTTAGAGTCCACGATATGTGCGTTTCCCGAAGTCCACAGTTAATAGGCCATGTCTGAAGGTGCCCTTAGAGTCCACAATATGTGCGTTTCCCGACATGTTCTTTGTATTTCTAAGATCTCATTCCAGATGGAAAGATGGATTGTTATAACTGACTGCACATGCCAAAAAAAGAACATTCCCATAATGTTGTTCTTCCTATAACATATTTTCCTCCACCCAACCCTTTTACCCGAGGCTACAAGAGAGCATTGCAGATTGGAATTCTGTTCATGTTCATACCAAGTTCAGTCTTTGTAGCCCACACCTGCCCTACTTGTAAAGCAGACAATGGGTGCTTGGCCTCCCCAGACACATTCCAATTTGGCAAGCTATCACTCTCTAATTACTACTTGTCAAACAGGTAAATGACGCTTTGGTCCTCCGCCACACAGCTCCGAATTCCTATGGAATACTATACTCTCTGAACTTTCACCTCTTCGCAGTTCTGAACATGTATGGAAGTGGGATGCAGTTTTCAGCCTCAGGAGCACAACTATTAAAGGGGGATTCCGGTTATTTTTTTTCAAGTTTTCACCCATCAAACGCATAGGTGAAGACGAATACATTGGCGGGGGTCTGACCAATGGTACCCCCATTGATCCCAAGAATGAGGGACCTGTGTCTGCCATAATTCTCAGTTGAAGATGCAGGCTCCCATTTATGGGAATGGAGCTGCTGGTCGCACATTGTATTGTCCTTGGCTATCTCTGTCTGCCCCATAGAAATGAATGGAGCGGCGCCACCAACCTATCAGTTTTCACCCATCCGATGGATGGGGGAAAACTTGAAAAAACAACCTATTACCAGAATCCTTGTTTAAGGATTCATTCACACGAGCGCATAAACAGCGAGTTTTTTTTTACGGCCAACCGATATACGCAACCATCTGAGTCATTGGTTTCCAATGCATTCGTTCATACGGGTCAATATACGGCGCGTAAATGCGTCGGACCGTCAAAGATGGACCATACATGACCGAAACACAGCCGGCGAATATACGGTGGCTAAAAAGATAGTTCTGGTTCTATCTTTTGCCTGATGTATGGCGGCGGCTCCCATAGACTCCTATGGGAGGTAGAAAGAAAAAAAGGGAGGGGGAGGCATAAATTTTTTTTAACACAAGCATTTTGGTCGCCTCTTTTATACGCTCCATCAAAAGATAGGTCTTGCCCTATCTTTTGCCGAAATACACAGGAAGCTCTCATAGACTTCAATGGAAGCGGTAAAAAAAAGGAGGAAGTTACCCTGCGTATAACGCTGGGAAAATGACACAGCTGGCCCGATGTAACAATTAGTAGTCATTCCGAGGATTTTTCACTGATCGATATTTTCCGCGCTCCTGCGTGGTTTTTGCCGATACGCAGCAGTGACCTGTGTGAATGGCAGAAAAGACGCAGCTAAAGTTCGCGACTCAATTATTGATTTATACGATTTTACGGCCCGGACGCTGAACGTAAAACTGCATGCGATCATGTGAAAGAGCCTTTAATGATGCCTATTAGAGATGAGCGAGCATGCTCGCTAAGGGCAATTGCTCGAGCGAGCATTGCCCTTAGCGAGTACCTGCCCGCTCAAGAGACAAGGTTCGGGTGCCGGCGCGGGAGAGCGGTGAGTTGCGGCAGTCAACAGGGGGGAGCAGGGGGGGAGAGAGGGAGAGAGAGATCTCCCCTCCGTTCCTCCCCGCTCTCCCCCGCAGCTCCCCGCCCGCCACCAGCACCTGAACCTTTTCTCTCGAGCGGACAGGTACTCGCTAAAGGCAATGCTCACTCGAGTAATTGCCCTTAGCGAGTATACTTGCTCATCACTAATGCCTATCACATTAGGGTGCTAATATATGAGTACTGGCAGCCACCACTGGGTGCAGGTGGAGTCCGGCAAGTAATAACTGGTGAGCGTTACCAGCAGTCATGTAATCGCGCCCTTAACAACCCGGTGCGCACGTGTCTGGCTTATTGCAGTACAAATACTCCACTTCTCAAGGATGTCTGACGGTAATTAGCCTGATAAGCAATTACCTCTCTGAATCGGAAGTCCATTTCCAGTGTTTTAGTTAAGAGGAAGGAATGTGGTTAATGTCTGTTGTCTGAGATAAGTCACTTATTAACCCACTAACATAAATGGATGTTTTCAGATACTTTGATTGCTTTTAATTTATGCACTGAAGCAAAACATAATAAAAATCCTACATTGTCATTTTTCCTTCAAATTATGCAGGAAATCAGATTAGGTAACCCATATATTGTGCATTTCCTGTAAAGATGCACGTTGGGTAATACCCAACATGCTGGCACAACCGTCATAGGGGCCTCTGTAGTACAACGGGCCCCTCCATAACTGTATGCATGCATCTGTCTATGTAATGTCAGTGTCTTCTGTGTTGCATGATTGATGTGTATTGCATAGCTGCAGCACTGAAAGGGTTAACTGTTTGGTATGTGAGCTGACTGTCTGGAAAATGTATCCGTTTGTTTGTCACGTGATCTTGTAATATATATGTGGATGCAAGGTGTATGGGAGTAGAGGAGTCGAGTCTAGAATGGGGAGTCTGGAGTTCTGCAAGAGGATTACACAGGCAGCTTCAGCTCCCTGTGGCCCAGAATGGAAGAGGCTGAAAGGAGAGTTTGATGGCTACCGGGGACTACTACCCCCAGGAGTCGGTAGCATGGCTATGTTGAACAGTGAGTGTGTACCGGTAGAGACGGAGAGAGGAGAGTGTGTTGCCGGGCCCAGGAGCTACAGATAACTAAGACTGTGGTTTCTCCTGCTTACCTGTGAGTTCTCCCTCTCAACACCGCTTATCAAACTGCTGCTAATTGTACAAAGTTCTGTTCAAGTAAAACAACCAGTCGCCCGTCCGTTTCAGGAGACTGTGTCTTAAACAGTACCCATGTGTGTGTGGATTCGCTCCGACAACTCGGAATTCTCCCACAGAATCTGTGCGAGAGAGGATTTACTCCACCAGCTAGGAATCAGAAGAGATGGTGGCGTCACGCGTGACACAATAATCCAGTATTGGGTTTCCCGTTTATTAACCTGCCCTCGACCCTTCGACGTGTCACCAGTTACCTTCCAGGTGGGACACGCTAGAGTCACCGTGACAAGGCCCAAACTCGACCCTGCTGTTTCCTAGGTCGTGGCCCGCTTCTAGGACACTGCCCTTCTGAAATCTCACATCATTTGAAGTAATTCTATTGTCGAAAGACTCTCACATCCACATGAAATGCACAATCTGTAATCTGTGCCCCCCCTCCCCCAATGACACTACTCTACTGCAACCTGACTGCATTGTCTCACATGGTGGAGGGTTTGTAGGGGGCTTTCACACCGGATGGAATATTCTGCAAGAACGTTGTGGAATATTCAGGACCAAAAGCTGCACTGCTAAACTCAATCCGGATATTAATGTGGAGTGGAAAACGGCAAATCCTCATCAAAATCCACATTTAGAATGCAGAATTCATGGACGGCACGTTCCGCAATGTTGTTGTGGGATATCCCATCCCTTGTGAAAGCACCCTGAGGGGATCCAGGAATAACCTTTTCCAATTCTTTGGAGTAATTGGGAGGGGGTGTGGGGGTGTTATATTGGGAACCTGTTCCATAACGTCAAAACTGAATTAGGGTATGTTCACATGGGGCAGAAATGCATCTGATGCAGCACTCCCCTCACCTTACCTTACAATGGTTGCGCTGTCAGCACGCCTCACACCATTTAGTGAGCACCGAGCTGTGGCATCACCTGACCAGTGGCTTAGCGCTCACTAGGGGTTGCCTGATGCCAAGGTGCACAGGATTGTGGCCTTGGCGTATATGCGCCAGGCCCTTTGCCGTTCAGGCGCTTTTACGGTTCTGGTGGGCGCAAGTAAAATGCCTACAGCTGTGGAAAAGTGATTTAAAAAGTCAGCTGTACCTCAAAATGGTTCAAATAAAAACTACAGCTCAAGTGTTATGGTTAGAGATGAGCGAGCACCAAAATGCTCGGGTCCTCTTTATTCGAGTCTCTCTCCTACCGTTGACGTGTGCAGCGCGGAGGGGCCAAAACTGGGGCGGGGTCGAACACGGCGTGATGCTCGCTCGAGTAGCGAGCACCATCCAGTATGCTAATACTCGAACGAGCATCAAGCTCAGAAGAGTACGTTCTCTCAACTCTAGTTATGGTTCTTTGAATGCAACAATGCCAAAAATAACCAACCTGCATTATATAATTAATATAATTTTGGTATCTGAATTGTACTGACCTGCAGAAAAAGTCATCATGTCATTTCTACCACTTAGTGAACAATGTGAAAAAAGAAAAAAAGATATGTGGCTTTTGAAAAATGGAGATATAAGTGCCAAACTAGGTTGTACCCTTAAAGGGTTAATACACTATTTTTTATGTCTTTTTTGTTTGCTTTCACTGATTCTAGAGGCTGAGTGGAAATGGGAAAGGGACTAAACAAGGCTTGGTCTCCTCTCTCCCAAAGCCCCACAGCCCCCACAGGCTTGGTCCACCTCTATGATATCTACTCATGTCGCACCGATCGTTGGTGCCTTGTTATACATCCTTATATCTAGACACTTATGGAACTATTGGACCACTTTTATCCAGGTGGCCCCCTATGGACAATGGAGTAACCATGTGTGTGGCCCATATCAGAAGAACATTATACAAGGTCCGCACAGAATTCCTTAAAGCCTTTAGCATCAAGACAAGGTCTAATAAGGAAGAGGATGAAGGAACTTGAGGGCAGCTTAACCTTCACCTCCGACTCCCCAGTAAGGCCACTTTACATACTTCGGTAATCCTGCCTTCTCAGTGTGGCTTTGGACGGTTGTGGACAAGTGCGAACACCACAGTTGGTGCACTGAGGATCTCACCACACCCTCCCCTAATTATCCTGGATTGTGCCAACCATTTACACCTCTTGCACAGCTCAAGAAAAGTGGGAGCGTATTTAAGGAGGTAAACACAAAGTTTACGTTTCTGACAAGTATACCTCTATATACCATCATGTGCTAGGAAAAAGCCCTACCATATGGCCATCACTATGTGGCTGGAGCCATTGTATGGGCATTGTTTGATGGGTACTGACTTGGTAATCTGGCACATCGTACAAATATGTGGGCACTATATGGCGCCAGTTTATTATCCCATCATGTTTTGTGCATGTCTAGCTTGACTTTTGGCTCTGGAGGACCACAGATTTCCAGCTACTTGTTCTGATGGGGGTCATGCAATGTTTTCATTCACACCAACAATGTCATATCCTGTTGTTGGGTCTGGGACATCAGCGACTGAACTCAGAGCATACAATTCCCTGCTGCGTGAAAAAATAGGTCTTCTTGACCTATTTTTTGGCAAAAGAAGTTAAAAATCGCAGAAGCCTCCATAGACTCCAATGGGAGACTAAGCGAGACGGCCAGCAAAGGGAGATGAAGGGATTCCCCCACAGCGGTAATGGAGGGGAATCCCTCCATCCCCGCTGTGGGGGAATCCCTCCATCACTCCAGCGGGGAACCTCTCTATCCCTGCTCAGATGTAGGGAATCCCTGGCGATCCTTTGTTGTAGGACAAAGCTGAACGACGGTAAAACCACATCAGGCGGATCCCATTGACTATAATGGAGTCTATCTGAATTCTGTTCAGCCTGCCAGCATTTTCCAGGATGAAATAGCGCTGCATGCAACACTATTCATCCTAGATGTTAAAGAAAATCTGCATATGTGAACATTTATCAACAGATGTCAACCATTCCTAGAAGCTTCCAGAAGTGTCAACAGATCACTAAGGTGCACACAGACCGAGCAGTGTTGTCCAAACCAGGGTGCCTTCACCTACAAACATGTATATACTGCCGAGCAGAAAAATCTGCACCAAAATCTGTATATTGAACATGGATTTCAACTTGCATTTTGCTTTCTTGTGACAGTATCACAATTTTGCCAGGATTTTTGGGAGGGCTTGAAATATAAGCCCTACCCCAAAAATAACCCCTAGCTGCATAAAAAAAAAGCCCATCACCTAACAGCTGCTGTTTACTGCTCTGCGTCTCCTCTGCTGGTCCCCAGCACTTGCTTGCAGTTTTCCCTCAGCGCTTCCTAGTCAGGGGTTCAAAATCCCCGCCTCCAGGAAGCGCTGGCTGTCATTGGTTCTCGAGCGCCGTGCCAATCAGAGCCAGCGCTCGATGAACCAATCACAGCCATTGCGAGTTTTGTGTGGCTCGAAATGAACAAAACTCGTGTGAGTTTCGCGCTCGTGTAAATGTAGCCTAGAAGCTCGCTCACATACGCATATTTGTGCAGCATATACCGCTTAGAAATTTGCGCACGTAATACGCAGTTGTCATTTCGTGTTTATTTTTTTTGTGTGCGCAAATAAGTGTTTCACACAAAAATACGCAAAGAACACCGGCATCAGAGACAAACACATGGCACGCTTGAACGACAGAAACGCGCCTACGCCCATGTGAACAAGATCTAAGGTCGCTTTCACACGGTCGTGAAAATCACGTGAGATTTGTGCGTTGCGAGACACACACATTTTGCAAGAATACGAACCCCGGTCTTTCGAACAGGGTCATATACACGAAAGATTTTTTTTTTAACCCCCGCATCGCATTGCTTTGGATGTTCCGTGC
The DNA here is from genome assembly GCF_035609145.1 of Eleutherodactylus coqui. Taxonomy (NCBI): domain Eukaryota; kingdom Metazoa; phylum Chordata; class Amphibia; order Anura; family Eleutherodactylidae; genus Eleutherodactylus; species Eleutherodactylus coqui. The sequence goes on along the minus strand of NC_089845.1, from coordinate 150,721,328 downwards.
TTGCATGTTTTTTGCGACTGCAGAAGTACAGTAAAATGCGCACTTGTGTGCTCAAATACGAAACCCCCATTGCGAAAATGCTCACGTAAATGCACATATGAGAAAAGAAAATGGCATCACACTTGCGTATACGTGTGAGTGCGATGCGCAAGTTCAGCGCTGCGATTTTCCCCTCTAATTGCGCTGCACTCAGAAAATCGTAACTTCATGAGTTTTACGGGCTGATATCGCGCTCGCCCAAGTATATGCACCCTCACGGCAACATCAAGTATTTTAGCAGGAGCGCTCACAGCCGCGTGCGTTGACTAGGCACGTTTTTTTTAAAAATTCTGCTCTAAAAACTGAAGTGTGGACAAAACGACTTGTCGAAGGAAGTGGTAAGATTCGGGTTGCGCAAGAGTCACCTTGGGGTAATCTGTGGATCTATGGAGGATGCGTAATGAGAGAAGCGTTCCTCCCTCCCTGCAGGCTGTTTGCTAATAAAAATCCGGGTGGGAGGAAGAGAAGGAAGATTCAGTAAATCTCCGTGCCGCGCCCGCGAGCTCGCTGCTTACACACATCGCCGCACTCCGCTTCTCTGCAGTCTCGTTCAGGGCAATCACTGGAAGCCGAGACGCAAAAACAAAAGTTCGCAGCATCTAGGTATAGTAGACGATCCCCCAGTCAGGGGTTATATACGGGAGCGCTCACACGGCGCAGGTTTTGGTGCGGATCTGCAGCAGATTTCTCCTCATCCATCTGGATTCAAATTGAAGAGATGAAATCTGCTGCAGATCTGCACCACAATCTGCGTGGTGTGAGCGCACCCCCAGGCTGCATCACATGGGCTTTCGCACTAAGTATTTGCGCGATGGATGTCACGTTTTTTGTGTGCATATTTTACTGTATTTTTTGCGCATGCCCTTCGTATTTGCAAGTGCGAAAAAAAAAGCACTAAGTTTAAGGGCTTATTCGCACAGCCGTACGCACAAAAATGCTCGGCACGGTGTGCCTTATTTGCGCATGAAGAAGGTTGTTGAGGTTGATTTGTGTGCGTATGGGCACATAGTACTGTACTTTTTGCGCACGCAGGGCCAGTTCATATGCGACACGCCCTTTTCGTGAAGTAAAAGGCTATTTACCCTAATGAGGTCCAGATGGGTTCTTTTTTTCCGCAGTTTTGCGCAGTGCTTCATACATTCCTTTACGTATTTGCACACCTCCTTATGGGGCCACTACGTCACGGCTGGCCGCATGTTAAAGAGACGAGCTGTATACACACATGCAAAGGAGAACAGCTTTACCTTCCAACTAGACTGTTACCATGAGGCCGGTCAGGGACCCTGGGCGTCGGGGGCGCGGTTTGCCGCGGCATCCTGGGATGATGTTGCACCCACGTTCGGGTTGGCGAGCGGCGGCACCGCACTCCAGTGCGTTATAGTGGCTGGCTGGGAGCTCCGCTCAGCCAACTTGGTTGATCTCCTCTCTAGGGGAGGAGACTCCTGAATGTAGTCTGGCAGCTGCTGATTGCAGTTGCCAGTTATTGGTTCCGTTCCCTGTGTGTCTGACTTCGGTCCTGCTCCAGTGAAAGTTACCCTGTCCCGATCCAGCTCTGCCTGTGTTCTGTGGTTTCGTTCCTGTTGGTTATTCCATCTGCCTAGCCTGTCGGTACTGGTAAGTTGTCACCTGCATAGGTACGGTGGGTCCTTCCTGTCCTGCCAATAGGCAGCATAGGGTCAGTGGTGGCGGTCTAGGCCTGTTCACCTTCTGGGCTATCTCCAGGAAGGGACATTGGCGTGGGTGAGAGTCATGGAGCCCCGTGCCGTGCGTACCTGTGCACCCCCTTTAGTACTGTAACATAGACCTTTAAAGCAACCCCCTGGTTTCAGGACAAAATTCTATCCCGGGACTGGAGGGCGGGGGAGATACATTACCTGCGGTTGATTGCATCGGCCATTCCTCCGTTCCGCCATTTTCGGGTGGCTAGGATAGCCACCATAATTTTCTAATTACACCATGTACTGCTCTTTGATTGGCCAGTGCTGATCATATGGAAAGCACAGCCCGATGTACATGAGCGGAAATCCACAGCGATTTTCTGGTTGCGTATAAAAAAATCGCAGCATGCTGCGATTTTTCGACAATGTACCTATCATAATGATCGCAGAAAATCGCGGTGACTTTAGTGTTCTCCCGCGGCGGAAATCCGTTACGGTAAAATGCAAGCCCGTGGTCCGAATGTCCATAGACGGATTATCGCTGCGGAAATCACGGTCAGACACCCGCCACAACTTCCGCAGCAGTGTCCGGCAATAGACATGCTGTGGTAAACGATTCTCCCATGCCCACGAGCGGAAATCAGCTGCGAATTTATTAATTTTTTTTTCTCTACTCGCGAGGGAGAATCGCAGCATGTTCTAATCTGTGCGGAAAAACGCACGGACGGCTTCCATTGCAGTCAATCGAAGCCGCCCGTCCCGCGATACTTCGTGCTGTGGGCACAGCGTAAGTATTGCAGGTATCAGCGTCATACTTACGTTGCGATGGCTTTTAGGCGAATCGTGAGAGTAATCGTTGTGTGTAACAGGACCTTTAGGCTTCATGCACACGCTAGATCTGCATGGAGGCGGTACGGCACGCAGAGTCCCCGCAGTTCCATATTACAGAGCCGTAGGCACTGGGCGCGTCTATGGTTGCCATATTACATATAATGGCATATTATACCTCAAAGGTTGTATAGAGCTGTAATAAAACAATGAATCCTTAAAGGGATCTGGAGAACATGGGGGTCTCGTTTGCCCCACTTCCGTATATTGGAGGACCGCAGCCACTACCCAATCTGACCTGAGCAAGGTGGCTCTCAATGGTGCGCTGACCGTGCATAAACCATCGCTCATTCACACTCCGTGCTCCGAAGAAGTCACCTTGCTCAGGTCAGATCGAGTAGGGGTCCTACTGAAATGAATGGAGCGCCACCGGGCATGTACAGTCAGCTCTACATCGAATGCAACCTTGCTCAGGTTGGATTGAAAAGGAGCTGTGGCCCTCTAGTGAAGGAAGTTGGGCAAACAGAAGCCCCATGCTCTCAGGATCAGTGAGGGTCCCAGCAGACAGACCACCACAGATCCATCAATTTACACCCAACTAGCGGATGGGTGAAAATTCAAGGAATTGTTTAGTAACCAGAATGCCCCTTTAAGCTGTCCATACATATAAGGCCTCTTTCACACGGGCTACAAAATCTCGCCACAAAACCCATGTATGTGAAGCTCATGGTTCCCAAGCAGTTCTTTCAGGCTACAAAACATCTCATGTGAAAGAACCCATTGGAAACTATGAGCTTCACATACATGCATTTTGTAGCCCGTATGAGAGAGGCCTCCTTCACACAGACGACACGGCATCGCCGCAAGAGATATCACATCACTGGTCTGTGCAATATTGCTGCGTCTTCTCGTGGCAATACCATGATTTTGTAGTGCTACAAAGTTGCACAACTTTGTAGCACCACATATGACGATTTTGGGGGGCTTGAAATATAAGCCCTACCCTAAAAATAAGCTCTAACTGGAGATTTTTTTTTAAGTATACTTTACCTAGAAGAGCTGTCAGGCTCCGCTGTAGCTTTGTCCTGGTCCCCGGCACTGGTCTTCTTCATCTCTTCTGGCCGGGGATTGAAAAATCCCTGCCTCCTGGAAGTGCTGGCTGTGACTGGCTGATGCTCAGCCAATCAGAGCCAACACTTGATGAATGGCTGTGATTGGTTCATCGAGCACTGGCTGTGATTGGCTAAGCATCAGCCAATCAGAGGCAGCACTTCCAGGAGGCGGGATGTTTAATCCCCGGCCAGAAGAGATGAAGGAGAATAGTGCCAGGGACCAGGGGAGAAGATGTGGCTGGGCTGACAGTGCTTCTAAGGTGATATATACTGTTTTTTGTGTTTTCCTGCAGCTACATCTTAGTTTAGGGCTTTGATTTCCTACTGTCAAAGTTGCATTGCACGAAAATCGTGTTTTCGTGCGATGCGATACAACAGAGAGGAAGGCTCCATGGGGAAACATGAGCTACAAAACCTCGGAGGTCGCGGGCATATCACAGGACCCGTGAGGTTTTTGTGTCGGGATGTCGCATGGTACAAAAACATCTCATGTGTGAAGGAACCCATAGGAAAGCATGGGCTTCACATACATGTAACAATGCAACTTTGTCGCCCGTGTGAACGAGGCCTAAGGCAGAGGGGAGTAGGGTTCCTGTTACAGGAAAAGATAAATTCCCAAAAATGATCACTGATGGACAGTACAGTACATTCTAACGTTCAAAAGACATGCATTGATATGCAGTAATGAGCGACTGGTCTTTCTCGTAATTTAATTAGATTTTGAGACGGTTTGCCTGTTCCCGTTCCTCTCCTCTGACGACTCGCAGGTCCCTGTATATAGGAGAGGCTATAACACCGATGGACGATAACCATCATAAATGGTTTGCTCAGTAACAATTGTGTGCATTCTTGCGGTTCTCGCCATCGCTGTGCATGTTCCCACCGGTCAATGAGGAGTGTCGGCGCAATAAAACTATTTTATATGATACTTGATTTGTGTAAAAAGTCCTTTTTAGGAAATATTCAGTTAAACCCCTACTTGGTGGTCCCCTCCGGCTCTTCATGCAGCCTTCTATATGTACAATGTGGCGTTGGTCCCATCCAAGTGCGCAGTGCGATCTGTCCTCTATGGAGCACAAAGGACACAAAACATGAAGGTCTGTTTACTTTAAAAAACCTGCAGAAACCACATGAGTTCAGCCCAAAAAGCCATTAAAGTCGTTCTTATTCCACTCAATTCCGGAGAGCAAACAAGGCTTTATTTGTGCAGGTCATTAGCGTGTAAACCCAGAGCGTAAACTAATACAGGGCGAATCAGTGGTAATTACCTCCTCACAAACCGCCTGGAAGACCCCCACCCAGGGAGGCAGCTAAAGGGGTGTTGGTGGGGCATGTGCCACAACTGCTGGGTGCCTGGGGTTGGCCCAACAAGGGCAGGAGTATTTAGATAACACTCTAAGGCATCTTTCACACGAACGTCATTTTGACACTCTGATAGCCTCGCTAAAAAATTGCGACTATCAGAGCTTAAAGTTGCGTGAACAAAGAATAGCTGCAACCAAGTCGCGGCTATTTTGCGCAATTTTTCACAACCGACTGCAGCGCCTTACGGTGCACTGACGCCGCAAACCTGAAATCTCTCGCTCGGCAAAACAACTTCGAATGACTTCAAATGCCGCACAGAGGCACCTGTCATTGTTTAACAGCTCTAGCCGCTGCTAAACTCCCTCCCCGTGCCTCTGCTGGCCGGCTCCCATAGGAGTCTATCAAGCCGTCAGTGTTTCACCGCCAAAACTATCTTGTGACGCAAGAGAAATATCAGCATTAAGTATCGGTGATTTTTTTTAGGCATGTCAAAAAATCATTTGTCTAAAAGAACCCAATTTTTTGATGCCCATATTTTCCGTTTTATTATTTATTTAGTAAAAAGGTAAAAAAAAACTTTAAAAAAAAAAAAATTATAGTTGTTTATTTTTAAAATGAGTATATTTATGCTAAAATAAAGCACAGGAGTGGGGTCCTCATTATGTTATATAATTTGTATAGTTGCTGTTGGCAGTGGGTAATTTTCTTTATATATAATTTAAAAAAATGTTTTTTTTAAATTTTATTCTATAATTATTTTAAACTTTTATTTTTGTAATTATTAGTTTTTTTTACATCTATGTCCCTATGATGTCATAAAAGACCTCTGGGGGTCATTCACATTGTCTTTTTTTTAAATTTCAAACTTTTCCACTGTAACTCGGGCGTCCATAGAGAAAACATTCCCTAGTGTGACAGTAGTCACTAACAGAGCTGATCTGGGTCTGTGGAGACCCTGCAGCTCTGATGTGGCAGTCACATGACCGCTGGGACGATTAGCAGAAGTAACATTTCCACTTTCTCTCTGCGCTACATAGCACTGATTGAGCGCCTTTAAAAGGAGAAGGCAGAAGCAGTTAAAAAACGTTTCAGCCATCTTTTCCGGGTCCTTAGCTGTGATTAACAGTGCTGATGGGAGGTCAGAATGTGGTGCAAGCAGCATGAATAGATGAAACCTTCCTTTCATTACCAACACAGAAGGGGGTTCTTTACTGTAAGAGCAGCGAGACTGTGGAACTCTCTGCCTGAGGATGTGGTGATGACAAAATCCATAAAGGAGTTTAAGAGGGGACTTGATGTCTTTCTCGAGTGGAAGGATATTACAGGATATAGACATTAGGTGACCAGCAGGTTTGTAGTTCCGGGTCTTACAGTCAGGTAGGAACTATCAAAGGTTGATCCAGGGATTATTCTGACTGCCATTATGGAGTTGGGAAGGAATTTTCCCCCAAATGGGCTAATTGGCTTCTGCCTCTTGGGGTTTTTGCCTTCCTCTGGATCAACAAGGGGGTTGAAACAGGCTGAACTAGATGGACATTGTCTTCATTCAGCCTAACATACTATGTTACTATGTATGTTACTATGTTACGGTCGGCTGTCCACAGCTCAGGCTGATGGAGGTGCAATAATTGTGTGGGGAATGTTTTTTTGGTGACACTGGTTCCTAATACATATGTATGGATGCCATGATGAATTGCTGCGGTTGTGAAGGTCAAGGGGAGACCAAGGTATTACTAGATAGGGGTCTGTAATAATATGGCCATTCAGTAAATACAGTATATTCATGGCTTCTGTTGGATGCAGTGTGAACAGACGACTTATACAGGAGCACAGAATAAATGGATACGTGGAAATAAACCTCAAAATACATATTTTAGGACATACTGAACATTTTCAGGGAGCAGTTTATACTGTAGCTGCAGAACTGCAAAATTCCCTCGTGTCCCAGCCGGTGTATTTACTCAGTAGTCAGTAGTACATATAGCGCCCTCCATAATAGAACAGGCATTCAGCAGAGCTTATGCAAACAACCTATACAAAGGGTCATTATAGACATTGTAAAGCTAAAGGACATGTCCAACAACTATTCTTTCCTGCACAGATGGAGCCCATATTTGACTTCCAGTACCTTTCCATGGTATAACTGTTGGGCACATAGGTGCCCAACAGCCATAACAGCCACTATTTCTGCTGTGCTTTACACAAGAGGGATAGTTGTTTTAGGCTGGCTGCACACGAACAGGTCAGATTCCACATGTGGTAGCCCGCAGTGGAATCCGGTATTAGTGTTTCTTGATGCCACCAGAAAGTAGTGCTGAAGAGAGCACTGACAGCCCGTTGACGCTCCCAGTACCTCATTGGCTGCACAGAAGGCTCTCCTGCAGGTCCTGGAAGGACAGTGTGATGCTGCTGTCCCAGCTCCTGTGCAACAGTTGTTTTCCCCGCTCATGCGGTTCTCTTCCCCGCTCATGCTGTAAGTGTCGCCCCAGGCGGCCCCACAAGTAACCTCCGGCATGCAGCTGTACGTGTGCCACACTCCCCATCCGCAGGTTGATCGAGCCCTTTCGCCGCTGCTCCGTTTTTTCATCACCGCCGGTGGCAGGACGTCCCAGCTACCAGTCAACTGTGATCCTTCCCGCTAATGATGACCGTATCCCTGGCTTCCCGTTTGGCCACAGAACTAAGCTCCGCGATGCACCTTCACTAGTGGCAGGCTTCCCGGCTGCAAGCTGCTTGCCCCCTTCACCCCTGGTTCATTTTCTCTCCACCGCTGGCAACAGGACATGCAATGTATGCTCAGCCAGCGGCGGCATCACACTACAGTCCGGCAGTTCTGCAGTGCTGCTGCTCCCCGGTGTCTGTCTGCCTTCTGTCGGCACTGGCGGCGGCATTACACCTCCAGATTGTCCTGATGCAGCAGCGGCAGGAAACTGCCGTCCGGCAACTTCCCTGCTGCTGCTCCCCGCTGTCCATGTTTGGCCAGGGAAGATGGAAGGGGGACGGCTGGGTATCATTGTACCTTGACGCCACCAGCAAGAACCTTTGAAAACTGTGCCAATCGGAAGCTAGGGGTGTGAGAAGGGCGTTCCTTCTGTCAGACCCCTAGCTTCCTGGTGGCGTCAAGGTACACTAATACCATGGAATCCAACCCTGTGCCCGGCCAGTGCCCCCGTGTACCTGTCTTTTCTGTTCTTCATTTGTATTGCGGATGGCTTCGGCAAGCCTCCGTCAGACATGCGTAGTACTGGTTTTTTTTTTTCAAATTTTTCTTTTTCCGTGCCATTGCTAGGCGATGACGCGGAATCCACAGCCTTTCCTCAATGTCAACTGCGGACAGGCCGCGGCTCTGACAGCTTCCATGAACTTCAATGGAGGCCATCCGTGTAGCATCCGCACAAAATAGAGCATGCTATGATTTTTTTCTCTGCTCGTGGAAATCGCACTTATATTTCGCAAGTGTGTAGGAAGAAGCGATTTTCCACAACATACTACGAGCGGCATATGCTGCGGATTCGTGGTGCAGATACCGACCGCGGATTCCGCAAGGCAAATCCGTTTGTTTGCAGTCGGCCTTAGTGACTGTAGGTGGAGGGTTGATCCAGCCGCTCTACTCCATTCACAGGAAAGAGGTATCGCTCGTAGATTTAGAGACTCCTGCTTAGGCCTCATTCGCACGAGCGTGTATAAACAGTTGGTTCAAAAATCGCGACCGCGTGAAGCAGCGGTTCCAATACATTTATTCACGAGTGATCTTCGAGTGCGTAAAAAATAAATCGTGCCATCAAGACCACAACATCGGCAACCGTTGCTACAGAAAAAGGGAGGAGGAGTGAGGTTAGCAGCGTCCAAGTAATTCCGAGGATTTATGCTGACTGAGGGCATTCCGGGCTGTAACATATTTTTTTGCTAATACACTGCACCCGGCCGCGTGAATAACGAGAAAATGCTAATTTTAGCCGAGACTTTTACCGTTCATCTCATTTATCGCAGGTCGAACCGCTTCTAATGGAGCATGCTGCAATTTTTCATCTGCGAGCGGAAACCGCAATTGGTTTCCGCTCGTATGCTTGAAGAATCGTTTTTCCATAGCGTGCTATGGAGGGTTATTGCTGCGGAACCCAGAGGCGGACGCCTGCTCCAGATTACCCGCCCGCATGCAAGGGACCTAATGCAGTAACAACCTTGTTCAAATGGACCTCTTCCCGTGTCTGCGTTCCACTGTTAGCAGTCTCACTTTGTAAGGCCTCCTTCACACAGGCAACAAAGCCGCGCAATTTTTGTCGCGTTGCTGCAATGCTACAAAACGCATGTATGAGAAGCCCATGCGTTCCTGTGAGTTACTTCACACATGTGATGTTTTGTAGCATGCAACAAGCCCATGTTTTCCTATGAAGCCTTCCTCTCTGTTGCATCGCAATTTTTGTGCAGCGTGATGCAACTTTCACAGTAGGAAATCCTATTGTCAAAGCCCTAATCTAAGTCCTTACTGCCAGAAAAAAAAACACATACATCCCCTCTCCAGCGCTGTCAGCCCGGCCGCATCTTCTCCTCGGGTCACCAGCACTATTTTCCTTCATCTCTTCTTGCCAGGGATTGAAAAATCTCCGCTTCCTGGAAGCGCTGGCTGTGATTGGCTGACGCTTAGCCCATCACAGCCAGTGCTCGATGAACCAATCACAGCCATTCATCAAGTGCTGGCTCTGATTGGCTAAGCATCAGCCAGTCACAGCCAGCTCTTCCAGGAGGCAGGGATTTTCAATCTCTGGCCAGAAGAGATGAAGAAGACAGGGACCTGGGAAAGCTGCAGCAGAGCCCTGGACAGTGCGTCTAGGTGATGTATGCTTTTTAAAAAAAAAAAAATTCTGCAGTTAGGGTATGTTTTCGATGTAGGGCTTATATTTCAAGCTCCCCTCCCCTCCAAAAAAAAATCCTCACATGTGGTGCTACAGAATTGCGGTATTTCCACAAGAAGACACAGTGATATTGCATAACGCAGCAATGCAATATCGCTGCAATTTTCTTGCTGCGTTGCTGTGTCGCCCGTGTGAAGGAGGCCTAAATGATTTCTCGCTAATTGTAAGTAAGAGTAACCACAGAGTGAAGCTCAGATTGTTCGTCTATTGCCAGTTACTGTTGTTGCTGCTTACACTCGTACGGCTATAATCATCATTTCCGTAATCTGTAATAAAACGTATATTTTTGTTAACTCCGTGGCTCCATTATATGCCTTTGCATCGCGCACCGCCTCCCCGGGACACTAATATACAGGATGAAGACATTTCACATCGGTACTTGAAGTGTTAAACACAGACCCATAAAGACACGGTAACCGCCAGCACTCCTAGCTTAGAAATGTAATTGCACAACATGTTTGCTATAATATGAGCAGGGAGCTTTAACAGAGCCTTTAAAAAGCAGGTGACGCAAGCTATTGGCCCGGCTATTGTCAGCGGGCTTTGTGTTTGCCCAGCCCAAATATTTGTCCAATATTACTGGCTGCTTGGGAATAAAAGAGTGCGCCTTCATACGTCCAGGACTGGCGTGTCCTCCATTCATTCATGTGCTTAGTGTTTGTATGTTTGTATGTTTTTACTTTTTATACATATAATACAAAACTCTCTCCTGTCTGTCTGTTCGTCATCTTCTCTAATTCTCTTTCATTATCCCTTTCTTATCTATTGATCTTGTTTTTTTCTTTCTCATATCTATTCGTGTCTCCTTCTAAATCTATCTATCTAGTGTATGTGTGTGAGTGAGTGTATATATATATACACTACTGTTCAAAAGTTTGGGGTCACATTGAAATGTCCTTATTTTTGAAGGAAAAGCACTGTACTTTTCAATGAAGATAACGTTAAACTAGTCCTAACTTTAAACAAATGCACTCTATACATTGCTAATGTCGTAAATGACTATTCTAGCTGCAAATGTCTGTTTTTTTGTGCAATATCTACAAAGGTGTATAGAGGCCAATTTCCAGCAACTATCACTCCAGTGTTCTAATGGTACAATGTGTTTGCTCATTGGCTCAGAAGGCTAATTGATGATTAGAAAACCCTTGTGCAATCATGTTCACACATCTGAAAACAGTCTAGCTCGTTACAGAAGCTACAAAACTGACCTTCCTGTGAGCAGATTGAGTTTCTGGAGCATCACATTTGTGGGGTCAATTAAACGCTCAAAATGGCCAGAAAAAGAGAACTTTCATCTGAAACTCGACAGTCTATTCTTGTTCTTAGAAATGAAGGCTATTCCATGCGAGAAATTGCTAAGAAATTGAAGATTTCCTACAACGGTGTGTACTACTCCCTTCAGAGGACAGCACAAACAGGCTCTAACCAGAGTAGAAAAAGAAGTGGGAGGCCGCGTTGCACAACTAAGCAAGAAGATAAGCACATTAGAGTCTCTAGTTTGAGAAACAGACGCCTCACAGGTACCCAACTGGCATCTTCATTAAATAGTACCCGCAAAACACCAGTGTCAACACCTACAGTGAAGAGGCGGCTGCGGGATTTTGGGCTTCAGGGCAGAGTGGCAAAGAAAAAGCCATATCTGAGACTGGCCAATAAAAGAAAAAGATTAAGATGGGCAAAAGAACACAGACATTGGACAGAGGAAGACTGGAAAAAAGTGTTGTGGACGGATGAATCCAAGTTTGAGATGTTTGGATCACAAAGAAGAACGTTTGTGAGACGCAGAACAAATGAAAAGATGCTGGAAGAATGCCTGATGCCATCTGTTAAGCATGGTGGAGGTAATGTGATGGTCTGGGGTTGCTTTGGTGCTGGTAAGGTGGGAGATTTGTACAGGGTAAAAGGGATTCTGAATAAGGAAGGCTATCACTCCATTTTGCAACGCCATGCCATACCCAGTGGACAGCGCTTGATTGGAACCAATTTCATCCTACAACAGGACAATGACCCTAAACACACCTCCAAATTGTGCAAGAACTATTTACAGCAGAAGCAGGCAGCTGGTATTCTATCGGTAATGGAGTGGCCAGCGCAGTCACCAGATCTGAACCCCATTGAGCTGTTGTGGGAGCAGCTTGACCGTATGGTACGCCAGAAGTGCCCATCCAACCAATCCAACTTGTGGGAGATGCTTCTAGAAGCGTGGGGTGCAATTTCTCAAGCTTACCTCAACAAATTAACAGCTAGAATGTCAAAGGTGTGCAATGCTGTAATTGCTGCAAAAGGAGGATTCTTTGACAAAAGCAAAGTTTGATGTAAAAACAATGTTATTTCAAATACAAATCATTATTTCTAACCTTGTCAATGTCTTGACTCTATTTTCTATTCATTTCACAACGCATGGTGGTGAATAAGTGTGACTTTTCATGGAAAACGCAAAATTGTTTGGGTGACCCCAAACTTTTGAACGGTAGTGTATATCATATCTGTCTGTCTTGTCTGCAGCGTCCCGTAGGGTAACTCCGGACACAAGGCACACGTTGAGGAACTGGGAGGGTAGAGTGGTCACTCGTCACGGTGTCACTTACTAGGCTCCCTCCCAGAGGGACACGTAGCTTCGGCCAGAGCAGCGCTGGGCCTCTTCCGGACACCCCTAGGAGAGGGATGGCCAATAAACTATAGAACAAGAGATAAGGTTGTCACGGGTGACGCCACCGTTCCATTACCTACCGGAATGACCCTCGACGGTAAATAAAGGAACCGCAGACTGTGCAACATACCTGAGGTTCCTGGGAACGGTCAGGGCCTGGCAAAACTTTACTTGATAAATGTGATACAAGGCAAAAGACAACTGCAAAAGACGGCCGTGCAGGCAAAACAGCAGATTGGACGTCAGGGAGGAAACACAGAATGACACCGGTTATCTGTCAGGAACCATTCCTGGCAAGGGAACTCTCCAGAGGAGGATAGGGGTAGGGTCACTCCACAGACACTTACATAGGTCAGTACCTCTGCACAGGGATCTTGGCCTTTTCTGGACACGCTCACTCTCAAACTCTCTCTCTTACTTCTCTTGCTCTCTTTTGGCTCCTGGCATTCGGGTCCTCAGGAAACTTTTCTTCCTCTTCCAGAAGTTACCCCGCATCCAGCAAGCGATTGTGCTGATTGGCTCTCGAGCGCCGTGGCTCGGCCAATAAATGCAGCAGTTGATGAACCAATCACAGCCATTTAATACAATATTTCAAGCTCCCCCCCCCCCCCAAAAAAAATCTGTGTGAGGCTTATTTTAGGGGAAACACGGTAGATAGATAGAAGTGAAAATCACTGATTTCCTTCCTTTCTTACCTGTCTCTCTCTAATCGATCTTTTGAAATATTCATATCTATTCCTCTCTTTATCGAAATGTCGCCCTTTTCTTTTAGTATCTTCCTTTTTTTCTTATTTGTTTTTTTTTCTCTTTCCTTCTCTCTTTTTTCACTTTTTCTTTTTTTTTTTCTTTCTTTCTTTCCTTTTTTATATCTCTCTAAGCATTCATTCCAGGGTAAAAATCCTGCAGCGGTTTTCAGCCTTGCCCGCAGCTATGAGGCCAAAAATGACATTGTACTCACCTGTCCAGACGCTGCGGGGATCTCCTCTGTCGCGGCTGGATCTTCTTTCTTCCGCACAGTGGATTTGCTCGGCGTGCAGACACTGACAGTTTTGAGCGATCATTTTGCATAGGTATTACTGGGCTAAATCAGCCCTTTAGTACTTTATTGCATGCATTTAGAGAACAGCAGGTGGTCTGTTCTCTAAATACATTGCTATTGTTCTCCAGCAGGACAGCGACTGTTAACAGCTGTTAAAGAATGTCATCAGCGTTGCCCGCAGAGAACACAGCTTGCAGTCCATCTTATCTTATCATCCTGAGGAACGAGGATTTCATGCGGACCTGAAGTCAGCTATGGACGAAAAGTGCACGGTAAGTGGATAATGGGAATACATTTACACACAACGATTATCGCTCAAAAGATGGCTTTTAAGTGAATTTTGAGCAATAATTGTTGTGTGTAAAAGGGCCTTAAGTTGAGATCTCAACTCCCTGAATTTATTGATGGTACTATGTTGCAATGAAGGCAGGTGGGGAGAGGCACCAATATAAAGATTGCCCCCAGTCCTCAAGGAAGCTGTAATATCCTGTACAGGGAAGAATAGTGTTAGGCTATGCATCTAGGACCTGTGGTTCTACAGTTTTCCATGAGCACAGCTTCACAGGTGAGAGTTAATTGAGCTGGCTGGGTGTGATATTCTCCAGGCAGCCAATCCCCCGATCTGCTGTACATAAATACCAGCTTCTCTTGCCAGAGAATGCTGGTCATTTTATCCTGTCTATGCATTTTGTGTTACTCCCATTCTGAGCTATGTTATGCATGTCTAGTTTGTAGTGTGTCTCTCACCTTCCCTGAGTACAGTCTGGACACCTGCAATCCCCGTCTGCATCATATGTGGACCCCCTCTCCCATCTGACAGGTGCAGCCTCCAGATGTCTGATATCTTATATGTGTGTCAAATGGGTGATGCCTGACCCTGTTCGCTGTATGTCAGTACGGTGTCTGACTATTTCCTCTTGGTGTGAGGACACTTGTGCTAGCAATGGTCTATCTGTATGCATGTGAGCACCGAGTGGGGTTTCTGTGTTGGGTTTCTCTGTCACCCTAGGTTTTGTGCATGTGGCCAGACATGTGTGTGAACAGTGTTGTATTCGTTGGGTCTGTGCAGGTGCCAGACAAGGTGTATGAAAAGTCCTGTTCTATCTTGCATGCAGTTGCTGGGGTGTTGGTGTGAACAGCGACATGTTCAGTGTCTGTGTAGGTTTCAAGACATCAGGTGTGAACAGTCGTGTTCTGTGAGTTGGTGTGAGCTGTGTTCTGTCCTGCTGTGGATAGTATGCCATCCAGGGATAGGTAGGTCCCTAGGTTCCAGCGCGGGGTTGTCCTTATCGGGACGATCGCCCTGCTTGTAGGCAGGTTTCACATGGTGGCTATCCCGTTAGAGTAGGGATGTGTAATGTCTGCCCATGAGCCCAGTTTGCAGTCCTACCTTGGTGTTCAGTATGCATTTTGTGTGTGCTTATGGCGTTTGTGTGAACGTTGTCTTGCATCCATGCTGAGGCGTGGTGCAATGGTGTTGCGCAGACGTAATAGATAGGTATAGTAGTGCCTTTTGTACAGGTCCTGCAGGAGTTAGAGGTCACTGAGGAGGCTCCAGAGCCAGCAGGAGGCTCCATTTGGTCTTGTAAAGTCCCCTGAGTACGGCCAGGGCTCCACTACCCAGCCACATGTGTGGGGAGCGGCCATTCTTCCGGTGCCATTACCCCCTTAAGAGGAGGAGAGCAAGGTGAGGGAGCATGCTCCGGCAGCATCTGACTCACAGTAAGAGCCGTCACTTTCATCACTAAAGTGGTTGCTACTGTGGCCGTGGCATTGACCTGCATCGCCACCATGTGGCTAGGTGATCAGGCTGGTGGGGAATTCCTTGCCAAGTGCTCTGGGTCCTCCACGTTTGAAAAGGCCTGGTCCAGGGCATGAGCAGCACTGAAATGTGACCGTACTCCGCCATAGCCAGGCCACGGCTCTCTGCCCTTACTAACTAGAGCTGCATGCAGCTTTTGTCTAATGTGGCTGATGGGGCAACACAGTGGTGTATCTCCATGTTGTGGAGCAGCCATGGAGCAGCAGCCCCGAAGACTTGGGGGCAAAGACAGAGGGCCGGTCTCATTCCTGGGGTCAAGCGCCCTGCAGCGTGTGGGAGGAGAGGGAGTCTGTCTTCCTCCAGTACCTGACATCATGGTGGTAATGCTAAAGATTTGCCATTGACCCTGCAGACAGAGAGTAAACCACCAGCGTGCGTGAGTGGTCTACACCCCTCGGTAAAATCCATGGCCAGGCTGGGGGTAAATTGCTTCACGGGACTGTACTTATATGATGCGAGTTTAAAGAGTTAACTATGGCACGAGGAGTTTGAGCAAGGACTTGCAAGAATTAATGTTATATGGGATGTTTGTAAGTGTTATGCACAAAGGGTTAATGGCGACAGTGTAATGTACCTGATGTGATATAATGGAGTGTAATGTGCGTGATGCGTCACCGATGCAGGATTTATAATGGCGCGGTAAGACACGTGTAACAGAGCAGCAGTAATGAGATTCGAGTAATGTGTAACGCGGGAGCTGAGCCGCCAGTATTAGTATGTGACGTCTTACTGATGGCCTTAATGATGATGCTATGTGGCGGTTATGCCGCAGGTAAAAGAAGTGAGAGTTAAGTGAGAGTCATGGGCCTTGCTGCTGTCAGGAGGGATTATTACGCTGGAGATGTATATATCGCAGAGCGATGAGAAGCACGGTTGGAGTCACAGTAGTTGCGTTGAAAGTACTGTCGCTATAAGAAAGTTCACGGAAAGTTATTCCACAGTGCTATATTAGGCGTACCTCCTACGGAGCAGAATCCTGCTGATCATGCATATGTTCAGTATACTTATTTTGCAGAAAAAACCCTGTACCGCCTCTGCCTCCGTCTGTCATCGCTGCACCATCCTGATCCTGAAAATCACAAGGAGCGCAGAGGATCTTTTTGCATGTACCCTCATCCTGATCCCGGACGTGTACCCCCAGCACGCGACACAACGAATTCATTCTGACGTGAAAATCTGCATTAAAATATTCATATTTAGTCCACAATGTTTGATCATACGCTTAGTGACATAGGCCGAAGAGCTGAGCAGGTTCAGATAGCAAGCCCTGCTCTGATTGGCCACACTAAAGACCCATTTACACGAGACGAATGTCGGGCAAACGATGCCCAACACTCGTCCCCGCACATACTCATCTCGTGCTGTTGCACAGGTGCGAGTATCGTTGGCTCACAGCTGGGTTAGGGATATTTCTCTCCATGCTCTCCCCCGCCCGTCTCCATTCACTTAACACAGAGGACGTTCAGTACTGAACGGCGGCTGTTTATACTGAACGATCATCGTTCAGGATTTTATGCAGTCAGCGATACTCGCTCCTGTGCAGGAGCCCGGGAGCGAAACTGTGCGTGAATGAGTGTCAAGCATCGTTTGGAAAACATTTGTCTCGTGTAAATGACCCTTTAGCCACTGTCTGCTTGATCCACTGACCCAGTCTCCTCATTGGCCAATCAGCCAGACTACTGGATTTGGCTAAAAGGCCGGGTTCTCTGATTGGTTGAGTGGCCAGAATTCCATTCTGCTAATTGCAAGAAAACAGGATGGATGGATGGATAGATATGAGATGGATAGATATAAGAGAAATGACTGACCCCTTGAAGAGAGGCTTTAGTACCCTGTTGTACCCTCTCTAGCTTGGATACAAGCTGTTATACAGGCAGGCATGCAGGCTCTAGTACCCTGTTGTACCGCCTCTAGCTTGGACACAAGATGTGATACAGGTGGGCATGAAGCTTCTAGTACCCTGTTATACCGCCTCTAGCTTGGTTATAAGATGTGATACCGATGGGCATGGAGGCTCTAGTGCCATGTTGTACCATTCTCTAGCTTGGATACAAGATGTGATACGGGGAGGCATGGAGGCTCTAGCACACTGTTGTACCGCCTCTAGCTTGGATACAAGATGTAATACGAGGTGGCATGGAGGCTCTAGTACCCTGTTGTACCACTTCTAGCTTGGATACAAGATGTGATACAGGTGTGCATGGAGGCTCTAGTACCCTGTTGTACCGCCTCTAGCTTCGATACAAGATGTGATATGGGTGGGTGTGGAGGCTCTAGTACCCTGTTGTACCACCTCTAGCTTGGATACAAGATGTGATACAGGTGTGCATGGAGGCTCTAGTTCCCTGTTGTGATAGAGGTAGGTATGCAGGCTTTAGTACCCTGTTTTACCGCCTCTAGCTTGGATACAAGATGTGATACGACTGGGCATAGAGGCTCTAGTACCCTGTTGGGCTCTCTCCAGCTTGGATACAAGATGTTATACAAGCTGGTATGGAGGTATACCAGTTCTGTATTGTTTCCTGTGGCATATCGATCCACATTTGCTGTAACTGAGCCTTTAGGTCATGTAAACTCGTATCCTGTATAAGTTGATGTCCCAGATGGTCCCATACAGGTTCTATTTTGGAATAAATCTGGTGACTGGGCAGTCACAGAAGTGTGACAATGTTGTGGGGAAAGGTACTGGTGCTTTATGTCTCCACCAGAATATTGGGTGGAGACCTGGGTTGGTCGCCCTGAGTAAAAGAGAACGCCCATGGCTGCTGATTATTCCTGTGACCCCCTTGTGTGCGCGGCCGACCATTATCAAGCAGGGAAATGCCTCCTGGAAGTCCTGCATCTGATGAAGTAGATGAATATGTCGCTTGGTGTTGCCCACAGACTGACCCGGCTTGCTGTACACCTGCTATACCGGTTGTACTGCCAGATTAACATGTGTAACAGGTGTTACCAGTCTACACTTTATTCTCACAATTACCAGAGGGCAACTTTTTTGACTTCAATAGTTTCCTGAATGTGAAAAATAAAGAATGAGAAAAATGTAACACAATGCAAACCACATAATCCTATGTGTCATAGACAGTACCAGCCTAAAGGCCAATTTACACTGAAAGATAAGCGCTCAAAAATCACTCAAATGACAGTTTGAGTGACAGTTTTGAGCGATCATCTTTGCATAACTCTAAGTAGCTAATTAGCTACTTAAGAGTTAATAAAGGCAGAGTAGGATACTGCCGCGATAGCTCCGAGAACAAAGCAGCAGTTTTGTATATTCAAACAGCTGCATTGTTCTCAGAGCTTTCAGCTGGTGTCCTGCTAAGAACTGGCAGCAGGATACGAGCTGAAAGAATACCATCAGTGCCGCCCGCTGAGAAAATCAGCTTGCTGTGCTGATAAGAGTCATCAGTGACTTCTAGCTGCGCTGTGATTGGTTGTTATATAGGCAATAAAGACAGATTTTCTTTTAGAGAGCTCTCATAAGAGTGTGGTGCCGGGCTACTTTTCAATGGTCCACCCCGTATGAATGCAATATCATTAAATGACTCGTGTTTCTAGAAGGAAGCTGACTGATCCAGCTTGTATCTCCCTGATGATGAGCAGTGATTGAGGATGAAGCCAACGGGCGGCCACACACGCTCAGCCGTCCTAATACAAGAGGAATGTAAAAATAAAAAGTCCCGCTTTCCGTTTTTCTGGATGCACGGAGTAGAGGAGGCGATCTTTGTACGGTAGACCTGCTATTTACAAAACAGAGCACAGAACTGTTGCTAGCGAAGGGCAGTAACACAAGTCTTCACCGGCTCCAGGATCCTGCTGGAACCAGTTCTCTTTACTGTCACTTTTATTGTTTGATGTCCCCAGAAGGACTCCAGCAGTTCTAATAAATGGAGACGGTTCACAATAACCTCAGAAACAGAAGATCACAAGTTGCTTTAAAGGAAATGTCCAGTCAGGAGCTCAAACTTGTGTTATTACCTGCAGGGGATGATCACCTGCTATTAAAGGGGTTTTCCATGGAAATATTATTGATCACTTATCATCAGGATGGGTCATCAATAGTTGATCGGCTGGGGTCCGTCGCTCAGGATCCCGACCGATCAGCTGTGCGGGTGCATGCTGTCAGCGCCGCAATAACACAGAGGTCAGAGCGGAAGCCTCCACGCTGACGTCTGTAGTGGCAGGTGCTGGTAACTGCAGGTACGGCTCTCATTGAAATCAATGTGAGCCGTGTCTGCACTTACAAGGGCCGGCCACTATAAGGAGGTCGGCGCGGAGGCCTCTACTCTGACCTCTGTGTATTGGGAGCGGAAGCCTCCGCACCGACCTCCCACTATCAATGAAGAGGCAGCCGGAAGAGATCTCCGACTCACTCCACCGTCTAATCTAAAAGTACCCCTAAAGGGGTTTTCCAGGAAATACTATTGAACTATTATCAGAATAGATCATCAATAGTTAATCAGCCGGGGTCCGTCGTTCGGGACCCCAACGGATCAGCTGAATGGGTGCAGGCTATCAGCGCTGCAATAACACAGAGGTCAGAGCTGAAGCCTCTGTACTGACCTCCGTATAGTGGCCGGTGCTGGTAACTGCGGGCACAGCTCCCAATGATTTCAATGAGAGCCGTGCCTGCAGTTACAACGGACAGCCACTAAACAGAGGTCGGCGCTGAGGCTTCCGAGCGACGGACCCCGGCCGATCAACTATTGATGACCTATCTTGATGATAGGTGCATTAGGGCCAAAACTGATGATATATAAATGCTTTTACTTGATAAATTATTGAGACTTTTTATTGTATAAATGTTTGGCTTGGTCACGATGTCTCTATGCTTGCAAAATGTGCCTGTGTGCACCAAAATGCGTTGTATATGTTTGTTATGTGTTTGTCTGAAGTATAAAGTTACAATTTGGATAATATCCTTCCTGGGATTTTCTGGCCATTGTTCCTATCTGGCCCTGTTGAGCCTTTAGGGAGGGGTTTGTCTGTTTGATTAACCCCTTCCTCTCCAGGTAAGTCATTTGCCTTCAAATCAGAATCCTTATGAGCGCAGAGATTTTTTTCTGTTCTGCCCATTAGGGCAAAACTGTGATCTGTGACTACAAGCTATCTACAGAAGACTGAGCTAGTCTGAAACACACCTCCGATCTCATCATTGGTGCAGGGAGACATACTTCCTGTCTCATCATTGGTTCAGGCTGCTACGCTCTTCACCTTCTGCACTCTACCTCCTCTGATTGGCTGCTGTGTATAAACACAAGTCTATAACAATCTCTGTAACATATTTGCACAGGTATTCACATGAGTGGTGGGGATCCCAAGCAGGTAAGGTTATCAATAGTAAAAGTCCCAGGACATACGTCCTTAATTAAACAGGATGTAAACTTACATTCTGTTAATAATGTGGGTGTTATTTCATACACACTCATAAACTGGTGAAACTCCGGTGAAACTCGAAAACAGCAGACATAACTCACGGACAGACATAACACACTGACAAATGCCCAAAACATGATACCCGCACGCATAAACAGATGTGAATAGATATGACACGAGGTACTGGTTCGTATTTTGGCCAAGCTACGTAAGCCCACGAGCCCACTTCAAGGGTCCTCGTTGTCTCACAGGACCCTGCTCTAACGAGACAACTTCCACATGAAACCTGCCTGCATGCGGGGCGATCGTCCCAATAGGGATGGCCACGTGCTGGAACCTAGGGACCTACCTAGACCAAGATGAAAAATGAAATACAGCAGAACTGAATGCAGCTCACACCAATATGCCAGGGATTTGCATACAAGACAGAACACCATGCACCCTAAACAGGACTGTCTGCCCATCATGTCCAGCACCCTGCACAGACACACAGGAACAGGACACTGTTCCACTGAACAAACAGGGGAAAGCCCAGCTGCCTCTAGCAGAGGAGCTGGTATAACTGAGCAGCAGGCCTGTGGGATTGGCTGGCTGGAGAAATCCACACCCAGCCAGCTCAATCAACCCCATCTGTGTGGCATTGCTGCTGGAAATGCATGTAGAACAACAGATACCAGCAGCAAACCTAGCAGTATCCCCCCTTAAAGAGGGGCCTCCAGAGACACAGGCACCGCGCACACAGGGGTCTGAGACCCAGAGGACTGGCTGCCTGAAGAAATGCACACTCAGCCAGCTCAATCGACCCCCACCTGTGGAGGGGGGTGCGCTGCACTGGAGCCTAACAGTGGGCTCAGTAGTAAGCCTGCGCCATCCCACAGCGGGAGTCGGTTGTGGCTGATAGCCAACCTCCCACCACTGCAACAGCGGGGATCCGTGAGAACCATTGATCCCCAATTCAAACTACATTTCAAATGACATAATTTTTTTAATTTTTCTATCGACGCAGCCTTAGTTTTTTTTTAAGGGCGGAGAGAAAAACACTTTGATTCTGTCATGGTTTTTTTTTTTTTCAGTGTTAATCATGCAGCATAAATGACACAATCATTTCTCTCTGTGGGCCGCTACGGTTACAATGATAGTAACAAGCTGTAGTTGTTATTGGTACCCGTTTGGAGTGCATACAGCTTTTTTGATAATTTTTATTGTGCTTTAATAATCGCTTTTATTGACAACCGGTACAAAAAAATTGGACACACTATTTATCCTGCATGACAAAAGCCGTAACCCCCCCTCTAAAAAACGAAGGCGAGATGCTTACTTTGTTCATTTTTACTCCGTTTATTAGGGGGATAAATATATAATTTTTTTTTATACTTTTGCTGTGCAGGATAGATAGTTTGTTCAACTTATTATACCAGTTGTCACGGATATAATGATATCAAATATGTGGGATTTTTAATGATTGTTTTATACAATAGGGCAAATTGCACAGAAACAAGGTTTTATGACCCTTTTTTTCAGTAGTTTTTTTTAAACATTTTTTTATATTCCTATAGTGAACTATTAAAGCCCTGATTGCTATGATAATGCACTGCAGTACGTATGTACTGCAATGCCTTATCGTTAAAGGCCCATTTACACTGAAAGATAATTGCTCTAATGACAGTTTGGGTGACAGTTTTGAGCGATCATCTTTGCATAACTCTAAGTAGTTAATTAGTTACTTAAGAGGACTGTCTGAGCATGCATAAGCATGTATTATGCCAAGCTCTGAGCACTATTGTTATGTAGCTCTAGTATAGGTAGCCATCACTGCAAACTGTTCTATCGATTACTCAAGAGAAAGGGAGCCCTTGACTAATAGAAGTGAGGATATCAGTGATGCTGTATGCTAGCCACTATAGCAGGAGCAGTGGTGAAATCAACATTTTCAGCACATCCAACAAAGCCCTATGGTGCTGAGCTGACTATATATGGGGGATTATAAAAGCGTGGTTCAGTGCTTCTAAGGAACACATATAGTAGTTGGCCCATATGCTTCTAGCTCCACAAGCGAGTAGGCTGCACGGGGTCCCAGTGCCTCGTTAGTGTGTATACTGGGAATAACTGACTGTTACAGCAATGTGGAATAGTTTCCAGCTATTCAGTGTAAGGCCTTAGTCACACGGGCGTTTTTTCGCGCGATTTGCGCATCGCATGACGGATGCGCATGCGCAAATCGCGTGACCGGCGCCGAAAAATCGGCCGAAAAAACGCCCGAAAATCTGCTCCTAGCCGCATTTCATTAGAAACGGGCTGGAGCTGTCCAGCGCATTGCATTCAATGGAGCCGGCAATACAGCCGTCTGCATTGAAAGCACTGCGCTGCGGGCGAGCCCAGGATGAATTGTCGGGAAGGGCTTAAATATATAAGCCCTTCCCTGCAATTCATCCTAAAATGTGTTAAAATAAAAAAAAATTATATACTCACCTTTCCGCTGCAGCCGGAGTTCTGCCGCAGCCGCTGTCAGTTCTCCTGAACTGCTTCTCGGCAGTATTCAGCCGGCGGGGCTTTAAAATCCCCGCCTGCTGAATGAGTTGCCTCTGATTGGTCACAGCCTGACCAATCAGAGGCAGGTTTCACTCACACACCCATTCATGAATTCATGAATGGGTGAGTGACTGCTGCCTCTCAGCGCTGAGCCAATCAGGGGCAGGTCTGACTCACATCCATTCATGAATGGGTGAGTGACTGCTGCCTCTCATTGGCTCAGCGGGAGCTGCCCCTGATTGGTCCCGCTGCAAAGCAATGGTTTCATAAAATCGCCGGACGCATGCGCAAATCGCGGCTAAAAACGCCCGTCTGACTAAGGCCTAAAGATAACCTTTACTCTTTGAATATCACTTACCCCCATATAACTATAAAGGTATTTTCTGCACCTGAACAACTGTTACCAGGACACATCTGTGTTCTAACACAAGTACGTCTCTAACCAGTGGAAATCTGTTTAGATCTTCCACTATAAGTAAACCCTGGATCCTGATCAATTAGCCTAATTAAATCACCCGGCTAAGGAAACGCATAACAGATCCGTATAATAACCTTATCCTCTAGGGTTATTTGTCTAGGACCCTATTACCATCGTGGGCCCTATGCAATAACCGTTCGCTAATTTAAATAATAAGACGTAACGTATCGGCGGGTACATCTTGATGACCCTTTACATTATGGGGTTATTCCTAACCGCTGACCAACTTCTTTGAGTAGAAATCTCTATTGGGCTAATACCCTTAGACTGACAAGTCCAGTCCAAATTCATCTACCCCATGTCTTTACTGTGGGAGTACCCACACTAGAAATACGGCATAATCACAAACTGGCGGTATATATTTCCATGTGTCAGGCCAGATAAGTGACAAGAGAAGAAATCTAATAAACAGTCAAAGCACTGCTATTCCGGGGTGTAGTAATTAATATCAATCCCGCGTAACCCGCATTTATCCACGTTGAGTCTATGTATGTGAGTGTTTGTATAAGTATATTATTTTATCGTGAAGAAGAATAAAAGCTACGTTTTAAGCTTAATAACCAGTACAAATTTAAATAGGTTTTCTACAGTGTTTGATTTAATAGAGTTGGAAACCTACTGTCTCAGTGATTAGTTACTTAAAAGTTAATGCAGGCGGAGCAAGATACCGCTGATCACTCCGAGAACAAAGCAGCAGTTTTATATATGCAAACAGCTGCATTGTTCTCGGAGCTTTCAGCTGATGTCCTGCAGAGAACTGACAGCGGGATACCAGCCGAAAGAATACTATCAGCGCCGCCTGCTGAGATATCAGCGCGCGGCGCTGGTAAGAGTCATCGGTGATTTCTAGCTTGCTAGAAATCACAGATGAACGAATAGTGCACGAAAAGTGCACGACGGGCGCACATTTGGATGCAATGGTTATTGCTCAAAAGATGGCTTTTGAGCGAATTTTGAGCGATAATCGTTATATCTAAATGGGCCTTTACAATAGTGACCATAGGCCATGGCAGGCCGGGACACCAGTGACTGACATCTAGTTGTCATCGGCTCTCTTCAAAGCAATTGCGGAGGGCCGATGATGTCACAGAGGGAGCGAGCTCCCTCTGTGAAGCCTTTACACGCCGCATTGTACACTGATCACGGCATGTAGGCGCTTAACAGCAGGGATCGCTGTTCTCATTGATCCTCGCTCTCACAAGCAACATCCCGCCGTGGGCTCACATCTGACCCCGCGTCATCCAGACGGCACTTGTATATGTCTTGTTGCATTAACTACCACCCTGCCAGGACATAACTTACATCCTGTGGCATTAAGGCAAGTCAATAGTGGCTTCCTTTGGTGATAACAACTGATTGTCGGAGGGTAGAGAGGATAGATCAGTGACAATCAGTTGATCGCCGCACTAGCTACTATTTTTTTTAAAGGGATTGTCTTTATGAGCTTTGCTGGGTCCGTACATGGGGATTACACACTTCCCACTGGGGTTTTACTGCAATAATCTTTTGCTGGGCTTCACAACAGAAAAGAGATCTCTTTGATAACAGTAATGGAAAGTAAGAATACAAGTTCCCATGGAGCACATTAGCTTCACGCTATATACCAGCGTATTATTGTGATAGGGGGAAATTTCCCTTTAAGCAATGTCATATTTTTCTTCGTAAACTTGGAGTAAGAAGTGGACCCGGTTATCTGGAACATCAGTTTGAGCATCTAACAGCGAATGTATTAAAAACGGAAATTTAGGGAAAAAGTGTGTCCTTTCACGCTGATGAGCAATATTCGAAGATACGAGAATTAAGAATTGCCTAAGGCGGTGAAAGTTATAAACCCGGCTCTGGGAATCACAGTGGATACCGTCAGCCTCGGAGCGAGCGGCATTAAAGTGACAGATATCTCAGCTAAATTTCATCATTTCATTTCACTTGCCTGACTCGTGTTCTAGAACGTCCAACTTCGGAACTTTTGGTACTTCTGATACTTACTGACTTCATTAAACTTGTACTAGGTTGTCACAGAAAATATGAAAGCATATCAGTATGTGACCTATAGAAATGCAGGAGGTGGACAAAAATATGGAAACACCGTACGAAATTCATGCCTTAAAATCGGTCACTACATGTCTTATTGAAATATGATTTATAATCACGTGTAACTTCATGACACAGATGCTGCCGGGCAGAAGAGAACATTTGCCCAAGGAACACGTTCTATTGGTCAGGGGTTTGAGCCACTCAGCTGCTGTTACCAAATGGCACCCAAAACCACCCCGAGCAGGGCAAGAGGTGAAGTAAATACAGATTTGGTTGGAAAGCTCTCTGTGAAGCAGGGGTCAAAATGGCTGCTCAGTGCTAATGATTAAAATTCCATGCATTTCGTACGGTGTTTCCATATATTTGTCCCCCTCCTGTATATAACAAATAGCCATTATCATGCAATATACTTTTCCATTGTGCCTATCAAAAATGTCGGCTGTCCGTGATTTTTGTATAAATTGCCAACAAAAAAAAAAATAGAAAACTTCAGGTTGGCAGCCCTGATTACCTGATATCTTACTGTCACTTATCGTAAAACGTTAATGACTGTGCATCATTTTTGTTATTCACACATAAACTCCGCATATTCTGTATGTTCTTCACTCGCTTATATTCTATACAAGGAATTTAGGAAAATTCTCCTCCAGCTGGAGGTCCTAACACTGGTGGCGTCAGTACATTGTGCCTCGGTTCACACACTACATCCTAAGGCCTCCTGCACACGGCATGCACGGATTCCGCGTGGGCCTCTCTTCCTCTGGGTTCTCTTACCGCAGATGGTCCACACAGCTTGCCTGCTTTTCCCATGGAATCCGCGACCCGTCTGCAGTTTCAATTGTGGACGAGCAGCAGGTTGACTTCAATGGAAGCCGTCCGTGTGGGAACCGCAGGAAAATAAAGCATGCTGCAATTTTTTTATCCGCAAGCGGAAACCGCAATTGGTTTCCGCTAGTGAGCATGAGGAATCTTTTTTGCATTGCATGCTATGGAGGGTTATTGCTACAGAATCTGGAGGCGGACGCCCGCTTTGGGGTCCCGAGTGAAAATCGTCCGTGTGCATCGGACCTCATGCTGGCAGCCTCACAGCCCAATGTGGTGGTGCCAGGTGATGAACTGGAGTCCGGAACCAAGGAGGATTATTATTATTGGCCGGTATCTACTGTCATAACAGATCAGAATAGATAACAGCTGATTAGAAAGAAACAAAAATGTATATGCGGTGTGAGCACTTTGAAAGGCCGCGGCTTCCCCAGTCTAAACTATAATCTGCCACATATTGGGCTGTAATATTGTGCAGTGTGGGGCTGAATTGAAACAATGTATTGATTTGAGAAACAACTTGTTGTATAAAGATAATAATCATGGCCGGGCCTGGTGGGTCCACAATCTACAATACAAACCCTTTGAGCATGGAGGCTGGAAGAGCTGAAGTCCCCCCCCCCCCCCCCCCCCACATACAGGTACCGGATCTACAGACATGTTCTCCACTAGGAGAATGGGTCAGGGCCTGTGGATGTGGACCCACTGTGCCATTCACTGCCTTGGGCCAAATCGAAGAACGATACCTGAGGGACCCTGGCCTTCACCCTTTAAAGGGGGATTCCGGGCACAGACTAACATAATAAAATCTAATGTACATCATCACGGTAAGTCATTTTGTAACGGGTTCATTATACCCCTCTAGCGAGTTTCTTCATTTTCTATCTATGTCATGTGACTTTCAGACTGAAAATATGCCCACTTCCTCTGACATCTTGTCCACATTTGCTACTTCCTCCCCATTGTCCATAGCCTCCAACAACCTGTGAGCATGCTGGGAGGCCATGGGTGGAAGTACTGCAGTGTATTTCTCATGTGTAGTCAGAGTGCCGGCAGGTCCTGTCTGTCTGCTTCAGCAGCTTTCTCTGGCACTGAGAGGGAGGTTGGTGCTGGTAAGTTGTAGGACCTGTGAGCTGTGGGCGGAGCTACAGTGCTGGCCAGTAAACCAGCTCTGTGGAAGTTGTAGGACCTGTGAGCTGTAGGCGGAGCTACAGTGCTGGCCAGTAAACCAGCTCTGTGGAAGTTGTAGGACCTGTGAGCTGTGGGCGGAGCTACAGCAATGACCAGTAAACAAGCGCTATGCATGCTGGGAGTTGTAGGTAACAGTCTGTTGCTGTGTTTGTTGCAGAAGTGATGCATGTAACCACAGCGGCAGATCAGCGGCTGCGCGGGATAAGGAAGAGAGTCCAGAGCGGCAGATAATTGATACAGGTTGCCGCTACTCAGCTGTACCTCCTAGATTTCAGCATTTTTAGAATTTCCATTTTATGCCCGGAAAACCCCTTTAACCAATTAATTGGGATGTAAGCTTCACTGTGGGGTCCCCAAATTGTCACACTGGAAGTAGTCCTTGTCAGGGTCTGCTTTATGGGTGCACGACTGCACAGGGCACATCAGCCTACAGAGATGAAGAGGACGCCGGTGCCCTGCGTGTATCCATGTGCATAGAAGTAGCAGTGTACACACCTGAGAGATGGAGGCGCTCCAACCGCAGCAGCAACATTTCAGAGCGAGTCGGAAGAAGCCCCGGAACGCCACTGCAGAAGGCACGCTTCACCTCTCTCTCTCCAGCCCTGATTCATCCCTGATTTATATTACTTTACGGCACTCGGGTGAATATATAAGTAATACCATGAAGAAAACTTATGTATATGCCGGCTTTGGATTAGTGAACTGATGTGGGTGTAGGGAGATAACACTTATATTGCCTGGGAAGCCACTTTGGAGGTTTTATTGTATTTTCTTCAGAGTATGTTCACATGGGGCAAATCAGCATTTATCACACCCGAAAAAAGGCAATGCCAAATCCATGCCGAAATTAACATGCGACGCAAATCGTAAATCTGCAGCCTGGCAATCGTTTGCTGTGTACTTTTGCTGCTGTTTTCACCTTTTGCTACCATTTTTTTGTGTGTAAGAGCCCTTAGGCTTGGGTCCACATGGCGTATTCCCGGCGGAAATCTCGCAGTTTGACCTCAGCGAAAAACCACAAGATTTCCGTGGGGAAAGCGCTGCTTCAAAACCCGCGCCACTTAGCCGCGGGTTTTGGAGCGGCATAGCTGTACGCTTTTCCATTGTGGCCGGCGCTCCCATAGAGGAGAACACAGCCGCAATGGAAAAAAAAAAGAATGGACATGCTGTGGCCGTCAAATCCATGCTGCAGTGCGGGCTTTGCCGCTACGGATTCGCCGTCCCGTGTGGACGAGTTTTTTGAGAAATCTCGTCCACATGGCCGGCTAATCCCGGGATTAGCGGTCACAGGCGGATTAGCCGCGGCAAATTTCTGGACGGAATTTCTGCGGCAAATCGCCTTGTGTGAACGCAGCCTTGGAGTCGCATCACACTTGACTCGTTTTACAGTTTTTTTATACTATGACTAGGAAGGGACCCAGAAGAACATTTTGCCCAGGGTGCCATCTGGCCTGAGACTGGCCATAGTCCATTAATGTGGCAGCAGATGCTACAATAGACCAAGGTGTGGTACCGATTGGCCCATGCTCACGAACGGATCTGTAAGACGCTGCGGGTCTCCTCGCAACGTTTTACCGATTTTGTAAACAACGGCTCTGCCGGCAGAGAGTTAGCGGAGGGTCATTGCCTGAACAGCCCCATCATGAGAAAGTTAATAGGACTTTCTAATGTAAAAATTGCATTGAATTCTCGCCACGGAACCCGACCCGAGCGCCTGCAGAGACGAGCGCCTACTCACCCATGCCCGGCGCCCCCGGCTCTTTCATGTTCCGGCCGCCGGGCAGCCAGTGCATGCGCAGACCGGAGCCGGCGGCCGGGTGAGTGACGTTTCTGTGCGAGGCTCTGTGAGCCCCGCACAAAAATAGGACATGCCGCGGTTTGTTTGCTGCGCGAGATTTCGCGCGGCCAAACCGCGGCTGTCTGCATAGGAGTGCGTATTGTAATGCACTCCTATGCAGGCTTTCAGTAGCGGAAATCCCGTGGGAAATCCCGCCGCGGGATTTCCGCCCGTGTACAGGCGGCCTAAAAGTTTTATTAATTATTAGAAAAAATAAAAAGTTATTAAAAGTTTAAAAAAAACATCTTTTCCCATATTTATAATATAAAAAAACCCCAAAAAACCCAAAATACATTGGATATCAGCGCATCCGTAAAAGTCTGATCTATCAAAGTAACGCATGTAGCCTGCAGGGTGAACGTCGTGATAGCCAGAATTGAAGGGCCGCAATGTTAAGGCTGCGTTCACACAGGCGCTAAAGTCTCAGAAATATGAACCTCATTCTTTTGAACGGGGTCATAGACATGAGCGATGCTTTCCTGCGTGGCACTGCAATGCCATGGTATTGTGGCACGTTGTATCTGTGTGATCTCGCATCGCAGTGCTCATTGTTTTCCATGGGGCCGGCGACAGCAGAGCCGGCCCCTTTGAAAGCAGTGGGAGAAACTCCACAATCCTCTGCTGCGGCTGTGACGGCCATCATGGAGGATCCCTTCCTCCACGAAGAGGCAAAACAGCCTCACCTCCCTGGGGAATTCACATGGTGGGGAGCGCGATATGGGGCGGGATTCATGGCTCTATATCGCGCTGGCTTGTGTGAAGTTAGCCTAATGGGTAAATCTTGGAGCAAAAAAAAAAGGGCTTCCGGCCGCTCTCTTAGGGCTTCCGGTCGCTCTCTTAGGGCTTCCGGCCGCTCTCTTAGGGCTTCCGGCCGCTCTCTTAGGCCTCCCGGCCGCTCTCTTAGGGCTTCCCGGCCGCTCTCTTAGGGCTTCCCGGCCGCTCTCTTAGGGCTCCCGGTCGCTCTCTTAGGGCTCCCGGCCGCTCTCTTAGGCCTCCCGGCCGCTCTCTTAGGCCTCCCGGCCGCTCTCTTAGGGCTTCCCGGCCGCTCTCTTAGGGCTCCCGGCCGCTCTCTTAGGGCTCCCGGCCGCTCTCTTAGGGCTCCCGGCCGCTCTCTTTGGGCTCCCGGCCGCTCTCTTTGGGCTCCCGGCCGCTCTCTTAGGGCTTCCCGGCCGCTCTCTTAGGGCTTCCCGGCCGCTCTCTTAGGGCTTCCGGTCGCTCTCTTAGGGCTCCCGGCCGCTCTCTTAGGGCTCCCGGCCGCTCTCTTAGGCCTCCCGGCCGCTCTCTTAGGGCTCCCGGCCGCTCTCTTAGGGCTTCCCGGCCGCTCTCTTAGGGCTCCCGGCCGCTCTCTTAGGGCTCCCGGCCGCTCTCTTAGGGCTTCCCGGCCGCTCTCTTAGGGCTTCCCGGCCGCTCTCTTAGGGCTTCCCGGCCGCTCTCTTAGGGCTCCCGGCCGCTCTCTTAGGGCTCCCGGCCGCTCTCTTAGGGCTCCCGGCCTCTCTCTTAGGGCTCCCGGCCTCTCTCTTAGGGCTCCCGGCCGCTCTCTTAGGCCTCCCGGCCGCTCTCTTAGGGCTTCCCGGCCGCTCTATTAGGGCTCCCGGCCTCTCTCTTAGGGCTCCCGGCCTCTCTCTTAGGGCTTCCGGTCGCTCTCTTAGGGCTCCCGGCCGCTCTCTTAGGGCTCCCGGCCGCTCTCTTAGGGCTCCCGGCCGCTCTCTTAGGGCTTCCCGGCCGCTCTCTTAGGGCTTCCCGGCCGCTCTCTTAGGGCTTCCCGGACGCTCTCTTAGGGATCCCGGCCGCTCTCTTAGGGCTTCCCGGCCGCTCTCTTAGGGCTCCCGGCCGCTCTCTTAGGGCTTCTGGCCGCTCTCTTAGGGCTTCCGGCCGCTCTCTTAGGCCTCCCGGCCGCTCTCTTAGGGCTCCCGGCCGCTCTCTTAGGGCTCCCGGCCGCTCTCTTAGGGTTCACACACACTTGCGTTTTTTTAACACGATTGTCAATGGGACTTTCTAATGTTAACAAAGCATCACAAGTTGGTGCTTTGTGATTTTTGTGCGATGCGTTTTAAACATTAACTAGTCCCATTGAGATTCGCCTTAACAAAACGCGGCGCTAAAAAAGCGATACAATTACATGAACGGCTGTTTTTCCGTCTAGCATTTTCTCGCCCATTTACACGACTGAGAACGATGTTTTTAGGGAAAAAAAATACGTCGCACCTCGGTAAACCCTCGTTCAGCATAAATCTTCGGGATGCCTATATAAAGGCACCTGTAAGCTTTTCGCAGCATGCGGCTCTGCTAAAAGGTGTCCCCCTCCCTTTTTTTTTAGCTCCCATAGGAGTCTATGGGAGCCGCTGCCAAATATCGGGCAAAAGATAGAACCAGAACTATCTTTTTGCCCGCTGTATATGCGTCGACACGTATCTCGGTCACGTATGTTCCATTTTTCACGGTGCAACATTTTTACGCGCCATATATTCACCCGTATGAACGACTTCATTGGAAACCAATGCCATGGATGGGCGTATATATATCGGTCGGCCGTAAAAATGCGCCGTTTATGCGCTCGTGTGAATGAAGCCTTACACATAGGAATGTGGAACACTGAAGGAGAACTGCCCGATTCCCAATGATGATTTGTGACGTCGCCAACTCGTTCGTTCGGGCCTTTTAGGTGTAGGAGGAGCAGTAAACTGGCGTCTGAGCTGGAACACAATGCCACCATTTCATTTATGTCGGATTTATACGGAATTTGACAGCAAAACCCTTCATATGAAATTGGCGCCATACAGGCGTATGCGTGAATGGGAGCCCTATTCTATCTCCGTACTGTAAAGAAATACCCAGTGAGGATTAGATTATAATTCAATTTTCAGTCCAGCAGTAGACGCCGCGTCTTCCAGGTAATGTAAACTAAACGGATCTGCCGTCGAGCTGGGTTGTGCGCAGCGCGATTAAGAGTTTCGAAATCTCTCCTGCAGGCATTCAGAGATATAGTTACAGGCTGATAGGATCAGCAAATCTGAGGGTTATTGGTAAGGCACACAAAGCAAGATTAGTTTCCTGATATCCTGGCAGCAAAACTTTGCCAAGCGATGCCCTACTAGGTTACACGACTGTTATTACGACTGTTTGTTGTTCTCACGCAACCGCGGCCGGAGCGCATTGTGCAAAACGAAAAAAAACCTGAGCGTGAAGCTTCCTTCTTCCCTCCACCAGGTAACCACACTGCGAATGCCTGCAAAGAGTCACCTGCAAATAGAGAGCGCCTGGAGGCACCATGGGTGTGTGATAGGATTACAGGTGGGGGAGGGCGAGGACTAACACGAAGAGTACACAAAGTTGCTGCAAGTCTTAGAAGAAACTTCTTGTTAGTAACATTGCAACACTTATATACGGAGCGCGCCACGATTGGTTAGGATTACCCCGGGCAAAGTTAGAGAATTACTTTCCTCGAAGCACCTACAAATTCAGGTTTCTATGTAGGTAAGGCCCAACGCACACGGGCGTATCTGCACTGCGGGATCCGGAGCGGGCGTTCGCCTCCGGATCCCGCACAAATGCCGCCCATAGACATGCTATGCAAAACGGAAATTAACTGGAATTTTCCGCTCGTGAATGTTCTATTGGTGTACGGGCCTCACACGGACGGCGGCAATCGTAATCGATGGAAGCCGTCCGTCTCGCGGCGAATCTCTGCACTGCGCATGTGCAGCGGCGTGCCAGCCGGCACATGCGCAGCACAGAGATAAAGACAACTGACGGGTACACGAGGGTTACTGCCATGGCACAGGGTCTGATTCCGATGCGAGATCTCACAGTCGGAATCTGACCCGCCTGTGTGCATTCGGTCTTCCAACCCCAACTAATCATACTTAGGAAGCTGAGATCTGGACTGCTGTCTTACCACTTAAAGGGGTTGTGTTAAGAAGATAATCTTTATCCATATCCACCCTTAGGCCCCTTTTATGCGAGCGTCATTTCTCAGCAAAGTCGTGACTAACTCTGCCGCAAATCGCATGAACGAAGAATAGCCACAACCAAGTCACGGATATTTTTCGCGATTTTATCGCCCATTCACACGACTAGCTGCGGTGAAATAATGCCACAGCCCCGAAATTCCTTGGTCGGTAGAACGACTTTTAAATGCCTCGACTAGAGGCACCTGTCAGTGTTTAACAGCGCTAGCCGCTGCTAAACTCCCTCCTTCTCCTTTTTTCAGAGGGCTCCCATAGAAGTCTATGGAGCCTCCTGTGTTAGTTCCTAAAAAGATAGGGCAAGACCTATCTTTGGCGCTCTTCAGTCCATACCAGGCATAGCACTCTACATTGTGTAGCAGCAGTGCCTGGTATGGCAGCATAATCCAACTAGCTTCAATGGGAATGAGCTGCTCTCAGGTCTTGTGACCGATGAACGTGACCTCATAGGTTTGAGAAGACACCGTAGCGCTCTTCTGAGTGCCCTAGCCCCTTCAATCAGCGGGTTGGCAGAGATCCGGAGTGGTGAATGTTAGGCCCTGCCGATCAACTATTGATAACCTATCCCGGGGATGGGCTATCAAGAGTTTAGTGCCGGGAAACACCTTTAAGACATATAGATGTCATAGAAGTAGGATCCTCCATTTGGAATACGTTGGCGCTATACAAGTAACAAGATTCATACTTATTTACTTATTGAGCGGTGATGATAAGTAGTCCGCCCATTATAAAATTAGAACAGGTAGTAGTGTAGATTGTCCCCAAGGGCATCAGGGAAACCAGGATGGTTCAAGGATGAAGAGCCTGAGTAGGGTGCGGGATCCTCCTGACAGATGAGAGCAGGCCCTGGGGTTGGCATCGAGCAGGGATATTACTATAAGTCCCTGCCACTACCAGGCACCTCTCATAGTGCGGAGGGTCACAGTGGGGTTGGCCTTGCTGGTGCCTAAAAGCAGACATGTCTGTATGCTGCACAACAGTAACTTTATTCTGTTCAGGCAGAACATAAGAGTCCCTCACCGTCCCTACGGGCTGATGGCCTCGCTATCCCTTGACTCCCAGACTGGTTTCATAAGAGTGTGGTGTCGGGGTAATTTTCCGTGGACCATCCTGTAGAACTGTGGGGAATTAATGGGCTATACCTTCAGTGGTCTACAGCAGGACAATATTAGCTCTAGTTCCTATACCCGTGTTGGAAAAGTAAACTACTACAACTCCAGGCATGCCCAGGCCGACATAGAAATTACATGGAAAGAATATTATAGGGGAGACTACAAGATCCAACATGCACCTAGAAATGTCCATTGGAAATGCTTTCTTTTCCACCCATCTCCCGAATACTATAAAGGTAAATCAATAATTTGGTATTCTATCAATGAATATGTTATATAGATCCCAAATTTTGCTATTGATAAATACAACTCCTCTCTGAAAAGAAGAAGGAGAACTCGTGTGAATGAATCCATACAAAAGAATGGATTTCATATTCGTATCAGTTTTGTGCCCACAGCATCACACAAAACCCGTGCGACAATATCGCTTGTGTGCCTGCGCCCTGAAAGCAGAGGTCTGGAAAAGGCAAAAAAGGGCTAAAATTGGCCTGATCCATGCTTGCCGGTAGAAAATAAAACTAATGAACGCAGCAGATATGGAGGCAAATATAGATAAAGCACTGATGAAACATTGATTATATATTCTTGCAATTTAATCTGTAACGTGTCCGTACTACAGATCCATATTACAGACATATTTCAATACGCTGGTGTGAAACTACCCTAAAAGGGGTTTTCTTACTACTTAAAACTGCTTCACAGCCACTCTCTCCTTCCTGGTTGCTGCTGACCAGGACATGTGACTGCTGCAGCCAATCACTGGCCATAGCAGTGACCTTCTATAGTCAGTGATTGGCTGCAGCGGTCACATGCCCTGGTCAGCAGCAACCAGGAAGGAGAGAGTGGCTGTGAAGCAGTTTTAAGTAGTAGGAAAATCCCTTTAAAGTAGGGGTGTAACTATAGGGGATGCAGTTGCACCCGGGCCCAGGAGCCTTAGGGGGCCCATAAGGCCTCTCTTCTCCATATAGGGAACCCAGTACTATAAGTAAAGCATTATAGTTGGGGGCCCTGTTACAAGTTTTGCATCGGAGCCCGGGAGCTTCAAGGTACGCCTCTGCTTTAAAGTGTATATCCCAAAAATGTTGCAGGTCTATGTTCCAGGATGGGCAGGAAACTACTAGATTTAAAAACATTCCCTTTGATTTAAAGAGGTTTTCTGTGGAAATACTATTGATGACCTATCATTAGGATAGGTCATCAATAGTTGATTGGCCGGGGTCTGTCGCTGAGGACCCCGACCAATCAGCTGAGCGGACGCGTGCTGTCAGCTGATCGGCATGGGAGGTCGGCACGGAGACTTCCGCTCCAAATACACCCAGGTCGGATTGGAAGCCTCTGCACTGACCTCCTTATAGTGCCCGGTGCTTGTAACTGCAGGCATGGCTCCCATTGATTTCAATAGTATTTAGATGGAATACCCCTTAAATGCAGGTATACCCTTATTAAAATGCCTATCAATACCAAATAGGAGAACTAACTGGTTACTTCATCCCTATAGAACTACCATTTCTAGTAGTTGCCAATCATAGCGGTTAAAGGTACCTAGAGGAACATCCAGGAGCGATAGTAGTTCAGAGAATGGAGGTGGAGCGCGCCAGAGATTGTTCCGACCGCCTGCCTCCATTCACATAGATGGACTAATGCCTGTTTACACGGGCCGGTAGTTGCTTGGTTTTTTAGGTGAGTTAAAAGCCCTGCGACTCCGACCAGTGAGATATTTCTCACCTAGTGCCCAGTCGATGGCCGTGTGTACACAGGACGACTATCACCCAAAATCGCTGTTTCCGGGATTGATTTGGGTAATAATCGCCCCGGTCTCATTAAAGTGCTTTTAGATGGAATGATTATCGTCCAAAGAGTGAAAGTGAACGATAGTCATTCGGTCTAAACACAAGCCAACGACTGAACAACTAACGAGAATTGTTCGCTTCTCGTTCGCTGTTCAGTTCGACCGGCATAAAAATCATGTCCGGCTCGCTCACTTTATGTCGCGTTTACACGCTCTCCGCTCAGTGCTGTACATAGGAATGTGAAGCACTGAACGAGAAGTAACGATTCTCAACGAGGATTGGCGAAGACGTTACCGGCTCCTTCACTTGTGCACACTATTCTCCTTCAGTAGGGTCCAGTGTGAGAGGCGCTCTACACTCTGTACTTTGCTATTTACCTTCCTATAGCTGCTTATCTCTGTCCACAGGTATTTGTCCCAGATGGACTGACAACACTATTTCTTTATGACCCCTCTGTGCCTCAATCAGTCACTAACTATGTTTATTCACCACGGCAAGTTTCTGAGATTATTGTTTGTACCCCTGGAACTGCTTCTGTGACCCTTCAGGCTCTCTGTCTGTCTTTACGATTTTTGCCCTACCCTGATTCCTCTACAGGATATCCAGAGAATTAAAGGGATTTCCAACACTTGGAGAAAAGTGGCTAACCACTAAGGGGGGGGGGGGGGGGGGGAGGAGGAGGCAACTACTGGGCACCATGTTCTCCCACAACTTTGTTTAGAGTCTTGGTACTTTGTTAGCCGCAGTACAAAGTTGTGGGAGAACATGATGCTATACTTGAGCATCTGATATATGGTAGGTAGGTCTTGGTTGGTTATGACAGAACCAGATCCTTAAGGCCTCTTTCACACGGGCGACACAATATTGCCGCAAGAAAAATTGCAGCAGTGTTACATTGGGGGTCTGTGTGATATTGCGGTGTTTTCTCGCTGCGATATTGCTATTTTGTGTCGCTACAAAGTCAAGCGTCTTTGTAGCACTCTTTTGCCGGGGTTTTCCGAGGGGATTGAAATAAAAGCCCTACCTCGAAAATAAGCCCTAGATGCATAAAAAATGTAAAAAACAAATACATCACCTAACAGACACTGTTCACTCTG
This sequence comes from Eleutherodactylus coqui, assembly GCF_035609145.1. Taxonomy (NCBI): domain Eukaryota; kingdom Metazoa; phylum Chordata; class Amphibia; order Anura; family Eleutherodactylidae; genus Eleutherodactylus; species Eleutherodactylus coqui. The sequence continues at coordinate 150,683,731 of NC_089845.1, read as the reverse complement.
ACACATCTTCTCCGCAGGTCCCTGGCACTTGCTTGTAGTTTGCTCTGGTCAGTGGTTTAAATTCCCCACTTCCAGGAAGCGCTGGCTGTGAATGGTTCTCGAGTGCCGCGGCTCAGCCAATCAGAGCCAGCGCTCAATAAACCAATCACAGCTATCCACTGAATGGCTGTGATGAACCAATCACAGACATTCATTAAATGATTGTGATTGGTTCATCGAGTGTTGGCTCTGGTTGGCTGAGCCGCGGCACTCGAGAACCATTCACAGCCAGCGCTTCCTGGAAGTGGGGAATTTGAACCCCTGACCAGGAAGAACTGAGATCAAACTACAAGCAAGTGCCAGGGACCTGCGGAGAAGATGTGTCAGAGTGAACAGTGTCTGTTAGGTGATGTATTTTTTTTTTTTTTTCTATGTAGCTAGGGCTGATTTTAGGGCTTTTACAGGAGGGTTTTCTACTGTAAAAGTTGCATCACAATGTAGCAGGAATGTGAAGGAACCCCTAGGAAAGCACGGGCTTCACATACATGCGATTTGTAGCACTTTCACGTCGCAAAAAAAATTGTGCAATTTTGTTGTCCGTTAAACAGGCCTTATGCATATGAAAAAGGTGATCTGGATCCATCAGGATCAACCAACAGCCCTATTTGTGTTTGAGGCTTTGCATTCTTCTGCGGCGGCAGATGACAGATGAAAGAGGAATCTGGCATGTTGGATTTCAACATGCCTAATGAGCGGTATAGCCACAGGGAATGCAGAGGTAGCGGTCACACCGCGCCCCACAGCAGGGGGAGTACCGAAGCCCTTCTGCCACATTTGAAGACATCAGTATCATAAGTCACATGACAGTTGAGCGGTCCTGTTACAGATTTACAATGGGGCCAGGACCCTCAGGCCGCGCTCACACTGGCAGATTTAGTATTGCAGTAAAATGTGCGCATTGAGTCATGCATTTTTGCTTTTTCGTTCACACGCACAGATACAAATTGCGTATTCTGCAAGCAAAAAAATAAAAATCGCAGCGTGCTCTATTTTGCCGCGCAATCCACACGGACGGCCGCCATTGACGTCAACAGAGGTCATTCGACCCGCAGCCCATACACAATTCACATCGCAAAGTGAATGCGGGAAATGCCGATACACACAAAAAAACTGTACACTTAATTGCCGAATGCAGGGTCAGAAATCCGATTCGACAATGTGAGCCCAGCCTAAAGCCTCATTTACACCAGCAGATGATCGCTCCAATGACAGTTTGAGTGATAGTTTAGAGCGAACCTCTTGCATAAACTATTAATGGGCACTAATGCCTATTAGTAGCTTATTAGCTTCATTTGTGTGCAAGGTGGTCTGTTATCTGCATGCAGCTCCATTGTTCTCCCTTGGGACTGTAGTTGAAAACAATGTTATCAGCGCTCCCGTGGAAAATCACAGTGTGTGGTCCCTGCTATCAGCTGGACAACCAAAGGATGGTTTTTAGGCTGGACTAAAAATCATCGTTCAGCCGAAAAGCTAACGATTATCTCTCGAAGACATCGTTTGAATGAATTCTGAGCAATAATCGTTGCATGTAAATGGGCCTCTAAGCCACAGATTATATGGCCCATTTATCTACATTTACACACTGGCCTTAGATAAGGGACACTGCAGTAAAGACGACCGCACATGTGGGTAAGAGCAAAAACACTTGCTCCTGCACAATGTACATGTGCAGTGGAGTGTTTTTCGTGCCTGACCATATTACAAGGTGCCGGTGTTTGCGGGTATGCACAGTGTTTTGTGCATAACCGCAAGTACATATGTGCGCATTTGCACACCCGTATAGACTCCTTCGGGGACCTTTGGTGGGCAAATGTGTACAAAAGCAGAGCATGTTGTGTTTTTTTTTTTGGGGGGGGGGGGTGTGCAAGCAAAAAATTACAGTGCGAATCAACCCACTGAAATCAATGCATCCTATTCGCTGCGCATTCTGCGCGCAAAAGTTACCCGTGCAATTCTGCCCGTGTGCGGCCCCCCTGGGATGCATATGCTGCTCTATATGCTGGTCCCTATTGATTTGGGAACCTCTTTTCTGGCAATTTACCGTTTATAAGGCTGGATTCACACGGACATATTTGCGTGCGTTTCTGTGCGTGAAACATTTGCTTGTGGAATGTGCAGAAAATAGAAGCCATTCAATCGGTTTGTGCTTTTTGGTGTGCACGATTTCGTTGCGCAAAAAAAAAGACATTGCTCCATTGTGCTGCGCATTTGCACAGGGAAAGAACATATCTTGGAGTAATTCCTTGGCTGAGAGCTTCGCTGCGTGTTCCTTCACAGTAAAAGACGCAGTTACACGCACAAATATGCCCGATGTGCAGAAACGCGGTGCAATTACGCATACGCATGAGTGAATTCCGGCCTAACGCCCCGTTTAGACGCAACGACTATCGTTCAGAAAATGGTGCAAGCGAACTACGCTGAGCGCTAATCGTTCAGTTTAGCCCTTTCCAATCCACTGTCTGACATCTAAAGACATTCTGATTGAAGGCTTTATAGCTCTGATGTCGGAAGACATCCGGCAGGGTATTCTTACTGTACATTTTTGGCCCTTTTGTTGTCGGTGGCCTCTCCAGCATGTCCCATACTGCAGTACTGGCTCTAGCCAGCAGATGGTGCCATTGTATAATGGCAGAAAGAGAAAGCCCCCTAGGAAACCCTGAATCCAAAAATGGATTCCAAAGGGTTAAATGTGGGCAAACGACTGAACAACGAACAAGAATCGCGGGGTTCTCGCTCGTCGTTCAGTTTCTGACGGCGTAAAAACCAGTGCCAGCTCGGGCACATAGTGTGCCGTTTATACACTGATCAGTCAATGTTTAACATAGGAACCATGCAGTTCTTAACGGCTTCCCAAGCACGGACGAGCTGGTGATGACATCGGGCATACGAGAATCATAAAAACGCCATAATACGTCCATTCCAAGTACAAATAGATGACTCGGCCCACCAAAGAAGGAACGTTCGGTTACGGCACAAGCTGGAGGGCGGACTTTGGTTTTGCATGAGGTTCTAGTTTGAATATAATGGGAAAGCAAATACATGACGTCATTTACGCTGCGCCGCCATAATTGCTATGCAAATAAGGGTGGTAAAACAATGCTGGGGTCAGACTGTAATAACGTATCACATGTAGCAACTCGACTAAAACCAGGAGAAGATAGTCCTATTATCACGTCTCCTTTATACCCTGCGGACATGTCACATGATCGGATCCAGGTATATAACCAGAAGCCTCAGATACTGTATGTCCTTCCCTGCCAAATTCTTGATAATGCTACAAACTGAGGATATTTGCAGATGCATTTAGGTATCCAGCAAGGTATAAAGGCCCATTTACATGCAAAACAATCTTTCAAACGATTGAAAGATTGACAGTTTTAGCAATCGTTTTGTATAAAGTGTTAATGGACACTAATGTCCTTTAACACTTTATCAGCTTCATTTATGTGTAAAAGGGCCTCCGGGAGCTGTTTGCAGAGCCCAGCATGTGATCTGACCTCTGCACACAGCTCCTTTGTTCTCGCATGGGTTGTCACAGGTTGTCAGCAGAAAACAATGCAATCTGCGACTCCCGTGCAGAATACAGCGTGCGGTCTGTGTTATCTCTCTCTGGATGAACGATGAATTTTAAGCTCACCTTAAAATCATTGTTCAGCCAAAAAGTAAACAGTGGCTGCGTTTACATGCAATGATGATCGCTCATCTAATTTTGAGCAATAATTGTTGCGTGTAAATGGGCCTTTATGTACGTCTACAATCTAGTGTCTGGATAATCATTGGAATCAAATGTGTCGGCTGCAATATTTTATACTAAGAGTACGTCAGCAGCCACAGGCTACGGTTTGGACTTTTGCACTACCATTCAGACACTCCAGCAGTATACTGTAAGTGCATGACCATCATTGTTCATTAGGTAAAAATGGAAAATGTAGTTGTGCTGCTTCTGCTTCATGCAGCTCTCTTCATTGAGCCGAGCACGCTGGGTATCGATCCGCAGCATTGATGTGAGTTTATACACCGCACGCTGAACAAAGCCATTCTAAGCTGAAGGGATACTATACAGGAAATGTAGGGCTTTATATCAGTAAATCAACGCTCTTGCTTAAGGTATAGTAAAACAGTTATCCGGGCAGCTATTGATGACCCATCCTCAGGTCATCCATATCCTCAGGATAGGTCATCAATAGTCAATCATTGAAGAACTGCGGCTCAGGATCTTCGGCGATCACATGATCGCTTGGCTCTGTGCATCATAGGGAATTGGAACGGACGTTCCCTAGCGGTCTTCACTCCCATTGAAATCAATGCTGAAGGAGCTTTTACACTTCTGCATCCTGGTGTTGAAGGTGGAAGTGTAATAGCCATCTTCAACACCCAATGATTTCAATGGGAGTGTAGCCAAGGTAGGGCACACCCTATGGTGACATCTGGCCCGTTGCACTGTCAGCAGGACGGGCAATCAGCTCACCGCCGGGAATGCCAAGTGGCAGGTCCAAAGCGATTACCATTGATTCCTATCTTGAAGATAGATCATCAATGGTCAGTTGATCAGCCGGAGTCCAGCGCTTGGGATCTCTCCAGACAGTTGATTCGGGGGCCTGCTATCAGCATGGACAGCTCTGGAAGCAGCATTGTTCTTATTGCAGTGACAGTTTGTTACTGAAGGCACAGCAGCCATTGCATTGAATGGGAGCTGTGCCTTCAGTACCGAACTGGGCCGCTGCAATATTGACAGCACTATTTGCTTCCAGCGCTATCCGCACTGACAGCATGCTCAGGAATCTTCAGCGGCGGACCCCAATATACTAGAATGGCACACCTATCCATAAACTTACCTTTAATTTTCCTCACCATTCTCGTTCCACTTGTGTTCAGGTGCCTCGTAGCATCTTTCTATGCCTATATGATGGCATCATCTGATGGGCTGATCTTATCATGAAACTGTGATTTGGGAGCCAAGTAGCAGTGGAAGCAGCAGACTTTCTGTCCGGCAAATCTGCCCCGGATTAGCCAGCCATGCGGACAAGATTTAGCAAAAATCTCGTCCACACGGGGCAGCCAAACCGCCGCGGCAAAGCGGGGCGGAACCGGCAATGCGGCACAGAATTGACAGCCGCAGCATGTCAATTTTTTTTCCCCGATGCGGCCTCACTCCTCTCTATAGGGAGAGAAAGCCGCAACGGAATGCCGGCGGCTGAACCGCTCCAGAACCCGAGGCGAAATACCACGGGTTTTGAAGCTGCGGCTCTCCCGCGTAAATCTCACGTCTTTTCGGTGCGGCCAAGCCGTGGGAACCCAGTCTAACGGTAAGTGACGGATGCAGCCAAATTTAACTTGTTAAGATAACTTTCTATGCCACAGTTTGTTTACCCCTTTCAATTGCTTTACAATGGCTTTTGTTGTGTTAAAGGGATCGTCTGAGACTTTAATAGGCTTTTGCTGTTAATGACCTATCCTAAGGCCGCCTGCAGATGGCCAGGTCGGATCCGGCTGCGAGAATTCTCGCAGCCGGACCCGACCCGAGCGCCTGCAGAGAGCACCGCGGACTCATCCGCTCCCGCAGCTCCGGCTCTTTCACGTGCGGGCTGCCGGGCAGCCGGCACACGCGCAGAGCGGAGCCGGCGGCCGGTGAGTGACGTTTCTGTGCGGGGCTCTGCAACCCCCGCGCAGAATTAGAGCATGCCGCTGTTTGTTTGCTGCGCGTGATTTCGCTCAGACAAACCGCGGCGGTCTACATAGGATTGCGTGTTGTAATGCAATCCTATGCAGACGTAAAGGGGCGGAAATTCTACGGGGAATCCCGCCACGGAATTTCCGCCCGTCTGCAGGCGGCCTTAGTCATCAATAGTTGATTGGCAGGAATCCACCACTTGGGATCCCTGCTGATCAGCTAATCATTGGACCAGCTGAAAGTAGATAGCACTGTCCGGAGGATAGATCATCAATAGTAAAAGTCTGTAACTAAGAGAACAATACCTTGTTTTCCTGAAAATAAGACCTACACCGTAAATTAGCCCTAGCCTAATTTTTCAAGAATTTCAGAAAAGCTTGAAATATAAGCCCTACTCTGAAAATAAACCCTAGTTACACTACATTTAAAAAAACATTACCTAGCAGGCCCGGAACGGCAATCCTTGGTCACCCACACTGGATCACTTCCTGGTTACGGGATTCATAAACCTCGCCTCCAAGAAGCGATGGCTGTCATTGGTTCTTCGAGCGCTGCATTGATTGGCTGAGCCGTGGTGCTCGAAGAACCAACCACAGCCAGCAGAATTTATGAATTGGCTGAGGGACCTGGGCCAAGCCTGGTAGGTAAGTTAAAGACATCCCTGAAAATAAGACCTAGTGCCTCTTTGGGGGCAAAAAGTTTATAAAAGACAGGTCTTATTTTCAGGAAAACACAGTAGTTTATGGTTCATTTACATGGGACAAGTGTCGGCTAAACGACTGCGCGAACAGGTGACGTCACTGCTGGTTGTTCGCGTTCGTGCATAGTGTTTAGACAGGCAGCTCACCATGTAAAGGGAGGGTGAGGGAACTTAGCATGGCAAGCGCTGCAAAAGTCCCTCTCCCTCCCCTTGCCGGAAGCTCCCATAGGCTCCTATGGGAGCTTCTATTGCCACTATCAGCCGGCTAGGGGGAGAGACCTTAGCAGCGATAAGATCTCTTCCCCCGGCCCATGGAATTCCGGGCTGCAGCGTATATACACGCCTCAGCCCGGCCATGTGAACGGGCAAGAAAACGGGATATTTAGACGCGATTTGGTGGCGCCTTTTTCCTATTCATAGATTTTCGGCTGTGATGTGGGCGGCTGAAAATGGCAACGCCGGTGTGGAAGTGGCCTGAAGCTTATTCTTTATATGGCTGGGACGACTCTCAAGCATCTGTGCCCGACAGACCGTTCCGTGTAAAAAGGCCTTACGTGGGAGAATATATCCAGCCCCATATATATATATTTTAGGAAGTTGTACATGAGGGCAGAAGTAGTCCACGAATGGGTGCAGTAATGGGTTAATGATAAACAATGTACATTCTTCTACTCCCCTTCCTGCTTGTACAAAGGCTGCAGTCATCATACAGGTGCCTTACCTGCAGTAAACCTTCATCTTATCAAAAACGTATAAAATGCCCTAACCGCACGCTACTGTGTATACAGGTGACATTACTGTCCACGGATTTAACCCCTTCCCTGTAGGGCTTGCAGTGCTTCTCTGCAGCAGAAGGGACATAGCACAGCACTGACCTGAGTGACTGCTCCACAAGAGGTGGAGAATAGGGAGGAGACACCTGGGGGCGTAGCTGTCTACCTGTGTCTCACCTTTCTGGCTGGGCTGGGAATGAAAGAAAAAAAAAAAGTCAAAGGAGGGGGGGGGGAGGGGTAGAGAGGAAAAAAAAAAGAAGAATTACCAGTAGCACTTGTTCTGCCATCTCTTTCCCTTCCACACACCTTTACCTGCACAGACTTGAAAGTCCAGTTCCACCAGGGAGCTAGGGAGAACATAAAGGGAGAGTTCATTGGATCAAACATGTCACAAGAGACGGACAAGTAAGTGATCATACTGGTTTTGGGATCTGGTGGCAGTGAGAAGCTGGGAAAGTTTTTCTCATTCCTCTGTGTTCCTGGCGGTTGGATTGATCTGATGAGAGCCGCTCCGCAGACCCCCAACCTGCACGCTCCTCATCACAAACTTATTGCCACCATGTTGCTGTAAAAAAAAAAAAGTTTGATTACTTTTCTTTTTTTTCTTTCTTTACTCGGGAGAGTGGCATGGAGGCGGCTGAGCTGGGAAAAGGCCCAGGAAGGGAGAGGGAGAGAGATTGGCTTTTGTGTGGAAGTAACAAAAGACTTCTGTTGCTGTACAAACGGCCGCATTCTGCGCTCGCTGTCAGGTGGGCTCTGGTGGGAGATCCATTAGGAATGACCTATTGCCACATTTTCTTCCTAGGAGGGAGCCCCTTTTAGGAATGTGTTGTTATAGGTGACACTATTGTAATCAACCCTCTCGCAGTATAAAGTGGAGTAGGCGCGACTAATTGTATTTTTTTATTTTTTGCAATTTTAAAAAAAAAATTTTTGCAAAAATTTACGTCGGAAATGTGTTTTTATTGTACTTTAGTGTTGCGTCTGTTCTGTGATGAAGTGCGATATAAATCATGGACTGACAGCTGGAAGAAGCCAAGTGGTGCATCCCGGATACCGATGTATCATGCTTATTACTAGCTTACAGTTTACTTATATTTCATGCATGCTTATAGGCAATTGACTGACTTGTCTGTTCCAAGATATTTCGGATCTTTCCTCGCTCCCTTGGCAGATTGCATGTAGTCAGTAGATAGGTGAGTGTCTGCAGCAGTGCCATATGTTCCTTAATGCTAGACCCGAAGACCGGGGCGCATCTTGTTATGTCGTCTTAAGTTGTTTAGTACCACGATAGCCGGAGAACTATAGGTAACCCAAGTCGTGTCTAGCCTGACACAGGCTGCCATGCAAGATATCCTGTCAGTTCTTGTCCACCGATTTCTAGGAACGTTGATATGGGGTTTGCATGGAGGGCTACGCCGTCATCCATCATTGGGTAGGTTCTGCTGATTCTGTGCCCCGGGCAGATAGACTGATGTCTAGGGAGACAAGTTGGGACATTCAATCTCCTGAGTCTTGGCTTTCATCTCGTATTAGGATTGTCCTTCCATGCCCTTGCTTGCTATTGTTCTTGGCCTAGGAATGAGTGATGGACGGACGCATTGAATGGACATTCCTCAGAATTCAATTGGTGTCAAGACGTCCCTTCTTGATAAGCAGATAAATACAATAAAATCACTTTTATGGAGTTTCTTAACTACTTACTGTATGTAAATGGAGGGAAAGAAACTTTTAGCAAGAACACAATTGGACTTAATCCAGGGATTGTAATTGACAATAACGGGTCCACCCATCGCAGCTACAAACCGCTGCAGGCATCAACATGGGACTCCTGATATGTTGCATCTTCTTAAAGCAAGCTGAGGCAAGCTATACATCAAGCTCCCAGGCATGGCAGAGGGGAGAGATAAAGCAGCTAAGGTTTGTTTGAGAATAAAATATTTGCATTTGATTTAGTCCATGGGATTGTCAATTGCACAATACTTCTTAAAGGGATTGTCCTCCTTAAACAATTGTCTTATTTTGCAAAGAAAGACACCCAATGATAAGATTATCACAAGGTGTTCCTGCTGGGGTCCTCAGCAATCAGCTGTAATCTGTGGGGGAACCAGGATGCAAGTATTCAATTTTCCTATAGCGCCACCACAGGAGATATGAAGCATTACACAAGGGGACATGGAAATCAATGAGTTTTCTGTGTAAGGAATGGATGTGTGAGGTCTTCCAGAGTGAGGGATACTCTTTGAAGACACTGGATAAGGTTGGTAGAATGTGGGGAACCCTTCTCTATAATATTCGCATGCCCTACAGGGTTCATCTAGGCCATGAAATCTTTGTGCCAGTAATGAGTCATGATGTCTAATACTGATACGTCTGCTAAAAAGTTGATAGTTCGTGTTGGATTTCATCACGTTAATTGACTGCTATTGTTTGTGTATGACGTTGGTGGCAAAGCATGAGCTTTTTACTGTAGGGTAGGTTTAGACAAGGGGCGCTTTTTTTAAATTTTTTAAAATTTTTTACAATGAATCTAAACTACTTGGCAGACTGACTAACAAAACCACTTCACTTTTAGATCCATTGCAATCCCTTTACTACCCCCCCCCCCCCTCAAAACACCAAAATATACAAGTATTTCCTGTTTTATTCAATGTAAATTTTTGAAACCTGAATAAAAACCTAAACATAGGGTATCGGGTTGAGCAAGTACACTGTCCTACCAAAAGTAATTGAACATCTGAGCAAGAATCAAAATTGGTATTGATTTACATGTGTTAATACTCAGTGGGGCTCCTTTGACCCTCATGGCATTAGATATTCTCCGTGGCATACTTTCTACTAATGTCTGATACACTTCAGCTAGTATTTCCCTCCATTCATCCTAACTAGAGATGAGCGAGTATACTCGCTAAGGCACATTACTGGAGCAAGTAGTGCCTTAGCCGAGTATCTCCCCGCTCCTCTCTAAAGATTCGGGGGGCGGCAGGGGGCGGGGAGCGGCGGGGGAGAGAGGGGAGGAACGGAGGGAAGATCTCTCTCTCCCTCTCTCCCGCCCGCTCCCCGCCGCAACTAACCTGTCACCCGCGCCGGCCCCGAATCTTTAGAGACGAGCGGGGAGATACTCAGCTAAGGCACTACTTGCTCGAGTAATGTGCCTTAGGGAGTATACTCGCTCATCTCTAGTTCTAACAAATGTCTGGTGAGTTCTCTCAAAGAAAATGCATCAGCCCATCTACAATGGCGCAAGCAGGGTTGTCATTGGACATTTTGAGTTATAGAAAAACTTTCTATGGAGTGACAAATCGCGCTACTCTATCCAAATCGGATGGATGTACCCTGGTGTGGAGGATGCCTGCAGAACGCCATTCACCTGAGTGTGTTGAAGGGATGTTCTGGGCATAGCCTAATATTTAATTGGTTAAAACCCACCTCTGCCTTCTCCTCTGGGTCCTCGGTGTGTCTAACAACCGAAGACCCAAGCTTCCACATGCTAGACAATAATGTGCTGCCGACAATGTGACAATATTCTGGCAATGGTTAGCAATACTTCCAACAATTCAATGCGCCTTGTAACAAATATAACAGTTTTACATTAGTTTGAGGATATAGCTGTTCCATGACTGGACTGGCCTGCATAGACTCCCAACCTGAACCCTACTGAACATCTTTAGGACAACTGGAATGTTGGGTCAGGAAATATGAACAGTGGCCATTTTCTCGTGAAGATATACTTTCTTCAGTACAATTTTCAAGCTAACTAATCCTCATGGTGCTTTAGTAGTGCTATCTGATTGGGCAGAACTGGTCATGTGATCAGCAACGACCAACCAGAGAGCATTGCATTAGGTAATTAGAGATTGCTGTGGCTATTTTTTACAGTTGAAAATGGAACCTAGACCCGGCAGGACAAAAGGGCCACGAGAAGCCCTGCAAATAGTAACCCCCCTCCCCCCCTCTTGTCCCAGGGATGAATTTTGTTCCCAAACTCGGATGGTTACTTTAAATTTGGTCACTAGTTAAAAAGACAACTGAGAGCCAGTGATGACCTATCCTGACCTTCATGTAACATCGTGTGTAGGATCGAAGAAAACAACCATGTCCATCCAGTTCAACCTCTGATCCCCCAATGTTGATCCAGAGGAAGACAAAAAACCCTATAAGGTATTCCTCTTAACTCCAATCTGGCAATCGGAATAATCCAGATCACCGACCCTTCTGAAGTGATAAGTGACCATAAGACTAACCTCACACGGGCGAGTGCGATATCGGGCGGCCATGAATCACGAGTTGATATTGCGCGCACCCAATTCGATTTTATATTAAAACTGCCTCGCATCACTTTGGGTAAGTAGCGATCCTCCGCCTTGGCTGACAGCCGCAGCAGAGGATCACCGAGTGTTTTCAATGGTTAACTCTTGCATCGCACTCGTGTGCACCTTAAAAACAATGGGCGATGCGAGGGGCGCCCAAAGATGGGGCATGCCGCAATTCATCTCCCACGGCATAGTACAATTCGGGGGGGGATGCTCATGTGTATGAACTAGAGATGAGCGAGTATACTCGCTAAGGCACATTACTCGAGCGAGTAGTGCCTTAGCCGAGTATCTCCCCGCTCGTCTCTAAAGATTCGGGGGGGGGGGGGGGGGGGTTACGGAAGGGAGCTCTCTCTCTCCCCCTGCTCCCCGCCGCAACTCACCTGTCACCGGCGCCGGCCCCCGAATCTTTAGAGACGAGCAGGGAGATGCTCGGCTAAGGCACTACTCGCTCGAGTAATGTGCCTTAGTGAGTATGCTCGCTCATCTCTAGTATGAGCCCATTCAAAAAAAATGGGAGATTTGTGCATCTTGCAATGCACAAATCCCACATGTGGGAAGCCGGCCTAACATGTAATATTGTAACAATCAAGTGTTTTTGCAGCTCCCTGATGACTTCCTCCCTACTGAAAGACAAGTTTAAACTTAATATGTCATAGTCCCCATTTCCGAAGAGCCCCCCAACCTGCACCCCTGTTATTCTGTCAGTGCTATTGGTTAATATTAAGTCCAAAATGGTTGTCCCTGTAGTCTGTCCTGTGCAAGTCGGGCTAGGTAATTGTCTGTAGTTCTTGTCAGAAACTAATTTTCTTTAACTATCCGAATATAAACCTAAACCTGCGGATCTCATAACGCCCCCCCCCCCCCCCCCCATAATAATCACCTCATTGGGATTTGATGCTTCATCCATTTGCGTTCGTAATAGATTTTCGTGGGCTTCTGTTCTATTGGGGGCCTATAGAAAATCTTCATGGAGGATGTTATTATTTTTCCCTCCATGTATTCCATGAATACACTCATGAATTCCACTTGTTCCTCTCCCTCACATAACATATATTTTCACATACTGTAGACTCTAATCAGGACTTTACATCAAGACAACCCCCCCCCCCTTTGATTTTTTTTTCTTTAGATTCCTTCTAAACAAACTATAACCCTATAAAGGCCCATTTACACGCAAAGATAATCTTTGAAACGATTGAAAGATTTAGTGATCGTTTTGCATAAAGTACTAATGGGCACGAATGCCTGGTTTAGAGACAACGATTCTCGTTCAAAAGTCACTCCAAAGACATCTTTTAAGTGATAATCGTTGTGTGCATTTACACGGCAAGATGATCGCTCAAAATTCGTTCAAACAGCAGTTTGAGTGACAGTTCTGAGCGTTCACTTTGCATAATGTGTAAAGGAAGGCATGCTGTATGCAGAGACAAGCGGGACTGCTATCTTCTGTATACAGCTGTTTACTTCTTGGAGCGCTCAGCTGGTATACAGCTAAGCGCTCCGAGCGGGGTATGCAGAACACAGCTGGAACGCTGTCCTATTCATACTCCAGTTGTGTTTTCCGAGCGGGATACCAGCTGAAACAATAGTCTCAGCGGTATCCCGCTGAGAACTGAGCGCGCGGCACTGATAAGGCCTATCATTCTCTTTCAGCTTGCTGAAAGAGAATGATGAGCGACTCGTTAACGAAAACTGCACAATGTCAGTGCAGTTAGAGCCAACGATTCTCGCTCAAAAGATGTCTTTGAGTGAGAATCGTTGGGTCTAAATGGGCCTTAATGCCCATTAGTACTTTATCAGCTTCATTTGCGTGTAAATGAGTCTCCAAGAGCTGCTTGCAGAACTAAGCAGGTGGTCTGAGCTCTGCAATTAGCTTTATTGTTCTGGCAGGAGCTGTTAAGAGAAAACAGTACGATCTGCTTTCGTGGCAGGAGATAGCATTGTTTTTTTCTTAGCAGCCCATGCCAGAGCAGTGCTTTTTAAGCTCACCTAAAAATCATTGTTCAGATAAAAAATGCGACGATGGTAGCATTTACACAAAATGATTATCGCTGACGTTATCGTTTTAACAACTTTTGTGCGATAATCGTTGCATGTAAATGGGCCTGCAGTCATCCGCTCAGTCACAGATTATTCAGACATTATCACTTCCAGTTCGTCAACCTTATTGGTCAGACTTCTAGCATTAGTCAACATATAGTTCAGAAAGTTTTGGTCATTTTTCAATTTTAGGTCACTGTCTATACTGTCTTACCCCCTATATCTGTGATTGCTCCCCTTGCCCCCATTTCCTAGTTGATGGGTGTACAACTCCAGTCCTCAATGGCACGTGAGGACTGGAGTTGTACACCCCCCCACCCACTCCCAACATGGCTACACCTTCTGTAAAGCCTGTAGCCAACATCAAAGTTTGCCAGGTTTTCTAGGAACCCAAACCCCTCCTTCCTACACCAACTCTGGAGCCACTTGCTTACCTCCCTATCTCCCACTGCCTTTCTGGTGTGGCACGTGGTACAGGCAGTATTTCAGAATAAAACTTTTTTGGAGGTCTTTGCCCTGAGCTTACATTCCTAGTGTCAGGAAGCCAACAGCCTGTCCGGTGATCCTGGTCCTTGGAGCATATTCTAAATGGGAATGGTGCCGATAAACACAGCGGTAGATGAATATGTGAGTCCCTTCTCAAGTTCTCAGACTTTAAAGTCCCCCAATTTTAAGGCCGGTCTCACAAAACCGGATTTGTATTGCGGAATCCACGGCCAGGGTCCGCAGCATACAGCATGCATTGAAGGGTATGTACTTTCGCTTTTTCGGTCACACTCACGGAAAGAAAACGTGATTTTCTGCGAATGGAAGAAAAATCGCAGCGTGCTGTGTTTTGCTGCGGACTGCACACGGATGGCCTCCATTGAAGTCAATGAAGTCCGTCCGACCCACAACCCACCCGCAATTGACATTGTGAATAGGCTGCCGTACCCACGTTATTGCCTAGCGACAGTGCGGGAAATACAAATATTTGTGTATATATATTTTAATCTATTGTGCATGACCAACAGCAAGTGTCCGCAGTCATCTGCCGTACGGAAAAGAAGGTACACGGGGTCGCCGGGCTGCGGTCAGAGCTGCGGCCTCCCACATGCAGAATCCGACTCATTCGTGTGAGACCGGCCTTAGGCTTCTTTCACATGAGCGCATATCGGCCGGCCGTTTCCACGACGGCCGATATGCGCTGTAATCTGATACATTCGATTCCAGTGTATCAGATCAGCGGTTCCTTCTCGCTCGTTCTGTGCAATGGGCGGTAGTGGAGCTAAGTGCCAGTTCACCCTGCTGCCTCCCATTGATGGCTATGGACAAGGGTCGGGATGTGGGTGGAGATAAGCGTCCGCCCTCTCCTCGCCCCTTGTCCACAGCCATCAATAGGAGGAGGCGGAGCGGACTGCACTTAGCCCCACCCCTTCCTGCCCCCTCCCATTGCACAGAACGAGTGGGGAGGAACGACCGGTGAGCATGCGATGGGGAGGGAGGGGAAAAGGGCGATGGCCTGGTGAGCGCGGCGCCTTTGTGCTGGCCTAACCAGGCCATATAAACGGGCGCACAAACGCTTTTCGGGCACTGCTACCGGATCGTTAAATTCAGTCCAACCTAAAAATCGCCCTTCAGCCTTATCAGCAATTCTCCACAGGTAGTGCTGAAAGCATTGTTTCCCGTTGGAGAACAAAGGAGCTGAATGCAGATAAACGCTCTCGGGCTATTAACTGCATTCAGGGAAGGCTTCATTTACACACCTAATTGCCCTTAAAGGGGTTGTCCCGCGCCGAAACGGGGTTTTTTTTTTTTTCAACCCCCCCCCCCCCGTTCGGCGCGAGACAACCCCGATGCAGGGACGTACAGAAAGCTTACCGGAGCGCTTACCTTAATCCCCGCGCTCCGGTGACTTCTATACTTACCTGTGAAGATGGCCGCCGGAATCCTCTTCCTCCGTGGACCGCAGCTCTTCTGTGCGGTCCATTGCCGATTCCAGCCTCCTGATTGGCTGGAATCGGCACGTGACGGGGCGGAGCTACACGGAGCCTGCATTCTGCACGAGCGGCTCCATTGAAGAGAGCAGAAGACCAGGACTGCGCAAGCGCGGCTAATTTGGCCATCGGAGGGCGAAAATTAGTCGGCACCATGGAGACGAGGACGCCAGCAACGGAGCAGGTAAGTAAAAAACTTTTTATAACTTCTGTATGGCTCATAATTAATGCACAATGTACATTACAAAGTGCATTAATATGGCCATACAGAAGTGTATAGACCCACTTGCTGCCGCGGGACAACCCCTTTAAGTAGCTGAGTAGCTACTTAAAGGGGTTGTCCCGCGGCAGCAAGTGGGTCTATACACTTCTGTATGGCCATATTAATGCACTTTGTAATGTACATTGTGCATTAATTATGAGCCATACAGAAGTTATAAAAAGTTATTCACTTACCTGCTCCGTTGCTGGCGTCCTCGTCTCCATGGTTGCCGTCTAATTTTTGCCATCCAGTGGCCAAATTAGACGCGCTTGCGCAGTCCGGGTCTTCTTATCTTCTCAATGGGGCTCCGTGTAGCTCCGCCCCGTCACGTGCCGATTCCAGCCAATCAGGAGGCTGGAATCGGCAATGGACCGCACAGAAGCCCTGCGGTCCACGGAGGGAGAAGATGCCGGCGGCCATCTTCACCGGGTAAGTAAGAAGTCACCGGAGCGCGGGGATTCAGGTAAGCGCTGTCCGGTGATCTTTTTTAACCCCTGCATCGGGGTTGTCTCGCGCCGAACGGGGGGGGGGGGGGGTGTTGAAAAAAACAAAAAACCCGTTTCGGCGCGGGACAACCCCTTTAATAGTTTATGCAAAATGATTAGAGATCGCATACTCGCTAAGGCAAACTACTCGAGCGAGTAGTGCCTTATGCGAGTACCTGCCGGCTCGTCTCTAAAGATTCGGGGGGCGGGGAGCGGCAGGGGAGAACGAGGAGGAACGTAAGGGAGATCTCTCTCTCCCTCTTTCTTCCCCGCTACCCCCTGCTCACCGCCGCAACTCACCTGTCACCCGCGCTGGCCCCGAATCTTTAGAGACGAGCAGGGAGATACTTGGCTAAGGCACTACTCGCTCGAGTAGTTTGCCTTATCGAGTATGCTCGCTCATCTCTAAAAATGATCGCTCAAAGCGGTCACTCAGTTGTTTGAGCGATCATCGCTCCATGTAAATGGGCCTTTAGATGTTAGTAGAAAGTATGTCACGGAGAATATCCAAATGAGGCCCTATTAAGTATCAACATATGTAAATAAATACTACTTCTGATTCTTGCTGAGGTGTCCAATTTCTTTGGGTGGGGTGGTGTACTTTCCCAATATCTTACCTCCCTGGTTAGTATCACCATTCCACTATTTTCGGTACAAGTTCACAAACTTTTATATTGTGGCAAGATGGCAAATTGAGATGAGTCCGAAGAACAGTGTGCCTCACAATTCCTGGCTTCGAGTCGTGTAAGACACCTGTTGGTGAACAAGATATCTCTGTGTTTGTGTAAGTGAAGGCTGAGATTTGTAATCTGAGTCTAGGCCGGCTGGCTCACCGTAAATCACATCGCCTTGGTTGAGGTAAATATGAGCGGTGATTCAGCTTGAGAGCAGATAGACCATGATGGCATTAGATCAATAGGAAAATGGCTTCATGGACACTTGAGGCTCCGAGCTGAGAATGGGTCCTGTTCGTTAATCTGTGTACTAGAACTGACATCAAGTGACTATAAATGAAATTAACCATGAAGAGTGTGAATGGTCCATTTATTTTTACAGAGCCAACCATATAAGAGGGAAGAACTTGGGATAGCTGTGATGACGTGGCCCATAAGGCCCATTAATACCCAACGATTCTTGCTCGAAATTCGCTCATAGCCGTCTTTTGAGCGATAACCGTTGCATCTAAATGCACAGCCATCGTACAGTTTTCGTGCGCTAGCCGTGCATTGTTCAATTCTAGTTTTCTACAACTGAGCTATGAACTCTTATCAGTGGTGCAGGCTGTTATTACAGTCGGCAGCACTGATAGGATTCCTTCAGCTCGTGTCCCGCTGGTAGTTCACAACGGGATGTGATCTGTAATCATGGAGAACAATACAGCGGTTTTCTTATGCAGAACAGCTGTATTGTTTGCCAAGCAATAGCGGCGATGTACAGCTCTGCCTCCATAGCTCTTAAGTAGTTACTTAGCTAATATAGACTATGCAAAGATAATCGTTCAAAACTGTCACTCAAACTATTGTTTGAGTGACTTTTGAGCAATCATATGTCGGTGTAAATGGGGTCTTGTGTGCAAACCAAACATTGTTATGGCAATAGTCTCTAGTTGTGTTGTATTACAAGCTCTTATTCCCTCTGTGGACTAAAAAAAAAAAAAAAAAAGGTAAAAATTTAAGTTTAAAAAAGTGTTTACTAATTTACTAAAAAAAAAACAAAAGTAAAAAAACCTTTTACCATATTTATAATAGAATCTAAATAATAAAACAAAAAAATACATCTGTGCTATCGCTGCATCCGTAAAAGTCTAATCTATCAAGGTATCACATTGCTTACCCCAAACGGTGAATGTTGTCAGAAAAAAAAAACTAAGAACACCAGAATTACGCATTTTTTGGTCACTTCGTCTCTAAGAAAAAATGGAATAAAAAGCCAGAATGGTACTCACAAAAACTACAGGATGTCCCATCCAAAATGAGCCCACACACAACTATGTCGACGAAGAAATAAAAATGGTATGGCTTTCAGAAGATGGCGGCAGAATTTAAAAAAAAAATAATTAAATAACTTAGAAAAAAAATACCAGTAGTACAAAGAAAACAAAAAACCTCTAAGTTTGGTATCGTAGTAATCGTACTGACCCATAGAAAAAAGTTATCAGGTCATTTTTGTTGCAGTGTGTACGCCGCAGAAACAGGACGCACCCAAAGATGGCGGAATGTAGTTTTTTTTTCCATTTCACTCCGCTAAGAATTTTTCCAAGTTTCCAGTACGTTATATGATACGTTATATAGCACCATTGAAAATACAAGGCGTCCTGCAAAAAACAAGCCCTCAGACAGCGAGGTCGATGGATACGATTTTTTACTGTACGTGTCTATTGCCGCTCTTCACCTCATTGTCCTTTAATCAAAGAGGACAAATAGGTAAAAAGAGGTTATTGACACACAGCAGCGCTAATCTCCCTTTCCTGTTGTTATCTCTGCTCTTATCATGGCCAGGATTTTGTTTTGCATGGTTGTGTACATTTATGACTTGACCTCACTAGAACTTCCAACACATTGACAATCGGAGATTTTTTATTTGTTTAACAATGAGATATTTTTAAAAAAAACAAACTGCAAGTAAATATGATTCTGACTAGAGATGAGCGAGCACGCTCGTTTAAGGCTGATACTCGATTGAGCATCGGTCTTGTCGAGTAACTGATTACTCGACCGAGCACCATGAGGGGGGAGGAACAGGGGGGGGGGGGAGTGAGAGATCTCTTTCTTTCTCTCGCTTAGCTCCGCCCCTGTCAGGCCCCTTGTATTGCAAATGGTGACAAGGGGCGGGAGCTCAGTTCCTGCTCCTGGCTCTTCCATTCCCCCCCCCCCTGCAGATGAGGACATCGTATATCAGCTCGGCGTGAAAACCCAGCCAATATATGGTAATCTGAATAAGCCCTAAGGCTACAAGGGTGGGACAAGTTAAAATCCATCTGTGTGATCCTTATTTCTCCCAAAAATCTACCGTATGGAAAGAGTCGGGAGGTCCCCTTTCATATTCGATGCTTGCCACCACAGACAACATCTGTGGTAATGCGCAATAGCAGAGGAAAAAGCAGGAACAGAGAGAGGTGAGTAGGCTTACCTAGAAGACTTGCCAGCTCTTCCGGAAGATCTCCCTTTTTTCCTGGGAGTGTCTCGGTCATTTCATGACTAAGAGCTCCTGCTCGAAACATGCAGGCATTTGGAATACCCATGTTGGTTTTTTTTTTGTCCATGTTTTTATTGAAATGTTGAAATCCTTTGTGCCACCCTGTGGGGCGAGATGTGCCCTACCATTTGTCCAACAGACTCAATCGCTCCACCCAGCATGGGGACCAGTTACATAAACATGGCAACCGGACTGGGACTATGGGGGTTTTGACAGGCCCTGTTACAATAATTGAGTTTACATTTGCACATATGACACTTTTCCCAATTAACAGGCTCTCCTCCCTCCTACAGGTGATTTCTATGGTGGACGCTCTACTGATAACTACCAGTGGAAACTTTGGTTCAGGTCGAACTTTTCTAAAAGCTTGGTTTCACTTGAAATTAAACCAAGATTTCAACAAGGTTCTACCCAAAACCGGGCTCTACTGGTTCGGTTTGCTCAACACTAGTCCTGAACACTGGTGTAAAACGCTCCTTGAAGGCCGTGTATAACACTGTCCGAATGTAAAAGTTCAGAGAACTAGCCAAGTTGAACTTTCAAAAGTTTGCTCATCAGTACCCATAGCCATTGTTCAAGTCCAATGTAAATAACCAAACACTGCCCCCCACCTCACCTGCTGAGCTTTAAGGTCCATTTACACGGGACGAGCTGTCGGGCAAATGATCCAATCTTCGAATCCCCCCCCCCTTCATGACAAGGATCTTTAGTACTTATAAGAGCACCTACTGCTCTTGGGACCTGCTGCAAACCTGATGCATCACTAGATACCAGCTTCTGACAGTGTTCTCAGAAATCTTGGTCCATTCCTCATGGACAATGGACTCCAGATCACTAATAATGTTGGGCTTTGGCGTTGCCACCACCTTCAGATCCCAATTTGTATACTATCAGTGTACTGCATTAAGGAGAGTTGCAACTAGACTTTCCTTTACCTGGGGCAAAGGTTCAGTGTGCTGCCTTAAATACCATGGCCAAGTAGAGATGGCTTGTTGGCACCTATTCTGCCTTCCAGCACCGAAGACGTCCCTATGCCCAAATTCTATCATCATGACAACCCTACAAAGTTTTATCTTAGCAATTACTTTATGAGGGAAAAACACCAAAAAGGACCATGTTTTGCGACTAATTCATGTTATCAAGTGGTTCTTGTCTCATCTTGTATAACTTCACATCACAAACATCATAAAGCCGCAGAGCCTGACCGCACTCTGACACGAGCAGTAATGGGGGAGATCAGATAAAATACAGGCTGCAGACCATTAAGCCCGGTGGCGGACGTCACGGGGACACTTATGGGATAAAGATAGAATAACCGCGCTTATGACTGATGCTAGTAAAGATCATTTTCACAAGCCAAGTTGTTGAGGCTGTCTAGCATCAAGTCAAAAACTGCCTGATAATACACTCCATTTTCTCTGTGAAGTAAATGTCCACCTTAACCCCTCAGTGACCAAGTTTTTTTTTCCTTTATCCATTTTTGTTTTTTCCTCCCCCCTTTAAAAAAAAAAAAAAAAAATCATAACTCCTTTATTTATCTATCAACGTCGCTGTATGAGGGCTTGTTTTTTGCGGGACGAGTAGTAGTTTTCAATGGCACTATTGAGGGTTCCCACCCACTTATTTTTTTTTTAACATTGCGTTAATTCAGGTTTTTAAAATTTTTTTTTTTTTTTTTTATGGGAATGTCAATAGGACTTTCTAATGTTAAAAACACATTGCACAAAAAATCGTAAAGCACCAACTTGCGATGTGTTTTTAATAATAGAAAGTCCCCTTGACATTCGCATTAAAAAACGCGAGTGGGTAGGAGCCCTTAATGTACCATATAATTTAGTGACAAAAATGTAAAAAAATTCTGAGTGGAGAGAAATGGGAAAAAAAATGGAATTCCGCCATCTTGGTCTTGTTTCTACGGCACACAAACTGCAACAAACATGACATGATGATTTCATTCTATGGGTCAGTGCGATTACTCCGATACTGAACTTAAATAGTTGTTTTTCTGCTGTAGTACTTACATTTTTTTCAAAGATATTTCATTTTTAAAAACTATTTTCTGCCGCCATCTTCTGCGCACAATAGCTTTTTTTCTTTCTGTCAACATAGTTATGCGAGGTCTCATTTTCTGCGTGACGTCCTGCAGTTTGCATTGGTACCATTTTGGAATACATACAACTTTTTGATCGCTTTTTATTGCATTTTTTCTTGGCGTGACCAAAAAAGTGCATTTCTGACGTTCTTGTTTTTTTTTCTTCTTTCTTTTTGACGATGTTCAGCGTGCAGTAAATAATGTGTTACTTTCAACGGACTTTACGGATGCAGAGATAACAAATATGTATTTTTGTTTTATTATTTCTTATTTAGGCTCTTTTATTATAAATATGGCAAAAGTTTTTATTCTTTTTATTCCTTTTTTTTAAATAATTAGTAAAACTTTTGATCTTACTTTAACTTTCTTATTTAGTCCTCAGAGTGGCCAACAACTTGCGATGCTTTGATCGCTCCTGCAGTATGATGTAATGCCATATCATTACATCATACTGCCATGGGGCAGGCAGTCTATCAAACCACCCCTTTCAGAAGCACCCCGGCTGCCATGACACCTGCTTGGCTCTCTGCAATCTCATATGCTCCCAAGCTCCTTCTAGTGGTGGCTACAGAGAATTTTATTTATTTACCCCTATGATTATACAGGAGATCTACAACTTCTAAGTTAGTATTTAATTTACATGAATATATAATAAATAATAGGGCTTATTCACACAGCCGTATATTGGCTGGGTTTTCATGCCCGGCCGATATATGGTGTCCCTTTCTGCAGGGGTAGGAGGCGGGCCAGGGTAGGAGCAGTGCTCTGAGCTCCCGCCCTCTCTCCGCCCCTCACCACTATTTGCAATGGGAGGGGGCAGAACTTAACTCCGCCCCCTCCCATTGCAAATAGTGGCGAGGGACGGAGAGGGGGCAGGAGCTCTGTGCACTGTTCCCGGCCCACCACCCCTCCCCCTGCAGAAAGGGACACCGTATATCGGCTGGGCGTGAAAACCCGGCCAATATTCGGACGTGTGAATAAGCCCATAGTCACATACAATAGGGCTTGAAAGTAGACTTACGTTGGGACTGTACATTGGATGGGTCAGAAGAGAGGATAAAAGAAGTTTTAAATGGAACTGTACGTTGGATTGGACAGAAGAGAGAGTGAGAGATGTTGTAGATGGGACTGTACAATGGATGGGACAGAAGAGAGGATAAAAGATGTTGTAGATGGGACTGTTCATCGGATGTGTCAGAAGACCAGATAAAAGATGTTTTAGATGGGACTGCATGTTAGATGGGACAGAAGAGAGGATAAGAGATGTTGTAGATGGGACTGTACAATGGATGGGACAGAAGAGAGGATAAGAGATGTTGTAGATGGGACTGTACAATGGATGGGACAGAAGAGAGGATAAGAGATGTTGTAGATGGGACTGTACATTGGATGGGACAGAAGAGAGGATAAGAGATGTTTTAGATGGGACTGCATGTTAGATGGGATAGAAGAGAGGATAAGAGATGTTGTAGATGGGACTGTACATTGGATGGGACAGAAGAGAGGATAAGAGATGTTTTAGATGGGACTGCATGTTAGATGGGATAGAAGAGAGGATAAGAGATGTTGTAGATGGGACTGTACATTGGATGGGACAGAAGAGAGGATAAGAGATGTTGTAGATGGGACTGTACATTGGATGGGACAGAAGACCAGATAAAAGATGTTTTAGATGGGACTGCATGTTAGATGGGATAGAAGAGAGGATAAGAGATGTTGTAGATGGGACTGTACATTGGATGGGACAGAAGAGAGGATAAGAGATGTTGTAGATGGGACTGTTCATCGGATGTGTCAGAAGACCAGATAAAAGATGTTTTAGATGGGACTGCATGTTAGATGGGATAGAAGAGAGGATAAGAGATGTTGTAGATGGGACTGTACAATGGATGGGACAGAAGAGAGGATAAGAGATGTTGTAGATGGGACTGTACGTCGGATGTGACTGAAGAGAGGATAAGAGATGTTGTAGATGGGACTGTTCATTGGAGGGGTCAGAAGAGAGGATAAGAGATGTTGTAGATGGGACTGTTCATTGGAGGGGTCAGAAGAGAGGATAAGAGATGTTGTAGATGGGTCTGTACGTTGGATGGGTCAGAAGAGAGGATAAGGGATATTGTAGATGGGACTGTACGTTGGATGGGTCAGAAGAGAGGATAAGAGATGTTGTAGATGGGACTGTACAATGGATGGGTCAGAAGAGAGGATAAGAGATGTTGTAGATGGGACTGTACGTTGGATGGGTCAGAAGAGAGGATAAGAGATGTTGTAGATGGGACTGTACGTTGGATGGGGCAGAAGAGAGGATAAGAGATGTTGTAGATGGGACTGTACGTTGGATGGGACAGAAGAGAGGATAAGAGATGTTGTAGATGGGACTGTACGTTGGATGGGTCAGAAGAGAGGATAAGAGATGTTGTAGATGGGACTGTACAATGGATGGGTCAGAAGAGAGGATAAGAGATGTTGTAGATGGGACTGTACAATGGATGGGTCAGAAGAGAGGATAAGAGATGTTGTAGATGGGACTGTACGTTGGATGGGTCAGAAGAGAGGATAAGAGATGTTGTAGATGGGACTGTACGTTGGATGGGTCAGAAGAGAGGATAAGAGATGTTGTAGATGGGACTGTACGTTGGATGGGTCAGAAGAGAGGATAAGAGATGTTTTAGATGGGTCTGTACGTGGGATGGGTCAGAAGAGAGGATAAGAGATGTTGTAGATGGGACTGTACGTTGGATGGGTCAGAAGAGAGGATAAGAGATGTTTCAGATGGGTCTGTACGTGGGATGGGTGTAACCCAAAATGGTGTACAGTACTCTGCATATGTGTTAGACGTGTGGAAAAAATGTTGCAAAGTAAGAATGCTTTTGAAATTAGAAATGTTAATAATTTAGTTTTGTCAAATACAAAGTGACTGAACAAACGAGAAATTTAAATCGGATCAATATTTGGTGTGACCGCCATTTGACTTCTAAGCAGCACTAATTCTTCATGGTACACTTGCACAAAGTTTTTGAAAGAACTCGTCAGGGAGGTTGTTCCAAACATCTTGGAGAACTAACTGCAGATCTTCTGTGGATGTTGGCTCGCTCAAATCCTTCTGTCTCTTCATGTAATCCCAGACAGACTCTCTGATGTGAGATCAGGGCCGTATCATCACTTCCCGGACTCCTTGTTCTTCTTTACACTGGAGATAGTTCCTAATGACATCGGCTGGATATTTGGGGTTGTTGTCCTGTTGCTGATTAAATTTGTAGTCAATTTGATACTTTCTATTTAGAAAAAAAAAATCTTTCTTGGCAGCATTTTTCCCCACATGCCTAAAACTTTTGCACAGTGCTGTAAATGAAAGCATAACTCATTTTGCAAAAGCCAAGCCCTCACACAGCTCCACTGATGGGAAGGTAAAAAGTAATGGCTCTCAGAATATGGCGAGTTCAGTGTTCTATAGTGCAAAAGTAGTAAGAAACAAAGCTATAAATATTCGGTATCACCGTAATTTATATGCAATTATAACTATGTGCCTTGTTTTAACCCTTATTACCTGGGTTTGCTGGACCTTCAATTGATGGTAGCCCGAGGTAAGTGGAACTTTACAAAAACTAGTGGAGAACACCATGTCTAGTGAAACAACCCCAATTGGAGTTGTGCACACCTATGTGCACAAAAAAAGCTTGTCTATTAGAACCATTGGTTCCCTATGTAGTGTTCACATGTCCGTTTTTCTAACAGGCACAAAAGACTTGCATGCGTGCGTCAGGATGGTCTGTTTTGAGTGTAACCTCAATGAATGGCTGAGTACTGCCTTTGATTGGTCACAGCGCTCAGCCAATCAGAGGCAGCGCTTCCAGGAGGTGGGGATTTTTAAATCTCCGGCCAGCAGAAAATGTGAAGAACACTGCTGGGGAGCCAGAGAGAAGAAGCGCCAGAGCCCCGATAGCGCTGCTAGGTGATATATTAATTTTGTTTTATTTTTTCATTCAGCTAGGGCTTATTTTCAGGGAAGGGCTTATATGTCAAGCCCTTCTTCGAAAATCACTGCTGGGGTTGCCTGCGTCCCATTGCTTTCAATTGAGTGGCAGCAGTGCCGGCCCCAATTAAAGCAATGGGAGAACATCGCGATTCTCTGCCACAGCTATGACAGGATTTTTTTGTTCCCGCTGCAATCCCCTCATCACTGAACACTGTGACAGTGTTCAGTGATGAGGGGGGACCTTCGTGGAGCAGCTGCGCTTCTACAAGCACTGCTGCTTCAGTAGCAAGGGCATGGCACCCGTGCAGGGCATTTTTGGCGCACATAGGTGCAGACAAAAAAAAACCGCTCGTCTGACCGAGGCCTTATTATGAAAAACGCACCAATAGCACTTCAATAGTAATATCAGTAGTGATTTGCATGGTATTTACCTGGTTGGGAAATGTTTGATCTGTAGAGTTTTTTCCATTTTACCAGTATGGAATGCAGGAAATAAGTGAATTCGGTGTAATATTCTTTCCTCTGATGTTTCTGCACTCTGAAGTACGAGTGTCCACTTTTAGTCCACTTATAGTTCTGCAACAACTGGAAATCTACAGTTTTGAGATCACTGAATTAAAGGCACCCTAGAAATAAATGAGGAATATAGAGAATAGAAAAGATAAGTGGTGTATCATTCTGTAAGCCCTTCTGGCAGCTCTTGAGGTACGTTGTCTTTAATAGCTGAAGTTCAGCCAACAACTATTTCCCTCAATTCCTCCATACACATGAATGCTCAATTTGGACGAGTGTTTTATATTGAAAGATTGGAAAAAGTCATAGCCAGTCCACTTGGGTGGTGGTTTATGTCCAGGGGAACAAAAGGTTTGGGTGGTTAATTCCACATCCGCAATACTTCTTTCCTCTGACATCATCTGATTGGGGAAAGTCATGAGGTCACCATACATCTCAGAGTTGTCTGGTCCTGCTATAGTCCAATGTATGAGGGGGGGGGGGAGGGTGCCTTTACAAAAAACAGAGATCCATCTTGGCTTGGCTGCAATGACAATGGCCGGATGATCAGCTGATCATTGTGATTCTAAGTGGCTGACGCCCTTGATCAACTATTGATGTCCTGATCTTGTAGGAGCTTAATGTGCCGTTGTTCGTGGTCTCTATGAATGGCTTTATAGACTCCACCCCTTTTTCTCACCATTTTTAAAAAGTGGTTAATGGCAAGAGAAATTGTAAATTGTAGTGTAAAGATCAATTTTCATCTTTTCTATGCCATAAAACTGGTTCCAGCTCTTAATGAACTTCCCCCAATGGTGCTTTAGATGAAAATGGGGGTTTAGCTCTATGGGGAGAGAGCCTATGTATAGAGTTCAACCGGCTGCAGCCTAAACTATCCAATAGTAATTTGGGGGGGGGGGGGGGGAGGCAGATACTATTTTGTAATGCTATACAAGCTAAACCAACCAAGTTGTTCAGTCTTGTTGGTAATTGGCCATGGTGCGTTATGCCACAGCCTTATGCCCTATCGGTATGTTTTTGGATTGGATACTAGGGCAGGAATGACCTATGAAGAGTAATGATACGACACAGAAAGCACACTTGTCTCTATGTGAAGAATCGTCTCCGTAGATAAGAATGGTTGTGTTTGAGCCAGTTGGCAGCCCATGGTGTTCTCCTCCTCCAGACAGAGCGCTCGTCGTGTGGCCGGCTCTGGTAACCGCTCAGCCCAGCTGGTACTGAATACATTGCTCACCGTATTATTTGCCTCCCGCGTCTTATCAAAAGTTACCGGCTGTTAAAATGAGTTTACTTAATAATTTTAGCTAAATAAAACTTGGCATAAGTCGCGGCACGCAGCTGGCGCCACGGACGGCAAAACATTAGTTCATTTTGAAAGGGTTATCTTTATTTGTATATTGTTGGACACTCTGACGCGATTCTGGCCGCAGCGTTATCGGGTCAGGAAGAGACCTGTTTGGTTATTTTAATCATCGTCGGGATTAATTTATTATGTAATTAATCATCATTGTGGTCACATGGTGTAATTTTGCAGCAGAATCTGCCCCGTTTTAGCTTTCTATTGAATGTTGTGGAAATCCGCACGTTAGTTCAGGTGGAGCTATTTTTTCCGCATGTAGATTTTTAAATCCAAATTGGTGGGAAAAAAAAGAAAGGACCTGTCAATTCTTGGCACATGAGATGCGCTGGGTGGGGCCGTACACAGCTTTGTCCTATTGATTGTGGTTTAATCCACCTGCAAATCGGAATCAAATTTCTGCTGTGGATTAAAGTGTCAGATTCGCAGCGGAAAATCCTATGTAGATCTGACACTTTAAATGCCGTGTAAACAACGCCTTAAAGGGGTTGTCCCGCGGCAGCAAGTGGGTCTATACACTTCCGTATGGCCATATTAATGCACTTTGTAATGTACATTGTGCATTAAATATGAGCCATACAGAAGTTATTCCACTTACCTGCTCCGTTGCTAGCGTCCTCGTCTCCATGGTTCCGTCTAAATTCGCTGGCAGCTTGCTTTTTTAGACGCGCTTGCGCAGTCCGGTCTTCTCTATTCAGCACGAGCCGCTTCAGTGTGCTCCCCGCTACAGCTCTTCTGCGCATGCGCAGACGAGCTGTCACTGCTCGGGAGCGCGCTGCAGCGGCCATTCTGCACCTTCCTCTGTTAGAGGAAGGTGCAGAAACTGGAGCTGCCCAGCGGAGAAGCCCAGCCCAGCCCAGCAGCCCCGAGAAGCGTCCCAGGTAAGTGATGGGTCGGGGGGGAACTAGCGCTGCGCCGGGGGAACTAGCGCTGCGCCGGGGGAACTAGCGCTGCGCCGGGGGAACTAGCGCTGCGCCGGGGGGGGGCTGTCGCTGCGATGGGGGGAACTAGCGCTAGGCCGGGGGGGGCTGTCGCTAGGCCGGGGGGGGCTGTCGCTAGGCCGGGGGGGGCTGTCGCTAGGCCGGGGGGGGCTGTCGCTAGGCCGGGGGGGGCTGTCGCTAGGCCGGGGGGGCTGTCGCTAGGCCGGGGGGGGCTGCCGCTAGGCCGGGGGGGGCTGCCGCTAGGCCGGGGGGGCTGCCGCTAGGCCGGGGGAACTAGCGCTGGGCTCCGGAACCTAGCGCTGGGCTCCGGGGCCTTCACCTGGGCTGAGGGTCTAGCGCTGGGGAGCCGGGGGCTAGCGCCTTACCTGCTGCCTGGCGGTGGGCGTCTGGTCGGCGGCTGCGGGGCGTCTGGTCGGCGGCTGCGATGCGTCCGGTTGCCATGGAGACACAGCTGGCGGCGTCTCGGGAGCGCGCACGTCGGGCTGCAGCGAGCGACGGGGAAAGAGCCGGCGGCCATCTTGAGAAAACTTTATAAGTTGCTGAAACGCTGGAACGGTAAGTACAAACCAGCTAGAAATGTCATTTACAGGGGGGCTTAGTAATGTGTACTTAATGGGGGGGACTGGGCAAAAAAAAAATTTAACTGCTTCCTCGAGACATCTCCTTTAAGGTTTTGCTCAAATCTTCTGATGAGCTCGCTACTGGTGGTCTGTGGAGGTCGGCCTGAGCCCGGTCTCCTTGTGTGCCCTCACACATGCACTGGCCATAACACCTCCTAACAGTCTGGTCAGACACTCCTCTCTACTGCTGGTCTGTGGAGGTCGACCCGAGCCCGGTCACCTTGTGTACCCTCACACATCCACTGGTCCCAACACCTCCTAAAAGTCTGGTCAGAATGGCCCAGGTGGTGGCAATCCAGTGATACGACCATCCAGCTTCTCACATCCCAATAATGCGCCCCTCTCAGACTCTGGTAACTGGGTGAAATCTCTTCTCTGCGTCGTAGAGGCATCTAGTGGCCAACAAGCTCTACACAGGTGGAAGAAGAGGTCACTACACACAAGGAACCTCTGAGAGCCTCTTGTAGGCCAAGGGGGGAACCACTTTTAGGGCGTCATGTGGAAAGCCTGTTCATCCAATCAAGCCACAGCTCTAATTACTTGCATATCTGCCTGAGATTTAACTGCATGAAGATTTTTCCAGCAAAATGACAACTTCTTCTAGATGCTGGATTTTTTTTGACAGAGTGTAATTACGTGGCAGCGCATACATCCGCATACAGGGGGTGAACAAAAATATGGAAACGCCATACAAAATGCATGGGATTTTAATCAGCAGCACTGAGCTGCCCTTTTGACCCCTGCTTGGCTGAGAGCTTTCCTCCCAAATTTGTGTTTACTTCACCTCTTGCCCTGCTCTGAGTGGTTTTGGAAGCCAGCTGATAACCCTGACCAATGGAGCCTGCCTGGCAGCATCTGTATCATATTACCTCCACTTTACATGTCTTTTTGAAATATGATTTATAATCTCATGTAATTTAAGGCATGCATTTCATACAGTGTTTCCATATTTTTGTCCGCCCCCTGTGCATACTCCTTGCACATCATTACATCATGCAAAACTTATTTAATGTTGCAGAATTTCCAACTGGAAAAATAATGAGCAATGATTTTGCCAGATAAGGTTTCATCTAATATAGAATCATTTCATAGATCCGTTGTCTCTCTTCTATAGAGTGCGGATAGTGACTTTATTAGTACGGTGAAGGTGCCATCATTCCACTGCAGAAATAGTCCCCTGGGCCAACATAAAAGATTTATTGTTTTAATTCTGAATCCTATTAAATCAGCAGCGAGCCTTCCCATCATTAAGCCGTTCTCTCTCCGTCTTCCGGAGCACAGTTGGTTATCTCTATGAATCATTATGACATCCTGGATAGCAGAGGATGAGGTATAAGAAGGTCTGTTAAGAAAAGTTGGATAACTTTCCTAGAAGAGCAAACTTTCCTCCTGAATACCTGATATTTATGACCTCTCCTTTAATTTGCTCTATCGGGACACACTGATGGAGGGCTTGTCTCTTTATTAACTAACAAGTGTAAAGGTGCCCATACGTGCCTATTAGATGAATATTGATCAAGCCTGCCAATTCCCAACTATCATCCTAGGGCAAATATCAGGGGAAAGAAGGATCGGGCAAGTTATATGTCAACTTACCCTTTGTTTCCATAGGAGATAAGTCTCAACTTGCCAAAGGGGTCTGGTAGCGGGTAATTATTCTCCATTCCCCGTTGAGAAGACGAGCATGCTTGGCCAAACCCAACGCACATCTATATGGGGGGGGGGGGGGACTGGGAGGAATAGATGTTGGCTGTACAAGAGTTTTGTCAACGGCAATCTAAGGTGTATGGCTATCTTAAAGGGGTTTTCTGAAGGGAAAAGAAAAATTGCCAGGAGGCAGACAACGGGGTGAAACAAAAAAAAAGAACCCCTTTTAAATACCCCAACGCTCTAGTGCCAGAGGTCTGGTTTCTGCTGCCCCTTTCTTGGTAGCTTTTGAAATGGTCTTGTGCTGTTCATCAACCATGTATCTTCTGCAGCCAATCACTGACCTCAGTAGCCGTGTCTCTATTAGCGGCATCCACTAAGGCCAATGATTGGTTACAGCAGTCACGTGAATGATAGATGGCATGTTACTGGTCTAGTAGCTTCAGTGCCTGGAACAGTGGCGCCGGAGTGCCGGAACATTTAAAGGGCAATTGTAGTTCCTTTTCTGTATTTCATACCATTATCTGCCCCCCCTCCATCGCAATTTTTTTTTTTTTTTTAAATTCCTGAAAGACCCCTTTAGCTCTTTGCTATGGAGGAATGCTGATGTCTGTAAAAGCCAACAGTTGTCCAGTGACTTCAACTAGCACCTTTCAGCAAAAAGAGCCCGAAATGCAGATACCCCACACCCATTTACATGCACTGATGATTGCTAAAACGATCGCCGATGAGCGAAGTTTTAGCGATAATCATCCAGTGTAAATGGGCCTTTACTTTTACTGTTGATGACCTATCAATAGTTGATTGGCAGGGCTCTGCTGCTCAGGATCCCCACCAATCATCCGACCACCCAGCCCACTGTCAGTGCAGATATCCGTGTTGGTACTGCATGCACAGATCCAGTTAAATTCAATGGGAGCTATGCCTGTAGAACCAACCTTGGGCCACCACTATGTTGACTGCGCTATCTGCTTCCTGTCCCCAACTGATGGCCGATTGGAAATCAGCTGATCGGTGGGGATCCCAAGTGGTGGACCTTCACAACTCAATTATTGATTACCCAACCTGGTGAGCTTGTCTGACCATGGAACATACATTAGATAAGATTTATATGCTATCTGGCTCTTTGAAAAGCTGAGAAATGACCCTGAGGCTATATTTACACAGCGAGTGCAATATCGGTCCAAGGAGCTCGGATCCATATCACACTTGTAAACAAAGACTTTTTCCTGAAACCATGAAAATCACAGATTGTTTTAATAGTTAAAAACAGAAAAATCACATCATAGTAGGGAGAAACTTGCATTTTGTTGCATTTTTGTTTTTTCCCTCCTCCCATAGGAACTAATGGACAGAATCACCCAAAAATAGGACATGCAGCTATTTTTCTATTTTCCTTATAGGGAGTGCATCGCCTCCATATTGGAGACCTCTTACTATGAATGTTCTTGGGTGGTAATAGCTTTTCTTAAGCCCTTGACAACTTTTATTTATCCATAAATGAGGAATCTGAAATATCTTGATCCTCGTGGCGTTTCCAGGGTACATTTCATAACACGGCTTCCATTAACGGCACATTCTACGGATGGTCTACACTCCTCGGAGATGGGTATCTTCTAAGACCCGTAACAGACGAGGCACCAGTAAACAGTGTATGTCTACTTCCATGTCTGTGTTACACTGGAAGCCTCTCATGTAGATGGTATTCCTCCAAGATCTAAGAATGTGTTGGAAACAACTGTGCCAAGAATGACATAACCAAAAACACTCCTATTTTTGTTCCTTCCATTTCTTCAAAGCCTAGGAAACCATTTTAGTGACTCAATATAAAAAAAAAAAACGCTTAAAGGGGTCAGGTCATACAGGTTTAGAAAAACTGCTGTCTTACTCAATGAGCGCCACACTTGTCTAAAGGTTGTGTGTGGTATTGCAGCTCTTCTTCTCCATTGAAGTGAATGGGACGGAGCTTCAACACCATACACGACCTCTGGACAGGTGTTGACTTTTTTGTTTTTTTGCAAGAAAGCCGCAATGAATGATTTTTATGGGGAATACAAGACGTCCGGAGAGCTGACTGCTCATCTTTAACCTCCTCATACAGATATTAAAATGCAGAATATTACGAATATATGAATTCAGCCGAATTGAACTATGTCAACCAAAGAGTTCTTAGAAATTTTTGCATGTAGTCCTGTTCTTAAAGAATGGATGGCAACAATTTTTGGACTAATCTACATGGATGATCCAATTGTGGTGTCCAGTCCTACCTATGGACCTATTACCAGATACTTAGGTTCCACACTGTTCAATATTGATAGACTGATGTGATGGTCTGTTCTATACCAATGTTGTAACATGCGCCTATTATTTCCCTTCCTATAGTAAAAGGCTTGTGGTCTTGGTTCCCAATGAAGCAGCTTTCAACTCCCGGCGGCCGTACACCAGTGAGGATGAGGCCTGGAAGACTTACTTGGAAAATCCCTTGACGGCCGCAACAAAGGCGATGATGAGTATAAATGGAGATGAGGACAGCGCTGCTGCTCTTGGGCTTTTATATGACTATTACAAGGTATAGTTGCTATGTTAAGTCGGGTTTTTTCTTGTTTTTTCACATTTTGAAGCACTGATCACCCAGTCCTGACCACACTTCTAGAGGATGCGTCATGTATAATATACCTAATAGGCACACAGTCAATCTACTCTCCTCCCTAGAGCTGATGGGTTTTGTGATCCACCGTTTGCAGTAATGCTGACATACATACTGGCATTGTCCTTATGGCTACTAATTGAAGGTTATGTCATTTCAATGAATCCAGGACACTGGGGAAAAGGTTCGCAGTGGTGTCATAAAGTATATCATTATCTGACATTGCAAAAATTGTGCAAATTGGCTAAAGTTATCAAAAAAGTGCACATGGTATAATAAACTTGACTATTGGTACCACGTACACTTTTTTTTCATGCCTGTGAAAAATGCAGGAAATCTGAAGCAAAATGTGTTTTTATTGCAAAAAGGCAACATTCATGCACAAAAATTGGAGTGAAATTGCAGGAAAAACTGTCAATTTTTCACTGACTTGCATCCCACTCATTTGAATACAGCCTTAATATGCTATTCTGAAACTGACCATATAGAGAAGAATTCTAGTTCTTGGTTCTGGTGCTTTATGTATTTTATGAGTTAGGGTTATGGTTCTGCATTTATGCATGAGTTTGGTTCCAGTACTGAATTTATAGGAAGAGCTTGTGTCCGGTGCTGTATTTACTTAATGAGCTTGATTCTTGTATTGTACTGTATTGATGTTTTTAGCTTTATTCCGGGGCTGTATTCATGCTATGAGCTTGGTTCTGGTGTCGTATTTTTGTTAAATATAGAAGTTAAAAATGGAAGGACACAATGTGGCTAGTTGCCCACAGCCAGATCATGCCCACCTTTGGTGACCAATGACTGCACAGATTTGCCAGTAACTTGAGTGGTCAGTTGTGCTGTGTGTTGCCACCCTTAAAGGGGTATTCCCATATTGGCTTTTCATGGCTAAAACCTGGCCCTATTTTTCCAACCACCTGACAGAAACAGACAAACACTTCAATCCAATGCTGTTTATATAGTTCTTAAAGGGCCACTGTAGCAAAAACACATTTTTCCATTTCTGACCCCCTCACCTGATTGCCTGTCTTGGGGTCTCCTCTGTATATTCCCTTAAGTGTAACCCTTTTATCAGCCACCATCTTGATGCCGAAAGATTTTGGTTTTACCTTCACATCTATCTCATAATGCATCAGCACAGCTATACCATTTCTTTCTGCAAGGGAGGGGGGTTAATTATCATCAGCTCCTATAGTCTTTTAAATAAGCTACAGGCCATACGTGTACAGTCAGGAGGATGAGCTGTGATCTCCTCTATCATAGCTGTGTGACAGGAGCTGTGTGATCCTCATCAGTAACTGTGACAGGAATGACTGTGCCCCCCTGCAGCCAGATCCTGTGTAATAGCATCATACAGACTGAGAAATTGACTAGACAATGAATACATAACCTCAAGGAGATCTGATCTGTTAAGAACTGAGATCACATGATCATCTGAGGAAAAAGACGCCAGGACTTTCAAAAAGAAAATAACTAACCAAGGTAACACTAGCCAACTTATATACTGGGGGTAGCTACATAATGAATGAAAGAAAAATATCACAAAAGTGGCCCTTTTGATGAAGTGAATAGGAGATATGGAAACGGCATAGCACAGCTCTGGGCAGAAGTACTCTGCTGTTTCCGTAGGCTCTGGCCAGTAACTATAGCTGTGGTTTTCCATCTCTGCTATGAAAAGTCGTGATGGTAATACCCCTTTAAGGGGGGCTGCTACCCTGTTTCCCCGAAAATAAGACGCGTCTTATATTAATTTTTGCTCCCAAATATGCGCGATGTCTTATTTTCAGGGCGTGTCTTATTTTGCCGCGGCAAATCCGTCTGTGGCCGCTAATCCCTCAATTGGCCAGCTTTGTGGACGAAATTTCTCAGAAATCTCGTCCACATGGGACAGCAAATCTGTCACGGCAAAGCTGGGAGAAGCCGGTGTTGTGGTGCGGATTCACCGGCCACAGAAACGGAGAAGCGTGGAGCCAGGTTGCTTCAAAACAAGCGGCTGAGTGCCGTGGGTTTTGAAGCAGCTCTTTCCCGGCGGAAATCTCGCTGTTTATCGCTGTGGCCAAACTGCGAGATTTCTGCTGGAAATACGCTCTGTGAGAACCCAGCCTTAAGAATCACACAGGGTGCCTGACTCACATACCGAGCCATAAAAAAATAAGGGCTGTAAAGTAACGTACCTGTCTGCAGACAGAAGTTCCTGTACCACTTGTAAGCAAGGATGGTATTGCAGCTTGCGGCAACCAGGGGCAGCTCATCACAGCAGACATGTACAGCAGGAACAGAATGTACAGTATGGACTTTTCTAGCCAGCAAGGGGAGCTCACAACAGCACACTCGTACAGCACAGCAGGGACAGGATAACAGCAGACTGTCTGCAGATTTACCTATACATCTGAAGGTAGGAGACAACGGAGATGGCAGCAGGGGACAGGCCTCTTGACTGGCCTGCACACTTTACTATGCCTTACTATCGGGGGGTGCCTTATATTTGGGACTTCTGCAAATTTCAGGGGGTGCCTTATTTTCAGGGGGTGCCTTATTTTCGGGGAAACACGGTAGTCACGGGCCAGTGCTGTGTGCTTGTTCCAAAGGCTAAAATTTGCCAGTCAGTCCATGAGTGGAATATATGTTTGTTTTTTTTTTGGTTATGATGGAGGAGGAGTGAGGAAGGGGGCAAAAGAAATTTAGCCCAGGGTGCCGTTTAATCTAAGGCCAGCACCACTGGCAGAACTATTGGGGATGCAGTGGATGCGGATTACGCATTTACACCA
The DNA here is from genome assembly GCF_035609145.1 of Eleutherodactylus coqui. NCBI lineage: Eukaryota > Metazoa > Chordata > Amphibia > Anura > Eleutherodactylidae > Eleutherodactylus > Eleutherodactylus coqui. The sequence continues at coordinate 150,647,713 of NC_089845.1, read as the reverse complement.
TGTTAGCGCATTTTACTGTGCTGTTTGCTCTTGCAGGGCATGGTCACATGAGCGCCCCCCCCCCCCGTGATATAAAAGATAATTTAGTCTAATGAGGTTCAGATTTGTTCTTTTTTTCGTAAAATTGCGCAGTGTATTGAATGCGCATTTGCACACCTCCCATAGACGTCTATGGGGACCATGGGGCAAATGCACATGAAATGCTGCATTTTATTCCCCACGTATATGAAATGCTCGCACAAAAATGAGGACCGCAAACCAACCCGCTGAAATCAATGGGCTCTGTTCTCTGCGTATTGCGCACAAATGCGTTCGTCTGAAGGAGCCCTCAAGGCACCTTTACACTAAGCAATTTATGGTTCGCACGAGCAAACAATTGAAGAATTGGCTTGTGCAGCCTGTTTACACAGGCAGATAATCGCTCGCCTGTTTGCGCACAAATCGTTCGCCCATTCACATCCGCTGTAGCAGTGAATGGGAACGACTAAACGGTCGCTGTTCACATGCAACGGCGTGTAAACGAGCGAACAATGGTTTTTATGAATGCAGTAAATGAGCGATAAACGAGAAGTCAATGAATTGTCACTCGTTGTTGAATCGTCGGCCGTTTACAGTAAATGGTTATCGTATAAATTTGAGCGTTTTTTGTTTTTTAACGATAATCGTTCCGTATAAAGGCGCCTTTATTGTGAGTAGGGGGGATTTTCTTCTAAAGTGAATCTATTGGTTTAATTAATTGTGTCTTGCCATTCGTAGGTCCCAAGGGAGAAAAGGCTGCTGTCCTTGAATAAAATGAATGATGTCCATGATGACCAGGACAAAAGGTAAAATGTGTCTCTTTATGTGACGGTCTGATGTCCGGCTGAAGGGTCTTATAGGGATGTCACCAAGCATCTCTACTAACGTGAACTTCTGTGGATCCCTAGTTAATATGGGAAAACCTTTTAAAATATTGCTCTGTATAGGCTTGGGCTGGCCCAAAGGGGTATAGGTGAATCCACCTGTGGGCCCAAAGCTAGGAGTGGACCCCCAGCCTCCCACCTGGGTTGCACATGGAGAATCATAGAATGGTAGAGTTGGAAGGGACCTGCAGGGTCATTGGGTCCAACCCCCTGCTCAGTGCAGGATCACTAAATCATCCCAGACTGATATTTGTCCAGCCTTTGTTGGAACATTTCCATTGAAGGAGAACTCACTACCTCCCGTGGCAACCTGTCCCACTCATTGATCCCCTCACTGTCTAATATCTAATCTGTGTCTCCTCCCTTTCAGTTTCATCCCATTGCTTCTAGTCTTTCCTTGTACACATGAGAATAGGGCTGATCCCTCTGCACTGTGACAGCCCTTCAGATATTTGTAGACAACTATTAAGTCTCCTCTCAGCCTTCTCTTCTGCAAGCTAAACATTCCCAGATCCTTTAACTGTTCCTCATAGGACATGATTTGCAGACCGCTCACCATCCTGGTAACTCTTTTCTGAACTTGCTCCAGTTTGTCTATGTCTTTTTGTAAAGTGGGGTGCCCAGAACTGGACACAGTATTCCAGATGAGGTCTGACTAAGGAAGAGTAGAGGGGGATAATGACCTCACGTGATCTAGACTCTATGCTTCTCTTAATACATCCCAGAATTGTGTTTGCCTTTTTGGCTGCTGCATCACATTGTTGACTCATGTTCAGTCTATGATCTATTAGTATACCCAAGTCTTTTTCACATGTGCTGCTGCTTAGCCCAATTCCACCCATTCTGTATGTGCTTTTTTTCATTTTTTTTGCCCAGATGTATTATGGGCCGCGTTTTCATACACAACCCTGCTATGAAACAGAGCTGGGAATTAAAAAAAGTCACACTATGCATGTGCATGTGATAAGCGGACACGCACAGTGCTACACGCAGCCAAATGCGATCTCTGCTGGCAGAGTGTATGTCTGCAAAACGGGTAAATCACTTTAGGGAGTCCTGCAGTATTTTTTAACATATTCCCGTGTATAAGGCACATTAGGAGGCCTGCACGTATCCTCAGTTTCTGAGCCCCACCTACTTTCCATTGACGTCTACGGGGAATGTGGCAACCGGGAATTTGCAAATGGGGATCAGGCAGTATTTGCATGTAGCTGTATAGGGGGCCCACAGAATGAATATTACAGGTTGGACCTAGGCAGCCCAGCCCAACACTGCCCCTGTATATGGGGGACAGACCACAGACTAACATACTATATGCCGCATTACTAGAATATGATTATCTGAGAGTTCAATTGATACTTTGTTGATCACATTACCTGCTCTGTCTCACTATCATTCTTGACTAATGATAAGGAAACTCATAAAACACTTCCAGGCATTTCAGCTTCTTGCAGATAAGGGAACCGTTGTGACTTTATCTACTAGATATGGAAGTGAAAATGAAGAAGAGCTGCAGGCAGGCTCATAAGTGTGAACTTAGTCCATCTACAGTGCTGGACCAGCACTGATAGGACTAATAGGAATATATCCCCTATTTTCTACTAATTAAAACCAGATGGTGAAATATTTTCCATTTTTCTAATCGGTTTTAATTTTCTGATTGTATATATACTTTATTCTATTGTCTGTACATGACCGAGAGGGCTGCCATCTTGCTTTACAGCAGCCTCATGGGCCCTTCGCATCATAGACTAGAAGAGACCTATTGACTTTTATGTGAGACTGTTTTAGGCATGCTCTGTGACCTGTGCAGCAGTAATTGTGCAGGGAGGGGTAGGAGGTGAGCTGTGACAATCACTTATCGTGACTGGCGGATCCTGTGCTATCTATATGTAGGTGTCACCTTTCATTGCAAATCTATCTGTGATGATGAAGAGATGACTGCTGAACTACTGAAAAGTTTTCTCCACTGAACAGGAAGTGTTCGACTATAATTAGGCATCCAGTCAGTGTGAACACTGCACAATTTTAGGAATTTTTTTTCTTAACGATAGAATGTAACATCGAAAATTTACAACAAATCACGAAAATTATTTTAATAAAATGCTTAACCTGAAAACCTGATTTTATACAAGAGGTAATTTCCCTTTAACATTACAGAGATTATTCTATGTGCACAAAGATGGAATAGTTCTATAGTCACAAGTGTCTATATATTGTACAATTGTCTATGTGATACCTGACATTCAAAAGTTGACTTCTGCACCCGTTTAATGGTGGAGTCTATATACATAGTCTGGATTCTGCATACAGATATAGATTGGGTAGAACAACATTTCTTAAAGGGAAACTGCCATGAGAAAAGGACCTATGTAACTATACTAGAAAACGCTATCTTTTCTCCCTAGGGAGAGCACCTAGGCGGTGAGTGAGAAGACTCAAAAGGCCATTCCTGCTCCTCTGGGTAATATGCAAATAAGGGAGATGGACTAATACCTCCACAGTGCCACCTATTGAAAGGCAGTGTTGAGGTATTATTCCACCTCCCTTATTTGCATATACTAGAAAACAAATCCTAAAATTAAAAATGCAGTTTTCACACTAACCACTAATCACAAGAGGCTTACACTTCCTGTCCATTTAAGGAAGGGTCACTTTTACTCACTAGGGGCAAGGTCAGCAGTCATCTCATCATCACAATCCTAATCGCAGGCTGGATTACAATGAAAGATAACACCTATATATAGATAATACAGGATCACACCATTCACAATAGGTGATGGTCACAGCTCACCTCCTCCCCTTCCCTGCACTATAGCCTATACATGTGTAACGGAGCATGCTCACAACATTACCGTAAAAGCCAATGAGTTGTTTTCTGATTTTTTTTTTTCTTATGACCAAGTTACTAGTGTAAAGCAAATCTTCTGATGCTGCTATTCAGCAAAGATGGCTAACCATGTAATCATATGAGGAAATTAGAGTATGGGCCAATGAAAACCGATTAGACGATATATAGAATACGTTTCAGTATATAGTTTTAATTAGTAAAACAACTGAGGTGATACATTCCCTTTAATAAGCTAAAATAAAGGTTAGCTTCATGTTTGCCGGAGAAGTATCCAGCATTGGCTAGGCAACTGGATTGGCAGCTCTCCGGGTTGCATCTTGCGCCTGACCTTTTTTTCAGCAGCTGTGACCAAATCTGCAGCTGGGACCATCCTCATGCTGTACATCCAATAGCCTCATCTTACAAGCTGTGTTCTGGTACCGTATTTTTGTTGGATACTTTAAAAACGGAAGGACACAATGGAGCCAATGGCTTCACAATTTTGCCATGAGATTCATGCTATTACTACACAGAACTGGTTGTATAAATTGGACCTTGTTTCCTCTAGGAATGCTCCAACCAGCGAGTCTCAGAGTAACCTGAGTGCTGGAGAGAATCGGGTGCAAGTTCTGAAGACGAATCCAGTGAACCTTTCCCTCAGCACAGAACCTGTCGAATCTTCCAAGAGGGAACAGTATAACAGCAGCCTATCTGGAAGCCCAACTTCTGCTCCAACGTCATCAGTTGCTGTGGTGAAAGCAGAGGAGTTTACCCCAGTGTTCATGTCCCCGTCGGTGACTTACAGGACTGACAGCGAGGAGCCTAGAGGGGTTATTTTTGAGCAGGCTCATTACGGAGCGCACATCAGCCAACATACAGACTACCTCAAGGATGATCAGCGCAGTACCCCGGACAGCACATACAATGAAAGCTTCAAAGAAACCATATCTGATGTAAGAATCTAAAACGCATCCATAAAATGTATCATCCCTCTATAATGTATCACATACATGGCACGTGTATCACCATCATGTACTAAAGCTTGGCCTCCATAAATGGTGGTCATCACCCTCCCATCTCTATCATTGTCTGCTTCCAAATCTTTTCAATTGTCTGAACTTCTGACTGACTTTTTATATTCTCTGCCTGACTTGATTTTTCTATTGCATGTCCAAATTATTAATGGGGTTGTCCAGTTGTAAATTATCGAAGGCCTATGTGTAGGATAGGCAGTAGTAGATCTGTAGGTGTCTGTCATTTGGAAACCCCAAAACTCAGCTATTCTTTATGGTGGTGCACTGAGCTGCTTTCTGCAGGAAGCGGACAGCTCCATTCCCACTGTAGTGGCCAGGCTTGGTATTACAGGCAAAGTTCCCCATTGAAGTGAAAGGCCTACTAGACCAAACCGGGTCACTGCAGTGAAACCGGCGATGTCTGTTTCCTGCAGAAATCAGCTTATTGTACAAGCTCACTAGACCGGTGAACCTCTGATCATTGGGGCTCGTATCTGACAGACCCTTTCTAATATATTGATGACCTATCATGCAGGTGGGCCATCAATGGTTCACAATTGGGCAACCCCATTAAAGTAAAACCCCTTTTTTAAGCCCAAGTACTTCCAAACCAAAGCTACTTTTTAAAGGAGTAGCCCTGTTAGGGAAACCTTTGTACATATACCCACGTGGAGGTTATAGCGGAGGTTCCCTACTTGGAATTCCCATCTATTAGACAAAGCGGGGAGCTTCTGCTACCCATTTGAGCCTATAGCGAAGCACAGCTTTGTTTTAGCATACTTGGAACAAGTTGCCAAAGACTTTTACAACTCCCTTTAAATAGTTTTTTCTCTGTATAACAAGAGAAACCAGCAGAAAAGAGCCAAAGAAAACTCATAATCTTAGGGAATACATAGGTGTTTGGCAACACGGCCAGAGCAAGAATATATTTATCTGTCTGTGCGAAAACTTCAGTGCGCCCATGGTCATATTCATAGAAGAAGACCTGATAATGTGTATTTTAGGGCAAATGGTTCTTCTTGGTTTGGTTGAAAAGGAAGGGTCCTGCTGGGAGGTCCTTGGCTATATTCTATATGGCATTGTTCCCTGTACACACTCCCAGACACAGGCTTATAATAATGTTAGAGAGTAATACGTAGTGGGCATCTTCTGGGATCAACTGAAACTAATGACAGGACATCCTGGTTAGTGGCTTAGTGCCTATTACATGTGAAACTTGATCCCATCTTACTTCTTCCTGCAAATAAGGGAGATGGAACAAATCCTCCACAGTGCCACCTAGTGAAAGGCAGCATTCCTTCAAGCCAAAGTCAGACCCTTTATAGAAGCCTTGTTACAATGACCAGGAATTAAAAGCAAAACCAGAATCCATGTACAGACAGCTGTTTCAGGGTGTTTGCCCTTCATCAGTGTACAGTAGGAGTCTGGCTTTGCTAGTGAGAGGCCTTGGATGGGGGTCAGAAATGCTCTCTTTTCTTCTCAGGGAGAGCAACTATAAACTAAGAGAGGAGACTCAAATGGCCATGCACACTCCTCTGGGTAATATGCAAATAAGGGAGATGAACTAAATCCTCCACAGTGCTACCTACTTCTTCCTTGCATGTCTCTGCAATGTGAGTGGCGGCCTGAAGACCGGTATTGCTGTCTGTCTTGTATACAAAGCAAATACTATACACACTATCCTACTACAAGTATTTGGACACCCCTATTAGCAGAATGGATCTTGTCTTATTAGCATGCCACATGTCCTAAACCATGCTACATAAGATGCAGACCCTCGGAAGCGTCAGCCATAGTTCGTGACGGGAACCGCATGCTATTGGATATACTGCTACGTTGGCCCATCTACAGTGGTTCAAGGAGCGTCCTCATTAGACAGTTGAGCAATGGGAGAAGATCCCGTGGCTTGACAAATCACACTACTCCATCTTCGAATCAGACGGATGTAAATGGGTGTGGAGGAGCCTGGGGAACGCCGCCTGCCTGACTGTGTTGTGCCAACAGTTAAGTATGGCAGAAGTTCCGTTATGGTCTGGAGATGTGTTACGGGGCATGGTCTTGGTTGTAGGGGCAAGAACCATGAACACGGAGGTGTGCCTTGACCTTCTAGACAATAATGTGCCACTGTTAATGTGCCAATAACCTTCTTTTAGAGAACTTGCCAGATGTTTGCAGGATGACTGTAGGGAAATACCAGCTGGAGTGTATCAGACGTTAGTTGAAAGTATATCACAGAGAGAATCTGATATCATTAGGGCCAAAGGAGCCCCACTAAGTATTAACATATGTACATAAATGCTACTTTGAGTCTTGCAGAGATCCAATTACTTTTGATAGGATAGTGTAGCAAATTACCTACTGACAGGTAGGTTTAAAAGAAAGTCTGCACATTTTCCAGCTAAGGCACCACTTTGACCATGGGTTTGGTGTTGTAGCTTTGCCCCAATCACTTGAATGCATATGAGCCCATGGCCAGGGTTGTTAAGGCGGAACCTTTTACTCCAAGCTAAGACAATGTAGTTATTAAAATTCTTTTAGGTTTTCAATATCCGCATCGTCAACCAACCTCAATACTTGTTTCTTTTGTTAGAAATATCGTCCTTCATCGGTAGCGGACGACTTCATGTATGATCAAACAGCAAGGTAAGTTGGGAGGAGTTTTTCGGCTATGTTGCTGAATGTCCCGGGGGATGCACGGCTCATAAAGCTTGCTGAATGTTAAGATCTCGTTAAGATATGATGGCCATCACATTAAGTAATATCGATATTCTCCTATGTCTTCCCATGCTGCAGCACGTTTCAGTATACCCTAGAAGCCACCAAGTCTCTTCGTCAGAAACAAGGGGAAGGACCAATGACTTACTTGAACAAAGGGCAGTTTTATGCCGTCACTCTGAGCGAAACTGGAAGCAACAAGTGTTTCAGACACCCCATCAGCAAAGTCAGGGTAAGGCATGTTATCCATCAGTCACCATAGTGAAACGATCACTTTCAGTCCATCAAAAACCCTTTCCAATCCACTGTCTGACGTCTGAAGACATTCTCATTGAAGCCTGTGCAGCTCCGATGTCGGAAGACATCCGGCAGGGTATTCTTACTGTATATTACTGGCTGCTCTGTTCTCAGGGGGCCTCCCTAACATGTCCCATACTGCAGTACTGGCTCTAGCCCGCAGATGGTGCCATTGTATAATGGCGGAAAGAGAACCCCCCCCCTAGGAAACCCTGAATCCAAAATTGGATTGCAAAGGGTCAAAGAAACTCTGAAAATCTCATCACTGGTTCTCATTTACAAAGTCTCTTCCACATGTTACAGGAAAAAAAAATCTGCAAATTGACGTGCGGTGCGGAATTTAAATCCAGAGCATGTCAAATTTCGCAGTATATTTTGTGCAGAAAAAAAGCGCTTCCTGCGGTCCTCAGCCGCTCGTACAACATCACTTCCTGGTTATGGGATTCATAAGTCCCACCTCCAGGAAGCAATGGCTGTGATTGGCTGAGCAGCAGTCGAAAAACCAATCAATGCAGCGCTGGATGAACCAATGTGATTGCCGCAGCCCAGCCAATTCATAAATCCTGCCTCTACAATGCGATGGCTATTGATTGGCTGAGCAGTGGTGAAAGAACCAATCAATGCAGTGTTGGATATCCAATCACAGCCATTGCATTGGTTCAGCCAGTATTGGATTGATTGGCTGAACAGTTGTCAAAGAACCAATCGATCCAATGGCTGTGATTGGTTCTGCGTAGAGATGAGCGAGTATACTCGCTAAGGCACATTACTCGAGCGAGTAGTGCCTTAGCCGAGTATCTCCCTGCTCGTCTCTAAAGATTCGGGGGGGGGGGGGGGGGGGGCGGGGAGCGGCAGGGGAGAGCGGGGAGGAACGGAGGGGAGATCTCTCTCTTCCTCTCTCCCCCCGCTCCCCGCCGCAACTCACCTGTCACCCGTGCCGGCCCTCGAATCTTTAGGGACGAGCAGGGAGATACTCTGCTAAGGCACTACTCACTCGAGTAATGTGCCATAGCGAGTATACTCGCTCATCTCTAGTTCTACGAATTTGGAGACCTTTACATGGAAAATAAGCAGAGAATCTACAAGCAAAATGCGCAACAAATGCGCAACAATAGCCGCAGATATGTATTGCAGATTTTTATTGCACATTTTACCACTGGAAACGCTACAGATTTTCCATACGGAAAATCCATGGCAAATCCGTCCCCGTGTGAACGTGACCTTATGGTTTTCATTTGCTATAATAAAGGGATGGGTCCGGCTGCAGCCACATTATAGAATCCCTGTTGAATACCATTAGGTAAAGCAGCTGTACCTTAGGCAAACATTATGATGAGGGTGAACAATGGGGCTTTTAGTCTCTATACATTAGCTCCATATCATACGGAGTCCCTGTATTTACCCAATTCTTTGTAGTTTTACATGTAGATTATCAGTTATAGCTTATAGCTATCCTAAAGGTATTTTTCCATTCTTAAAGACATTCGTTGCATATCAATGGAGTCCATAGACTACATCAGTGAACCCTTTTTGAAAGGGGTTTTGTCACCCAAAAAGTTTTCTAACAGCTGAGCCCGGAGTAAAATAAACAAAAAGACTGCACTTACCTCCCTTCAGCCCCCTTGGACACTGCTGAGTGTCTCCCTTGGCCCCAGCACTGTCTTTCACTGTGTATCTCCAGAAAAAGTCAGGTGACTGTGTGGCCAACCAGAGGCGGCAGTGTCACTGTTCGAACTCCTGGCATCGGGAATCCTATCCTGGGGGCCATGATGGCAGGAGTTCGGGGCAGTCACGCGCTTACATCCGCCAGACTTACACACTGGAAGACTGTCGGGGCCACGGTAGCCACTCAGTTGTGTCTCGGAAACTAAAGAGCGGTGAGCATAACCTATTTTTTTAATCTTTCTTTGGTCCCAGCTGTTAGAAAATTTTTGATTGTAGTGACAAAAAAAACCCTTTTAAAGCTAAAACTGCCCGGAGACATTGAATCCAGTAATCTTGTATCAAAGGGCTGCTAACATTGTCAGATTGGCCTACCGGAGTACTGCAGGTTCCTCCAGGTGGGCCCTCTGATGCAATACTTGGCCCCAAAGTCTAGAAGAAGACAACCATTTTTTAGTGGTTGTCAGCTAACTTGTCACTAAGGTCAAGAGCTGCAATACCAGGCACAACCCAAGGACATGAGTGGCGCTGTTTCTGGAAGAAAGCAGCCATGGGCAACTTATGCAACTCACTTAGACCCAGTTTCTTGAAGTCAATGTGGACAAGTAAATGCAGAGTTGGACTTCTTTTTACATATCTAACTGGGGCAATGTGCCCGTTGGCTATTTCAATACATGGATTGCATTGGGCATCAGCTTTTTAACACAGTAAATGCTGGTCTGTGCATCAGGGACCATGAAGAGGTCAATGCGGCCGATTACAAGATAGTTGGGGAGTATATAGAGTGACACTAGCGGGGTGAAGTAGAAAGTGGGGTTTTGTTTGGGGTTTCCTGGTAGATATGTGGCAGGTTTGGACCAGGTGTGGAAAGGTCACATTCCATGGACTAGGGGGAAAAAAGCTTCAATATGAAGAATGTGCAAATGATCTCTACTGCAGGAAGAAATAGTAAACCTCAGGAGGAAAAGCTAAAGGAATGCAAAGATCCGTATATCTTAGGAAGGAGCGGCTGCAATGTGAAAATCCTTCCTATTAAAGTGTTTGATGGCGACAGGATTCCTGTTCGTACATGTAGAAAGACATTGGAGACGGGAGTGAGCAGCAGGAAAATGTACGGATCCTTAGATTGGAACCTAGTCTTCGCTCTGCGCTCTTGCATCTTGTAATTACACTGCATTCATATCTGATTCTGCATATTCATATAGGAGATGTAGGGGCTTTGTATAAATAATTACAAGAGATGTCTAGTTGTAAACCATTGAGGGCCTAGCCAAAGGATAGACCATGAGTAGTATATCGGCAGGGGTTTGCCTCCTGGGACTCCAACCAATTAGCTGTTTGCAGGGCCAGTGGACTTGTGCATTGAGCTGATTTCTGCAGGAAGCAGACAGCTCCGTTCTCACTTCAGTGGCCAGGCTTGGTATTACAGGCCATTGAAGTGAACTAAAACACAAGCGCACAGAGATGTTGGTCACTTTGTTCTCACAATCACTGAAGCTACACAAGGCCAATGGACACCATCTATTTTCCTTAAATGTATTGAGAAGTAATTATGGACTTCTTAGCAAAATGTAAAATGGGACATCGGCACCTTGTAACAACAAGCCATCAAAAACATCCCATTCATGATTGTCATCTCTGTTATGTCCTCCTCCATTTGGTCTTACAGCGTCTTAACTCCTTTTATCAACTCCACCTATGTGACCTGCAGAATGTACCACTAACGATGCCTCCCAGGTTGAGGACTAACAGCTAATATCTACCTATATGTCCCCTATAGAGTGTGATCATGGTTGTGTTCAGCGAGGACAAAAATCGGGATGAACAATTAAAGTACTGGAAATACTGGCACTCCCGCCAGCACACAGCCAAGCAGCGCGTCCTCGACATTGGTAACTAGAGCTACTCTATGCATTCCCCCCCCCCCCTCTTGCTGTAAAGTTATACATTGCATTAACACCTATGTTGGCAACTCTTTTATATTGAGGGTATCCACCAGAAACATGGGCATCTGAACCTTTAGACCCTTTGGTACCAGTTTTCTAAGCATTTTGCTTCCTGTAAGCCAACTTGCCATGCTGTGCCAGGGCTGCATGAGGCTCATTGGCACTACTGGCAAGATTACCAACTCCAGGTCCCATCTTTTATCTAACACTGGCACTGCCATTCCTGGTCTCAGCTCCATCCTTGTAATTCGGCATTCTGGGCAGATCCATGTTGTCCTTCATCTAGCTTCAGTAAAGCCCAGTATCCGGTGATCTACAGTTGTTGATGCATTAATACATTTCCAATCCTTTTCACAGCTGATTACAAGGAAAGTTTTAACACTATTGGAAACATTGAAGAAATCGCTTACAATGCAGTGTCCTTCACCTGGGATGTGAATGAAGAAGCCAAGGTAACCGTCTACTGAGACTTTTACATGAGTTACATAAACATCATTATTACTTCTTCACGATTCCTGCTTGCCATTAGTGAATTGTAACTGTCTTCGCATTCCGTACCTGAAAACCTGCCTGATTGTATGCAAACTGATACAATGTAACAACCCAAGCACCTGGGTCAGCCTCCTATCAACATAATGAGGCTCATGGTGAAATCCACCTTGTATTGATGACTAGAGATGGGCGAACATGCTCGTTCGATTATTGGCATACTCGAAGGTGCTTGTCACTCGAGCGAGTACCACGCCGTGTTCGACCCCCCCCCCCCCCCCACCCCCCCCCCCCCCCCCCGTTTTGACCCTGTTTTGCCAGCGTGCGCACGTCCACAGCAGTATGTGGCTGGCTGGTTGAGAGAGAAAGAAGCTTGGCACCCGGCGGGTCCAATACAAAAATGCTGGAGTCTCCCATTGACTTCAATGGCGTTCGTTACTCAAATAGAGCTCTCGAATATTAAGAAAAGCTCGACTCGAATAACGAGCACCCGAGCACTTTGGTACTCGCTCATCTCTATTGATGACCTATCATCAGGATAGATCATCAATAGCTGATCATCTGGGGTCCGTTGCTCGGGACCCCGACTGACCAGCTGAGCGGGCGCATGCTGTCAGTGCTGCATCTACACAGAGGTCGGCGCAGAAGTGTCCACGCTGACCTCTGTGTAGTTGCCGGCGCTGGTAACTGCAGGCATAGCTCTCACTGAAATCAGTGCTAGCAGAGCTACAAGCATCGGCCACTACATAGGCGGTTGGTGCCAAGGCTTCTGCTCCGACCTCTGTGTATTTGGAGGGGAAGTCTTCGCGCCAACCTCCATGTAGTGGCCAGCCCTGGTAACTGCAGGCACGGTTCCCACGGATTTCAATGAGAGCCGTGCCTGCAGTTACCAGTGCCGGCCACTACATGGGAGGTCGGCGCAGAGGCTTCCACGCCAACCTCTGTTATTGCGGGGCTGACAGCATGCGCCTGCACAGCTGATCGGGCGGGGTCCTGAGCGATGGTCCGCTATACAAATACGCCCGGGTGCATTCGGTAACGCAGATTTGACCTAAACATTTGGGGCAGACCTCTGTGGCGGAGCCATGGATTTCTGCTTGCAGATACAGTGGATCCGCACTTGGATTTTGCCCATTTCAATGGGGCCAATCTGCATGCAGATGTTTTGATACATCACTTCTTTCTTTCTTTTGCACCACCTGTACCATATATTTGCACCAGATTGTACTGAACACTTTTGGACGTGGTTTTCACAGTGGATTTGATGCAGATTTTGTGTGGCTTCCATGTCAAATCCATGCTGAGATCTTCCGTGTGAACACGGCCTTCTAGTCCCACTTCTGGCTGTCCGCACCAATGTGACCATCTTCATTTTAGTCACTGCACGTGTTATTCTGTAACGGCCAAGAACATTATTAAATTCTAATGGATCTGCTTTGTTACGTTGTTTATCGTCAGATCAGATAATTATTGTTAAGGCTGCGTTCACACGGAGCGGAATTGCGTTTTGCTGTTGCAGATCTGCAGGATAGAAAAACCGCTGCGTTTGCAGTCCAAGGCAATGTGTTTTTGGCAAAACGTTTTTTTCGCAGAACACAATTTTTCTGCAGTGCGTAATTATACAATTGCAAGAAAATAGTCTCCATTCCTTTTAAGGGGAAGGGGGTGAGAACTTGTGCAGGGTATGGGGAATGAACCCCTTGAGGACACGGCCACCTTTTTTTTTTTTTTTTCTTCCATTTTTGGCTTCTCCTCCCCTTTTTTTTTTTTTTTTAAAAAAAAATCACATCTTTTATATTTTCCTGTCTGAGGGCGGCTTTTTTTGTGGGACGTTTTTTTAATGGTTCTATTTAATGTACTGAAAAACTATTAAAAATTTTCAAGCGTAGTGAAATGTAAAAAAATGCAGTCGTGTCGTTATTGGGGGGGGGGGGGGGGGGGGGGGAGTTTTTATGGCATAAACATGCAGCAAAAATGACCTGATCCCTTTATTCTGTGGATCAGTTTGATTACAACAATCCCGAAGTTATATCATTTTTTTTTTTTTTTTTGCTGTACTGCTTTTAAAAAAAGTTACCGGTAATATTGAAAAAATAGATAAATAACCTTAGCGCCTCTCTTTTTTTTCTGTCGCTGCCGTGTTGTGGCTTGTTTTTTGCAGGACTAGCTGTAGTTTTTGTTTGCCTTTTTGGGATACATGCAATTATTTTTTTTTAACTTTTTATAAAAAAAATTTCTTGGCGACAGATTGGACAGAAAAAGCGCCGTTCTGCTGTCGTGTGTGGGTATGTATGTATGTATATGTATATATATATATATAATGTGTGTGTGTGTGTATATATATATAATTTTATTTATTTTATCTGACAGTTTTCACTGGATAATTAATGCATTATTTCAATAGATGGGACTTCCACAGGCACGTCTTCAAAAGCAAAAATGCACGACGGCCGTGGAGACCTTCACAGAGCCCCAATCATCAGTAGTTGATGGATGGGGGTCAGTCATCAGCGGACAAGGGAGGAAGTGCAGGTACCGACTTCACTCCCATTGAAATCAATGGGGGAGCCGTGCTTCCATTCCAATTCCTGCCCAGCACCGGATGCCCGTAGGAGTATGGCTCTCCTGTTGATTTCAATGGGAGTGAAGCCGGTACCTGCACTTCCGCCCCTGTCCGCTGATGACGTTTGGTTCGCTGCACTGGACAGCGGGGTAAGACAATCAGCTGATGGATGGGAGCCCTGAGCGGCGGAATGCCATCCGTCAACTACTGATGACCTATTCAGAAGATGGGTCATCAGTGGGAAAAAAGGGCAGACTACCCCTGTAACATCTGCAATCAGAGTTCTCTGTGGTTGCGACTACTGTGACCAGGTGTCACAAGCCCACTCCATACAGTACCCACACACATCCGCTGTACATGTATGATAGATGTTGCCAAGAGGATAAAAGGCCAGAAAAAACATGGCTTCTTTTTTCTTTTTCCAAACAGCGCCACCCTTGCCATGGGTTGTGTTTGGCATTGCAGCTCAGCCCCATTCACTAGAAAGCCGTCATGCTTTTCTAACCTCCTATAACTCCATTAACCCATGTCCTCCTGTACGCGGTGATAAAGGGGTAAGGGTTAGTCCTTACTATGAGGACCAGGTGGACACCCCCGATAATGACCGAGCCTTGTGCGCCAGCTGTTAGTCGTCACTAGTAGGCCATTCCCTGAACTTTAGTCCTATTTTTATGCTGTGATGGTTACACGCTGGTAACTGGTTCAGACTTGCCGTAATGAAGCATTCCTTTTCATAATGTCCTTTGTCTTATCATTCATCAAACACTAGACCATAAAATCCAAGAGCGCCCAGCGCTGCCAGATAGAATGTCTCTGCTTATATAGATTGTCGCTGCCTGACGCTCAGCGCTGTCTGGGGATATTCGTCATTGGCTGGGGACTCCTTCTATTCGTTACATCAATGCTCCCCTTGTCTTTAATACTGTGTATATAGCACCCAGACTTGTGCCCAGATGAAGGCTAGTCAAGCCAGAGTTACTTTATAGACCTAGAAAGGCCTGTTCCTGTACACAACTGTAGGGGGCAGTTATCTGCTGTTTGGAGTATTACAGTGGTTGTCTGGTTGTAAACTATTGATGGCCTATTAGGACAGATAACCAATAGTATATCAATGGGAATCCATTACCCAGGCCCCCTTCGGTGCACTGAGCTGATTTCTGCAGGAAACACACAGCTCCGTTCTTACTGCACTGGCCAGACTTGATATTGCAGGCCAAGCAGCAATTTATTTAAGTGGAAACTAAGATTGCAATACCAAGCCTGGCCACTACAGTGGAGATAAGCTTGGTTTTGGAGCTGTAGTTATGTTATGAGCTTGGTTCTAGTGCTGTATGTATGTACTGAGTTTGGTTATGGTAATGTATTTGTTATGAGCTTGATTCTAATATTTTATCTATGTATTGAGATTGGTTCTGGTACTGCTGTTATTTACTAAGCTTGGTTCTGGTACTGCTGTTATTTACTAAGCTTGGTTCTAATATATCCATGTATTGAGGTTGGGTCTGTTGCCGCTATGGTCTAAACTTAATTCTGGTGCTGAATTCATGTTATGAGTTTGGTTCTGGTTCTGTTCTATGAGCCTGGTTCTAGTATTGTACCTATGTATTGAGGTTGGATCTGGTGCGGTTATGTACTAAGCTTGGTTTTGGTACTGCTATTATGTACTAAACTTGGTTCTAATATTATATCTATGTATTGAGGATGGATCTGGTGCTCTTATGTGCTAAGCTTGGTACTGTGACTGTATTTATGCGCTTAGTTTGGTTATAGCAATGTATTTATGTGATGAGCCTGGTTCTAGTATTGTATTTATACATTGAGGTTGGTTCTGGTACTGCTATTATGTACAAAGCTTGGTACTGTGACTGTATTTATGCACTTAGTTTGGTTATGGCAATGTATTTGTTATGAGCCTGGTTCTAGTATTATATTTATACATTGAGGTTGGTTCTGGTACTGCTATTATGTGCAAAGCTTGGTACTGTGACTTTATTTATGCACTTAGTTTGGTTATGGCAATGTATTTATGTGATGAGCCTGGTTCTAGTATTATATTTATACATTGAGGTTGGTTCTGGTACTGCTTATGTACAAAGCTTGATTCTAATATTGTATCTATGTATTGAGATCGGTTCTGGTGCTGTTATGTGCTAAGCTTGGTTCTGGTGCTGTATTTATGCACTTAGTTTGGTTATGGTAATGCATTTATGTTATGAGCTTGGTTTCAATACTGTATCCATGTATCGAGGTTCGTTCTGGTGCTATATTTATGTACTGAGCTTGGTTCTGGTGTTGTATTTATGTTATGAGCTTGGTTCATGTACAGCATTTATTCACTGAGGTATTCTGGTGTTGGTATGTCGTTTTCTTGCTACTTTTTGCAGAGTACAGTTAGAGTGACTATCAGTGCAATATATACAATTTTTGTCTTATGATCTAGAGAGGGGCGTAGGAGGCACGACACACAAATAGTCCTTATATGGTGCAGCTAACTTAAGTCCGCACTGTATAGGAGGACACCCAGGGCCAAATATATCAATAGCTACACATGTTATAGGTAGAACACGGGCTGATATAATGGGGCCATCTTTTATAACTCTTCATCTCTTCCTGCTCCGATGGTGACAATAAAGCTAATAAACACGATGACCCTGTATTGAAGCTCCCTAATGACTGCAGGATGCCAGCCGCAAGTACTTTATAGCAATGGCTCCTCTGCCTCCAGCACACTCCTCCCTGTGCCGGCTGGGCAGGATTATTGTTGTGTAAATACCAGATCCGATGTTTACCCAACAAAGACACAATTTACTGTTCTTATGTTTAATTTCAACCACTTTGTGCTCTTCTGGGAAACATTGTAATAATGTGAGTCATATTAACAATAGACGTTTCTTAAAGGGACTCTAAACTGGGGTGTCCCGGGACCTCTGCCATTATCTGCCCATTGTGTTAGTTAGGGAGTGTATACTAATATTATAAGGGCATTACATGGCCTCGGTATTTAGGTACCTTTGGGGGGGGGGGGGGGGGCTTCCATAGACTTTGATATGGAGAAGAACGGAGCATACATAGTACTTGAAATGGCTGATATACGGATAGTGAGACATTTCCCATATGTATCGGCTTGTAGAAGGAGTGACTAATGTCATTCTCACATATGGAAGGTTCTCGGGGCTGGAGAGATGTGAGATAAAGTAGTGATCATGGCACAGGTATTATTTTTGACTTCATGCCACTAAATCACATTGAAGAACTTTATAGTCAGTTCAACTAAACTCTACTTGGTTGTTCCTACCTAACAAAAGCTAAAAGTCAACTTTGCAGTAAATAGAGATAATATGGGTGGAACTATAAAGCCCCTTTTACATGGGAGCGATCATCGATCAGTGACTGGAGGTGTATGGGGCCGGGGATCATTCCGGCCCACCCGCCTTCATTCACAGTAAGTAGGCTGTAGTTCATAGACAAATGATTGTCTGTTCACACGGAACGATGCCGCAACAGACCAACAATGACTTTTATACATTTGTCACATACAGATATAATGTCTCACTTGTGATGGAGATAGTGTACTGATGGGAGACAGCCCACGGATGCCATGCATGTGTTGTCTAATGTTCAAGAAGCCCAATACATAGCATGCCCTATGATTGTCCCTGAAAATGTATAAGAATAGGAAATGCTGCATCGGTCCGTGTGAGAAATCTGCCTTATGAATAGCCCCATTGGCTGTTGTGGGTGTCTGTGGAATACAGTGATCAAAAATATAGCCATCTGAATGGCCCTAATGGATGCTAGGCAGAATTCAGAATAAGCAACCTCTGTTCTTTTCCAGAGGGAAAGCTTTTTTTGGAGATTTTTAAGCAACCCTAATATGTCATACAAATCTCTCCATAATATCCCTTCATGGCTTATTCAATATAGCCTACATGGATGTAAATGTAATATCCAAACAGGATGGATATACACAAAAATGATCAATACAGAGAACAAAACTTCAAATAACAACCAAAAAGTTGTGAAAAAGGAATCTTACCATAGGCTTGAGAGATCCCAGCCTTAAATCGGAGTGACTACCCTGATAAGGGCGACCTCACGTCAGAAACCTGGGGTGACTCTAATTTTCCCTTGGATGACAGGGAAATGTAGCAGATGACACTATAACGTATGAATTCCACAAACTCTCTTCTCGCAGCATATTCACACAGCTTCACAGTTAAAGTGAATGTGCAGCAAACCTAGCTTGATTCAGGTCAGACAAGGAACCACAGACTGGACAAGAATGCCTTCAAACATCCGTCTTCAGACAGAAGTCTTCAAACCAGACCCGGAATACCTCCAGACGTGTATATCTCTCTCCCCCTCCCCGCTCCCCCCTGCTCACTCCCGCAACTCACCGCTCACCCGTGCCGGCAGCCGAATCTTTTCTTCCGAGTAATTGCCCTTAGCGAGTATGCTCACTCATCTCTAGTATCTATATAGACTTGACCAAAAGTACAACTGACGCCCACCCAAAGAGGAGCTGTAATAAATGTGCAAAAACTAACTCTTCAAGGTTTTAACACATCTTAAAGACGTCAGATGTGGGCGCCATTGATGACACGTGAGGCGTCAGGTTGGCAGTCCAGTTCTGCACAGACTCGTCCCGGCATAACCTCCGTTATCCATTCCACTGCAGTGGAGAGGCGTTACTTTAGGTCGTCTAGTGTCACCAACGGCGCCCACATCCAACATCTGTCGTCTTCTCTCCTTCATGCCGTTCCAGCTGTTGCATGTCAAATCACGTATGAATAAATCAGCTTTACTCTTGTGCCGTTCCTCATGAATCCCCCCCATATATGTATGCGCAACGCCTTATGTCCAAGGATAGGAAATAATTGCCATATGTAGCAACTCCTGGATATTTTGTTGCCGTTCCTTCCTATGTCTTTTAGAGGAATGTAATATGGGCAGATTTAATACAACAAGTTTTGTTTTGTTGGATATACAAATGTTTTCTGATAAATAAAGCCAATTGGTGAATGAAACCGTAAGGCCGGCTGTCCACGGGCGATGCAGTATCCCGCGGCAAAGTTCCGCCACAGGAGCCGCCGCCCGAGAGCAGGAGCCACCACCGAATCTCCGCCGGTTAGTCCTATCTAATTGATAGGCTGACCGCGGAGAATCGGAGCAATTCGAAGCATGCTGCAAATTGCCTGCCGCGAGCGGAGAATCGCAATGATTCTCCGCTCGTGGACAGGTGCCGGCGCTTTCCATAGCAATGCTATGGGAAGCGTGGGCCGGAGTGATTCGCTGGCGGTTTACTGAAGGCAAATAAACTGCCGTGGACAGGGGGCCTTAAAGACAAGATGCCCTCTCCGCTGCCCTGACTTGTCTGTTCTAGTGAATGCTTGTATTCCCCATGAAAACGCAGTCTTGGGTCATCATTTCTGTGCATTGTGACGTTCCTCTGTTATTCCTCCTAACAATATATGAATATATTAACACCTGGGTCTTAGCATAGGCTTGTTGATGGGGCTTTTCCCTACACAGTCATAACTGGTTGGACAATTAGTGGGAATGCACCTTGCTGACATGGAGAACGGGAGGCCCATTTGTCAAATTCCAGGAGGAATAACCGAAGTATGGCACAGTGCAGTTCTGGGAATGGATGCTCCAGAATTGTTACTTTAGACCTCCTTCACATGAGCACTTTTGGAAGGCCGAAGGAACCGCAAACATTAACCCTTTGTAATCCAATTTTGGATTCAGGTTTTCCTAGGGGGTTTTCTCTTTCTTCCATTTATACAATGGCGCCAGCTGCTGGCTAGAGCCATTACTGCAGGATGTGACATGCTGGAAAGGCCCCCGACAAAAGAGTGGTCAGGAATATACAGTAAGAATACCCTACCGGATGTCTTCTGACATCGTCACGCTTGTGGCCTTATGCGAAAAACTACTAAAACGGACATGTCAGGAGAGCTGACCAACCTTCCTTCAGATTAACACATAGCGGCCGGCTTCACATGAGCGTATGCGCAATTGCGCATGCTTCAGTGCAATGCATTAGCGTTGTGAACAAGGTAGATTTACATACATGTCGGGGCATTTAATGTGCTTTTTGCGCACAGCAGGGAAACGGACTCTGATTTAAATGGCTGTTTAGCATAATGAGATCCAGATTTGTCTTTTTTTTTCACGAAATTGCACAGTATATTACACAATTTGATGCGCATTGAGTGTGCGTTTACACGCGCAATAAAAGCTAATGTGAGTGAACCCATTAAAATGAATGTGCTCTATTCTCTGCGTATTGTGCGCGCAATTTTTGCACACGCAAAAACCCCCGTATGAAGGAGCCCTTAGTCAGCATCGTGACCGCTGAATATATGACCACGGCTGAAGCGCAGCACGACTAACATGGCTGGTAACGCAGGTTTTGAAGCGGCCTTGCCGCTTGCTTTTCTGTTGTGGCCCGCGCTCCCACAGAGGAGAGCACGGCCGCAGCAGGAAAAAAAAATGGACATGCTGAGGTCGGCGAATCCGAGCGTGGCCGCGGTGGATTCGCCATCCTATGTGGACGAGATTTCAGAGAAATCTTGTCCACAAGGCCCGGTATTAGCGGACGCAGGCGGATTTGCCGCAGCTATATTTCACGCGGCAATTTCAGTGTGGACCCAGCCTAAGAAGGTCGTACGCCCGTCCGTGGACCATATGTTGTCTGCGTTGGGTTAAAAGTACAAACTGCCTTCAGAGACTCCTTCAACTGAACGACTAACAGGGGGATGACGCTCATATCCTCCCTATATGAGTATACGGAGATCGGCCGTCTTCTATATTCTGTGCATTTCTGCCATTGGGGAAATACATGGATCTTATAGATTTTGCATTTCAAAGAGTGTTTGCTGAGCTGACAGGATGCGGGATAATCATTTGCATGTTCAGTTTACATAATTGTTATGTTAATGGGATAAATAATGAATGCATTATGCCTGTCTAATATTCAAACGAGTTATTTGTTATGGAATGTCCGAAGGATATGGACTAAACAATGATGATTTATTATATCTAAGCCCCTTCATATGTAACCACCGCTGTACTAACTGGCCTGCAGAGGGGAAGGTGCATCAACAAGGGATACTGCAGCGTCAGCAAGTAAAGGTTGTTCATTGGACTGGATAATGAAGAGCTATACAACTAGATAACACAGTGTGCTAGGCCGAAAAAAGACAAACGTCCATCCAGTTCAGCCTGTTTCTCTTAATGCCCCTCTTAAAACTTTATTTGCCTTTGCAGCAGCTGACTGGCATTGGTTGCTCCAGTTGAGTCTACAGTCAATTAGTACCCCCAGGTCTTTTTCCAAGTTCTTCTTGGCTTTCAAGATCTGTGCTTGCAAGCAATGATTGACAATCCTTACTGTTTATTTTTAACCCCTTACCGCCCCATGATGTGCTTGTATATCATAGGAAGGGGTTTGCATGAAATGACGTACATGTACGGTATGTCGATGGTGCAGCCGAGCCTGTCCTATTGTAAAAGGTGTGGATTACGATGCTGGGTATGGAAAAGCTTTAGAATCATAGACTGGTAGAGTTGGAAGGGACCTCCAGTGTCATCGGGTGCAACCCCCTGCTCAGTGCAGGATCACTAAATCATCCCAGACAGATGTTTGTCCAGCGTTTGTTTGAACACTTCCATTGAAGGAGAACTCCCCACCTCCTGTGGTATCCTGCTCCACTCATTGATCACCCTCACTGTCTAATATCTAATTTGTGTCTCCTTCCTTTCAGTTTCATCCAATTGATTGTAGTCTTTCCTTGTGCAAATGAGAATAGGGCTGATCCCTCTGCACTGTGACAGCCCTTCAGATATTTGTAGACCGCTATTAAGTCTCCTCTCAGCCTACTCTTCTGCAAGCTAAACATTCCCAGATCCTTTAACCGTTCCTCATGGGAAATGATTTGCAGACTGCTCACTATCTTGGTAACTCTTCCCTGAACTTGCTCCAGTTTGTCTATGTGTTTTTTAAAGTGGGGTGCCCAGAACTGGACCCAGTATTCCAGATGAGGTCTGACTAGGGAAGAGTAGAGGGGGATAATGACCTCACCTGATCTAGACTCTATGCTTCTCTTAATACATCCCAGACTGATATTTGACCAGCCTTTGTTTGAACACTTCCATTGAAGGAGAACTCACCACCTCCTGTGGTAACCTGTTCCACTCATTGATAACCCTCACTGTCTAATATCTAATCTGTGTTACCTCCCTTTCAGTTTCATCCCATTGCTTCAGCTGAGAAAACAATGCTTTACTGAATGTACGATAAAGAATAATGGCAATAACGTACAATGGTATTATGTGGATACAATGCAAACTGTTTACTAGCATTCGATCAACATCATAAATTTGTCAGTACCCTGATACGGTGTCCTTAATATTGAATCTGTAATATAGAATTATAACGGTCAAGAAACGGTTTACCTTGCCCAGCGATAAGTAAGAGTCTCTTCTGAAGTAACTTTGGGTCCATTTAGACCCACCGAGTTCTCGGTTGAACGAGTGAATTATGTCGTAGTTCGCTCAGGCAGCCTGTTTACACAGGCAGATACGTTGTTGGCTCGTACAAGTGAATGAGAATGACTGAACGATCAGGACTGAAACTGAACGATAAGTGAAGGAGCCAACGATGATTTTTATGGTTACGAAAAGTGAACAACTTATCATTCACAATTTGATCATTGGCTGTGTTGACTCTGAACGATTATCGTTTATTTTCCTTTTGTTTGAACAATTTTTTTTTTAATGATAATTGTTTCATGTAAAAGGGCCTTTAGTCTTGCAGAAACGTTGATTAACCAAATGACTCAATCCACTAACTGAAATATGCAGTCACTGTCCTCTGAACAGATTATTAGCACAGGACCTTAGGGGAGGTTGTCCAATGATGAAGTCCTAGAAATAATCCGTCTTACTGGTGAGGAGTCTGGGTGATGGTACTCATAATTACACACATGATACTTGTGTTGCAACAGCTGGGTAGCACCACTCTGGGAATCCAAGGCTCTCTTTCAGGAAAGCCCAGCTCACCAGAAGCACTGAGGCAGCTCACTCCTCACAAGGCTCTCTGCAAAAACTGTCGAATCACACTACAACATAGAGAACAGGACTTGCCTTTTATATCTAGTCTATCGGGCAATCAACAAGCAGCTCACTTCCTCATAAACCACAGCAGCAAAGTTGGAATAAAAAGAAGTCATCTGCATGTGACTATATATGTCCAGCAATAATATACAGGGACCTATATCAATGCACATTTAACCCCTTATACTGTCCGCAGCAGAAGCCACTACAATGCCTGAGATCAAAAACAACTCTGATCTCCAATGTTGAACTCTGAAGTTCAGCCTCAGACCTCTGCCTTGTATAAAATGTCTAATCCACATTGAAAAAATGAATATGGATCTGACAGATACTTAAACCGTGTGAACAAAGCCTTAGGATATTTTCACTTTAGGGCTCATTGGGGCTGTTAACCTTTTAAATGCTGCTGTCGATTCTGACCGGCATTTAAATCTCCTGAACGATGTTTGCGGGTCCCATACGGCCCCCTACGATGAGATCGCAGGGAGCCGTGCGGGTGTCATGGCAAAGGTCCCAGGCTGTCATGGTAAAATGCCTATGGAGCAAACCCTGTGGGATGGCGTTACTTCATGCTGCAGGAGCGATCAAAGCATCGCAAGTTGTTGTCCCCTCTGGGGAGTTAAAAAAAAAAAAAAAGATTGGAAAAAATATCAATAAAGTCTTACGAATTATTAAAAAAAAAATAAAATAAAAACTAATAAAAGTAAAAAAAAAAAAACCTTTTGCCATGTTTGTAATAAAAGAATCTAAATAATAAAACAAAAATACCTATTTGGTATCGCTGCGTCCGTAAAAGTCCGATCTATCAAAGTAACGCATTTTTTACTGCGCACGGTGAATGTCAACAGAACAAAAATAAAGAGCGCCAGGAATGCGCTTTTTTGGGTCACCCGGTCACCAAGAAAAAATGCGATTAAAAAGCGACCAAAAAGCCGTATGTATACCATCGCAAACTATTGAATATCGCTCAAAAAATGAGCCCCTCACAACTACGTCGACAGAAAAATAAAAAAGCTGGCGCTCGGAAGATTGCGGCCGAAAGTAACTAAAAAAAACGTAAATATCTGTAAATTAAACCCATACAAGTTTGGTATCGCAGTAATCGTACTGACCCACAGAATAAAGTTATCACCCAAGTTTAGTTGCAGTTTGTGCGCCGTAGAAACAAGACGCACCGATAGATGGGGAAATCTAATTTTTTTCCATGTCTCCCCACTTAGCATTTTTTCTGTTTTTCCGCACATTATACGGTACATTAAACAGCACCATTAAAAATTCAGCTCGTCCCGCGAAAAACATACAACCCTCATACAGCGACGTCGATGGATAAATAAAGGAGTTAAGATTTATTATTTCTTTCTTTTTAAAGGGGGGTGGGGGGTGCGGGAAATCAAAAATGGAGAAACAGCAAAAAGCTTGGTCACTTAGGGGTTAAGCTGCTCGGTGCTGTAATTTGTAACTCCCACAAAGAAGGAATGAATAGTAGAGACTGTTAAAAACGGTCAAGACTTTTTAAGGCTGTTCCATTGTGATCTTCGGTCACCTGTAGTATAAAGACGTTTGCATGGACTCCAGCAGATCTGCGGTTTTCAGCGGCTCACCTGGGTGTGGTGGAGGGTAAAAGCTCCCATAAATGAGTGCAAACACCAGTGAGGGTTATTAGCATCGCTGTAAACTGAAGTCTTACTGCTACTAAGTGCACTTTTATGGGAACGGTACTAAAGCCGGGTCTATAAACCTGCACTCATGTCAAGGGAGCTAAAGGGCATCTCCTCCTTGATTCTCATAGAAGCCATATCTTCAGTATATGTAGTATATTATATGTCCATTGTAGCATGGTTTAAATTCTGGACACATCATCCACATCTATGGACGATAGAGTGCCCCCCCGGACTACTGTATAGAGAAGTGGCTAGTAGTTCAGTGCTACATGTACAATATTATATGTTGCTAGTATGTTCTCCTCCTCTTTGTATTGTGGAGGTAGTAATGCTTCTAGGGCAAAATATGGGGGGGGGGGGGGGGGAGCATTGATTAAAGACTTTTTGCCAGTTTGGGGCTTAAAAAAACTTTGCACACTTTTGCCAAAGTGAATATTTTCACAAAAAGTTGGGACAATCAGCAAAGTTTTTTTGCTATCGACATCACCATCCGCCACTTTCTTGAAGGGGGCCTGGCTTCTCAGGAGGGGTGTGGCTGCCCCAAACCAACACCTTTATGTATAATTAATGCAAGAAAGGGGTGTAAATTATACAAAAAGATTAACATCAGATCTAGTGTACATTTCTGAATGCATCTAAATCATGAAGAGCTCCTCATGCATTAAAATGGCAGTCTTCATAAATAAAGGACTCCCATGGTGGCATACAGAGGGGCACGAGGCTTCAGCTCCATATTACCAAATCATGGGCAATAAATGTGCATCAGGCCTTAGTTTACATTCTAATTTCTTCTTCAGCACCCTTCTAGGTTATGGGAATTCGGTGCTGATTATAGTTCTGCAGATTCCACCATCGGCATGGCAAAGTCCTTAGGCAACGCATTGCAGCCAAATCTGGGGGGGGGGGGGGGGGGATCTACAACTTTTGTGTCCCTCTTTGACATTCCAAAAAGTTAGGAGATAAAGAATAGGTTGGTTCAATGTTATAATAGATGACTGTAAGGTGTCTAAGGGTTAATGCATGCGATCTGCCATATTTATAAGCACTATTTCAGTGTTTGCATTGAACCAGGATGTATTATTTGCATTGTCCCATTTCCAGCAGTTTGCACCCATTGTTCATCCTCCTCCGTCTCTCTCTGTAGATTTTCATCACCGTGAATTGCCTGAGTACGGATTTCTCCTCTCAGAAGGGGGTGAAAGGACTTCCACTCATGATTCAGATCGACACGTATAGCTATAATAACCGCAGCAACAGGCCCATCCACAGGGCTTACTGCCAGATCAAGGTCTTCTGTGATAAGGTAACCTAACAATGGCCGTCTTCTGACAGCCCGTAATCCATTATTCTCTTGAATGAATAGGTAATGGCGCCGGCGACGGACTGCTGCGAGGAGCTCTTAATGTTTAATGGATGATAATTCTTCAAGTGGGTCTGTCCTCCTGATAGTATTTTTTTGCTGCTGCCGGAATGTCACAAAACTTTTATTTAATGGTTTACGATTATTCTATCAGAACAATGAAATGGTTTATTATGTAATTAAGCGTGCGGTCCGGGAGAAATGACTGAGAACTACGACAAAAGCAAAGGTTTTGCAAATTACGGTCATTGGAGGGAGCAGTAAGAATATATCAAGAGTCTTAAAAAATGTAGTATTACATGGTGCTCATTCAGATGATTGTCCATCTGCTACATCAGTGCCAGATACCAAGCACTTTGTCCGGATCGGACATAATAGTAGTGCTAAAAGGAAGAATATACACACAATTCATAAACGCGGAGAACAAAACTATTTATAACGAAACTAAGAAGTGGGGAAAAGGGGAATCTTACCCTAGCATACTAATATAAGGAAATCCTATCTAAAAGCGGGGTGATCGCCCTGATAGGGACGGCCCCACTTCTGGAACCTGTGGGCAACTTGGACTGTGCTTAGGTGATGACAGTTGACTGATGTAAAACACAATTGACACTACATTACTAGGAAGCAGATGTTACTAAACCAAGCAATAAGTATAAATGCCATCTGAAAGTATGATGAAGTAAGGAGGAAGTGGACCGGAGTAAAGCTCCCCCATGCAGATGAGTAACCGGTGCCTTCTGAGGGGAGGGCCTGGAACATATACATTATAGTAACGTCTGGAGGAACACCTCCCCACTGACCAATCAAACCCCACACAGCAATGCAATCACATTACCTGGGGCTGGCATCGTGACGTCACCCTGGACACCCTTCCGGTTGCGACAAGCGTGGCATGACACCAACCATGTACGTATGTACGGCTCAAGTCCATCACAGTGAGAGTCATTACTTATTAGCACCTCTCTACTTTAGCTCGTAGAGGTCTCGGTGATTTCCTTATGCACCAATAGGGTATTAGTAATGATACTAACACCAATTTGGCTCAATCTTAGGCTGATGCCAGTGCAAATGGCCAAGTTGTCACTTTTTTTGTCTTGAGACGGTAATCTCTTTCTTGCTGTTACAGTGGATAAATATGATTTATTTGTATTGAGCGCTCATGCCTTAGACCAGCTTCAGAAAAGCCAATTACTGGTGCCTTTTATATGGGCGAGTGTCCCGCCCAAACACAGGTCTGTTGACCTGAATTCGGAGCATCATAGGGATCTCTGATGCTGATCTCTGGACAGTAGACCCGCGATCAGGCCGGGACGCTCGTCCATATTACAGGTGCTCCATATGCTTGCTTAAAACTGGCCACATATGAGGCTCTAAAAGATGACTAATTCAGTCCCATAGACTACAGTTAGGCCCATGTGAATATTGCTTTGTAGGGGGCATCTAGTTTAGAAAAACCATTTTCATATATCCTATTAAGGAATTCTGAGTTCATTGGCGTCTCTATTTAGGACCTTCATCTATTATCCAAAGCGCAGAGATGCTACAAGCAGCGTCCCTCTCTCTGGAGGACCCGGCATAGGGGACAGCCCACTGATTTATATGGGAAGTGCGTAATGCTTCAGTTCTCCAATGGTGGCGCATCAGGGAAATGCTCTGGTTCCTGTACAGATTACAGCGGATTGCTGTTTTATGAAATCTTCTTTATAAATCTCTTATTTATGTCTATATCTCTTTATTTTATACTTTTAGGGAGCGGAGAGAAAAATCCGAGATGAGGAGCGAAAGCAAAACAGGAAAAAAGGAAAAACGCAGCCCTCACAAACTCCGTGCACAAATAATTGTGAGTTAACAGATTGGCGATAAACTGGTTTGTATGATGCTGGAGGAATTTCTATGATCACATTTTGGATTCAGGATTTACAGGGGTTGTATCAAGATCTAAATGTATCCCCCTATCCATGGCATAGGGGAGATCTTCATGATTGCTGGGTGTCCAGCTGCCGGGGTCCCCACCAATTCTGAATGGAGTGTGGGTCATGGATGCACACTGTTGCTCCATTCATTTTAATGACCGTGCCATAATTTGCTGAGACTCCACCCCTGTAAGGAACCTTTCAGCAATTTCTGGAACACCGTGTTCTAACTGGTGCAGGGCCTGGGGGTGCAGCTTATGACGTCTATCTTTGATGTTCTTTGAATTCCTGAAATACAATGTCTTTGAAATATTATTGATGACTTATCATCAGGACAGGTCATTAATAGTTGATCGGCCAGGGTCCGCCGCTCGGGACCCCAGCCAATCAGCTGTGCGTGCGCATGCTGTCAGCGCTGCAATAACAGAGGTTGGAGCGGAAGTCTCTGCGCTGACCTCCCATGTAGTGGCCGGCGCTGGTAACTGCAGGCAGGGCTTTCATTGAAATCAATGGGAGCCGTGCCTGCAGTGACAAGCGCCAGCCACTACATTGGAGGTCGGCAGGGAGACTTCCGCTCCAAATACAGAGGTCAGAGCAGAAGGTGGTCCTTCCTCCGACCTCTTGTTATTGCGGCGCTGACAGCATGTGCCCGCATAGCTGATCGGTCTGAGTCCCGAGCGACGGACCTCAGTCAATCAACTATTTATGAACTATCCTGATGATGGGTCATCATCAGTAGTATTTTTGACTGGAAAACCCCTTTAAAGCAACAGGACATAAACGTACATTCTGTAGATGGCGCAAGCTCAGAAGTATGGAGATGAAAATCCCCCCCCAAAGCTGTTGCATTCTTATGGCTAAAATAGGCCGCGTCCTTAAGGGGTTAAGAGTGGATAATACAGTTTTATTCCTGTGAACAAGTAGAGTTTTTATTGGTTTTCTTATAAATATTTGTTGTAGGACCACAAAAATAAATGAGTTCATAAAATGTCTCCGTACACGTACGCAAAAAAGTGCTGAGTAACAGTCGGTGCAGGATTGTAACAATCCTGATTACCTGGATATGTTGACATCCAGTAATCCAGAAAATCCGATAGTCTGATCCCATTAGTACCAAACTGGAGATCCTCTGTATTGGACTCACCAATAAGAATATGTTCGCCCTTCTGATTCTGTCACCTTGTTAATTCTTACCCAGCTTCTGATTCTAAATTATCAGCTTTACCGCTGCAGAAGAAGAGCGATATCACCTTCTTTAAAACCATGTCTGACCTGGACTCCCAGCCCGTCCTCTTCATCCCAGACGTTCACTTTGGAAACTTACAGAGGAGCGGACAGGTATGTTCTTTAGAGAGTAAAGTAAATGAGTCAGAAACTACAAATGTGAGTAGGGCCGCGGCCGACCGTTCTGACATGTTAGAGTGTTTTATAAATTAGCTTTTTCTAATGCTTTACATAATAGATGAACAGTGAAAAAAGGTAATATGGCCAGAGGATAAAACCCAATGCTTGATTATTAACCATAACATAAAATGGACATTACATGGCAAAAAACTCAATCATAGCCGAACCCACTAACATTGTTTTCCTCCCTCCCTCCCTCCACTTCTTCACCTCCTTCACCTCATTCTCCTCTTATCTCTCCCTCCTTCCTCCTCTCCTTTTCCCCTTTGTTTCTTCCTCTCTCCCCTCTCTCCTTCATTCTTTCCCCCGCCCTCCTCACGTTTCTCCCTCCTCCCCTTTTCTCTTCCACTTTCATTTCCTTTCCTTTCTACCTTCTCCTTCTTCCTTTCCCCGTTTCCTCCTTTCCTCCTTCTTGCTTTCCTCCTTTTCTCCTTCTTGCTTTCCTCGTTTCTTCCATCTGCCCTTTTCCTCGTTTCTTCCATCTGCCCTTTTCCTCGTTTCTTCCATCTGCCCTTTTCCTCGTTTCTTCCATCTGCCCTTTTCCCCCCGTTTCTTCCATCTGCCCTTTTCCCCCCGTTTCTTCCATCTGCCCTTTTCCCCCCGTTTCTTCCATCTGCCCTTTTCCCCCCGTTTCTTCCATCTGCCCTTTTCCCCCCGTTTCTTCCATCTGCCCTTTTCCCCCCGTTTCTTCCATCTGCCCTTTTCCCCCCGTTTCTTCCATCTGCCCTTTTCCCCCCGTTTCTTCCATCTGCCCTTTTCCCCCCGTTTCTTCCATCTGCCCTTTTCCCCCCGTTTCTTCCATCTGCCCTTTTCCCCCCGTTTCTTCCATCTGCCCTTTTCCCCCCGTTTCTTCCATCTGCCCTTTTCCCCCCGTTTCTTCCATCTGCCCTTTTCCCCCCGTTTCTTCCATCTGCCCTTTTCCCCCCGTTTCTTCCATCTGCCCTTTTCCCCCCGTTTCTTCCATCTGCCCTTTTCCCCCCGTTTCTTCCATCTGCCCTTTTCCCCCCGTTTCTTCCATCTGCCCTTTTCCCCCCGTTTCTTCCATCTGCCCTTTTCCCCCCGTTTCTTCCATCTGCCCTTTTCCCCCCGTTTCTTCCATCTGCCCTTTTCCCCCCGTTTCTTCCATCTGCCCTTTTCCCCCCGTTTCTTCCATCTGCCCTTTTCCCCCCGTTTCTTCCATCTGCCCTTTTCCCCCCGTTTCTTCCATCTGCCCTTTTCCCCCCGTTTCTTCCATCTGCCCTTTTCCCCCCGTTTCTTCCATCTGCCCTTTTCCCCCCGTTTCTTCCATCTGCCCTTTTCCCCCCGTTTCTTCCATCTGCCCTTTTCCCCCCGTTTCTTCCATCTGCCCTTTTCCCCCCGTTTCTTCCATCTGCCCTTTTCCCCCCGTTTCTTCCATCTGCCCTTTTCCCCCCGTTTCTTCCATCTGCCCTTTTCCCCCCGTTTCTTCCATCTGCCCTTTTCCCCCCGTTTCTTCCATCTGCCCTTTCCCCCCCGTTTCTTCCATCTGCCCTTTCCCCCCCGTTTCTTCCATCTGCCCTTTTCCCCCCCGTTTCTTCCATCTGCCCTTTTCCCCCCCGTTTCTTCCATCTGCCCTTTTCCCCCCCGTTTCTTCCATCTGCCCTTTTCCCCCCCGTTTCTTCCATCTGCCCTTTTCCCCCCGTTTCTTCCATCTGCCCTTTTCCCCCCGTTTCTTCCATCTGCCCTTTTCCCCCCGTTTCTTCCATCTGCCCTTTTCCCCCCCGTTTCTTCCATCTGCCCTTTTCCCCCCCGTTTCTTCCATCTGCCCTTTTCCCCCCCGTTTCTTCCATCTGCCCTTTTCCCCCCCGTTTCTTCCATCTGCCCTTTTCCCCCCCGTTTCTTCCATCTGCCCTTTTCCCCCCCGTTTCTTCCATCTGCCCTTTTCCCCCCCGTTTCTTCCATCTGCCCTTTTCCCCCCCGTTTCTTCCATCTGCCCTTTTCCCCCCCGTTTCTTCCATCTGCCCTTTTCCCCCCCGTTTCTTCCATCTGCCCTTTTCCCCCCCGTTTCTTCCATCTGCCCTTTTCCCCCCCGTTTCTTCCATCTGCCCTTTTCCCCCCCGTTTCTTCCATCTGCCCTTTTCCCCCCCGTTTCTTCCATCTGCCCTTTTCCCCCCCGTTTCTTCCATCTGCCCTTTTCCCCCCCGTTTCTTCCATCTGCCCTTTTCCCCCCCGTTTCTTCCATCTGCCCTTTTCCCCCCCGTTTCTTCCATCTGCCCTTTTCCCCCCCGTTTCTTCCATCTGCCCTTTTCCCCCCCGTTTCTTCCATCTGCCCTTTTCCCCCCCGTTTCTTCCATCTGCCCTTTTCCCCCCCGTTTCTTCCATCTGCCCTTTTCCCCCCCGTTTCTTCCATCTGCCCTTTTCCCCCCCGTTTCTTCCATCTGCCCTTTTCCCCCCCGTTTCTTCCATCTGCCCTTTTCCCCCCCGTTTCTTCCATCTGCCCTTTTCCCCCCCCGTTTCTTCCATCTGCCCTTTTCCCCCCCGTTTCTTCCATCTGCCCTTTTCCCCCCCCGTTTCTTCCATCTGCCCTTTTCCCCCCCGTTTCTTCCATCTGCCCTTTTCCCCCCCGTTTCTTCCATCTGCCCTTTTCCCCCCGTTTCTTCCATCTGCCCTTTTCCCCCCGTTTCTTCCATCTGCCCTTTTCCCCCCGTTTCTTCCATCTGCCCTTTTCCCCCCGTCTCTTCCATCTGCCCTTTTCCCCCCGTCTCTTCCATCTGCCCTTTTCCCCCCGTCTCTTCCATCTGCCCTTTTCCCCCCGTCTCTTCCATCTGCCCTTTTCCCCCCGTCTCTTCCATCTGCCCTTTTCCCCCCGTCTCTTCCATCTGCCCTTTTCCCCCCGTCTCTTCCATCTGCCCTTTTCCCCCCGTCTCTTCCATCTGCCCTTTTCCCCCCGTCTCTTCCATCTGCCCTTTTCCCCCCGTCTCTTCCATCTGCCCTTTTCCCCCCGTCTCTTCCATCTGCCCTTTTCCCCCCGTCTCTTCCATCTGCCCTTTTCCCCCCGTCTCTTCCATCTGCCCTTTTCCCCCCGTCTCTTCCATCTGCCCTTTTCCCCCCGTCTCTTCCATCTGCCCTTTTCCCCCCGTCTCTTCCATCTGCCCTTTTCCCCCCGTCTCTTCCATCTGCCCTTTTCCCCCCGTCTCTTCCATCTGCCCTTTTCCCCCCGTCTCTTCCATCTGCCCTTTTCCCCCCGTCTCTTCCATCTGCCCTTTTCCCCCCGTCTCTTCCATCTGCCCTTTTCCCCCCGTCTCTTCCATCTGCCCTTTTCCCCCCGTCTCTTCCATCTGCCCTTTTCCCCCCGTCTCTTCCATCTGCCCTTTTCCCCCCGTCTCTTCCATCTGCCCTTTTCCCCCCGTCTCTTCCATCTGCCCTTTTCCCCCCGTCTCTTCCATCTGCCCTTTTCCCCCCGTCTCTTCCATCTGCCCTTTTCCCCCCGTCTCTTCCATCTGCCCTTTTCCCCCGTCTTCTTTTTTCTCCACTTTGACCAATTAAAATTTTGTCAGCTAAATTCTGCAAAATGGCCGAACTGAGCTTTTGAAAAGTCCCCTTATCAGTCCTTGTAGCAGCTGTTCAGAGGCCTCTGTTGTATTATAAAGTCTTAGCAGTTTAATCTATGAAGATGCTTTCTAGTTTTCTGTAAATACATTATAATCGCCGTGCACAAAAGTTCTGCAACTTTCTAATATACTTTGTCTTTTATTATTTGTTTGCTGTCAGTGACTGAAAGCTCTTTTTATTTACATTCCGAGGCAGCAAACAAATATAAATCTAGTGCTGCTGTCAGCTGAGAAGTGGATGCACACGCTTGTATCATGTCTGCAGCTGCACACATCTGACTGGTCATATGCTACAATGTATCTGCCTGGAGCCCAGACTGTTTGCCTCAAGATTATTCGCATGCGAGTAATAGAAACCCAGAGGAGCAGATTCACTAATACAGTCCAGACTAGACACTCTCTAAATGCCCCAGATCACAGTGACTGCTGAATGATAAATCTGACCTATCCCTATACTATGTATTCTAAAAGCCCTTTTACATGCCATGACTTGTTGGGTGTAGAAAAGTCATCCCAGCAATAATCGTTTTCGTGCTTTTACACAGGCACGATCATCGCTAGTAAATAGAGGAGCGGACCGGGATCCTTCCAGCCTGCTCACCTCCATTCACAGGAAACAGGTAGTCCTTCATAGCTGAAAGACTGCCTGTTTACATGGGCTGATCCACTGCTCAGACTTACGCATGCATAAACTGGATGACAAATGAGAAGCACATTAATTCAGATTCATTATTCAGTCTAGGCATGCATGTAAGGCCCATTTAGACATGAGTATCGCTAGAGATGAGTGAGCGTACTCGCTAAGGCAAACTGCTCGAGCGAGTAGTGCCTTATGCGAGTACCTGCCCGCTCGAGCGAGTAGTGCCTTATGCGAGTACCTGCCCGCTCGAGTGAGTAGTGCCTTATGCGAGTGCCTGCTTACGCATGTAGTGCCTTAGGCGAGTACCTGCCCACTCGTCTCTAAAGATTCGGGTGTCGGCGGGGGAGAGCGGTGAGTTGCGGGAGTGCGCAGGAGGGAGCGGGGGGGAGGGGGGAGAGTATAACTGCACTCACGTACATCGTGCAGTTTTCGTTATCCCGTCGCTCATCGATGTCTTTCAGTGTGCTGAAAGACAACGATGAGTCTTATCAGGGATTGACAGCGGGATACAGCTGATACTATTGTTTCAGCTGTATCCCGCTCCCTGATAACAGCTGGATATGAAGAACACAGCGGTCCGGCTCTGTTTTCCATACTCCGCACTGAGCACTCAGCTGTATAATAGCCGGGCGCTCCATGCAGAAAACATCTGGATGCAGAAGACAAGCGGGAGATAACCCCACTTGTGTTCTGTATCCTCCGCTGGCAGCACAAGGTTATCGCTAATCTTGCACTGTAAATGACACAATGATGATCGCTCAAAAGTCGCTTGTGCGACATCTTTTGAGCGATAATCGTTGTGTCTAAGTGGGCCTTTACACTGAATGAATGATTTATCGGCTAGTGTAAAATGGCCCTAAATGTATAATGCCAATTAGTTGGCTTAGTTTATGACAAAAAGTGCACTAAATCATGATGCAGTTTTTGGCTCGCAGCGTTGCATCTAGGCCTTATCCTCTCTTGACAAAGCCACACTGCTTTGTCGGATGAGTCATACAAAGTTTCCAAAAGTGTCTAAAAACACATGTGGCACAAACCATGTAAGACCGTTTTCTAGCGAAGTTGGTGTTAAAAAATTTGGCAGATTTTCAATAGTAAATTTGCCCCATAGTGTTATTACAGAGTTGTATAACTTTTAATTTACAGATTTAGCCAAGTTTAACTTGACACTTAACACATTAAAGCATGGCACTAAACGTTTTTGCTATTTCAATAGCTTTTCAATGGTTTTTGTTGTATTAGGCCACATTCACATCTGCACAAGCAGTTCTGGTGCATTAACATTGTTCGGATCCATCGTTGGATACTAAAATACCGGAACCGCCAAATTTAGCATATGCGGAACCCGAATGGTGCTGAATGGATCCGATTGAATTTAATGGGGTTTCTCCAGCATTAGAATCCTAGAATGGTAGAGTTGGAAGGAACCTCCAGGGTCATCGGGTCCAACCCCCTGCTCAGTGCAGGATTCACTAAATAATCCCAGACAGATATTTGTCCTGCCTTTGTTTGAGCACTTTCATTGAAGGAGAACTCCCCACCTCCTGTGGTAACCTGTTCCACTCATTCATCACCTTCACTGTCTAATATCTAATCTGTGTCTCCTCCCTTTCAGTTTCATCCTATTGCTTCTAGTCTTTCCTTATACAGATGAGAATAGGGCTGATCCCTCTGCAGTGTGACAGCCCTTTAGATATTTGTAGACAGCTATTAAGTCTCCTCTCAGCCTTCTTTTTTGCAAGCCTTCCGGACAGTATTTTCCTGGACAAAATAAGACTATTTCATCTGGCAAGTTTATGCTGGATCTGTGCTGAAGGCTCCAAACAGAACCTCTGAAACAAATGTGAATTTTGTGTTTGGTACTAATCTAGTTATAGTTTCCTGGTAATGTTATTGTATAGCAATGATTTTCACTTTTCTATAAAGAGAAGGGAGATATCTGTGATGTCTGTGCAATGATGTCTGATACATACAGATTATGAGGCTGAGATAAAGGGAATGTACAGCAGGCATTGTTCTGCATCCTGGTTTATTCTTTTAGAATAAATTCTATCCCTCTGACTTCACTGTACTGCTCCAAATTAGTTATGAGAAGTGCGTGCATGCATGCATAGTCATATTCAAACTGACACAATGCTGGTCAATCATCAGTACGCTTCTGGTTTATTAACCTCATCATGGTACAAATGTACCCTAAATGATGCAGCACTAGAAATACACGCCCCCGTCCCCTAAAGTCATAACAACTCATGATTGGCTTAGTTTGTAATGACTGACACATGTTAACGCTTTAAGGTGTGTGTTAGTACTAAACATGTGATTTCTTATAAACCAAACTAGAATAGACTTATCCCTGCCCAGACCAAGGAATCCAAAGGATGGGGTCCCAAGGCTCTCAGACAGCTTTCCCTTCCTGGGAAAGAGGTGTGGGAGTATGTGTAAGCATCTTGCTTGCATATACCAGCGTATAATATTGAACAAGTTAACCATTTAGCTGCTAGCTATTTACTAAGAAGGTAGATATACATAATATATATGCATATTAGCCTAGGCTGATGTGAGAAACCTCTGAAAAGATAGATAGATAGACTAAATATATTATTACTATAACACTTGTTTTTTTCTTTTGCAGGTTTTCTACAATACAGAGGATGACATAGAGGGGTAAGGATGTATTATAAATCAGAAAATGTTATACAGTCCTCATTATTATTTTTATTAGGGTTGTCTAGTTTTTCACATGATGTGCCATGTATATCTGATAGTTTGGAGACCAAATGGAAAAAGTTTGGTTCGGTCCGAGTCAGATTAAACTGAAGCATTGCTTCTAAAATGATCCCAGCCAAACAGTGGTGGTGGCTTAGTGGTTAGCACTGTTGCCTTGCAGTAGGGGCACTAGGTTTAAATCTGACAACATCTGCATGACCTACATAGTAAGTTAGGCTAAAAAAAGACAAATGTCCATCCAGTTCACCCCCCACCCTATGTTGATCAAAAGTTTGTATATGCTCCCTGTGTTTCATAATAACCCACTTTATCTATATGGCACATGCATATTACACAGCACATCACAAGACTCGATATTTTCTGTCCCCTTTGGGTTCACAATCTACATTCGCCTATTTTCACAGTGTGGGAGGAAACCCACGCAAACACAGGCAGACGTTGTCCTTGGTCACCACCACTGACGCCATTGTTCGAGCCTTACAGTGATTTTCTGTGATTGCTATTTGTCCTTGGAGTCATCAATAACCAAGAATAATATATAGAGCATTATAAAGAGACAATCCTTAGAAGCATTGTCCAGTCTAGGTAACTTCTATCCTCCCTACAATCAGCTGTTATTTCATAGGAAGGACCAAGTGCACTATTTTCACCATTAAATAAATGTTTAACTAGGGTATTAATAGGATTGGAAAGGGTTAAAGGAGCTGTACTAGGATCACAATTTATCCCCAATCCACCAAACTTTGCTGATTGGTAGTGATCTCACCACTGAGACCCCTACTGATCCCGGGTATGGAGGTCCTATGTCTTCTGTCCTCCTCACTGCGGAGTTACTGCAGTGTAGACGAGACTGAATGGAGTGACAGTCATGTGCAAGCATACTGCCACTCCACTCACTTTCAGTGGGACGACCAGAGATGGCCGAGGGGCGAGTGCTCGGGTATTTCTGTCACCCCCATTGAAATGAATGGAGTGGCAGCTGCACATGCTCGACCACCGCTCTCTTCATTTTGACGGGGGAAGAAGTGACCCCACAGTGACAGGCAGAGGGGGACAAGGGATCCCCGTTCTCTAGATCAGTGGGGTCTAAGTGGGGAAGATCCCCTCCGATCAGCAAGTTATCCTGTAGATAGGAGATAAGTTATGATCCTCGTACAGCGCCTCTAATAACATCCACATCATTTACAGTTCTTTTCAGAGTTGCTTGCTGTACAAGCAGTAGCAGAGCACAGGCTATCAGTCGTAGGACTCCTGCACAGAGCTTTAATGCAGCCCTCCAGGTTGTTGTATGGAGCCTTAATGCATCACCTATAGCAGTCTATAGGATCATACTGTACCAACGTATGCATCCAATTCTATGCAGTGGTGTACTGAGCTTTCTCTATTGAGATCACATGGAGTTATACAGATCCATATTCTATCTGAGAA
Source organism: Eleutherodactylus coqui (assembly GCF_035609145.1). Taxonomy (NCBI): domain Eukaryota; kingdom Metazoa; phylum Chordata; class Amphibia; order Anura; family Eleutherodactylidae; genus Eleutherodactylus; species Eleutherodactylus coqui. Next base: position 150,609,471 of record NC_089845.1, on the reverse strand, counting down.
ATGATCGTGTTAAATATACTCTTTTGTAAAAAACATCCAGCCCCCATAAGGAGGTATTCTGCTGCTGCAAAACTCGGCATGCAGTTACATCTCAGGCTCTGAGGCTCTATCAGCAATAGAACATGTATGGGACCATCTGGGACACCAACTTCTACAGCCCGCGAGTTTGCACAGTTTAGAAACTCTGTTACAGCAAATGTGGACCGATCTACTACAGTATACCATACAGCAGTGGTCCCCAACCTTTTTGGCACCAGGGACCGGCTTCAAGCAAGACCATTTTTACAAGGCCCAGCAGGGTGGGGCGGGACATGGGCGGGGGTTTGGTTATATGGGGCGGGGTTATGAAGGGGGTTGGAGTTTAGTGCATACTTATTTAATTATAGGGCAGTGGGCAGTATATAATCTATCCCCCCCCCCCCCACCCCCAGCACACACACAGGGCAGTATATAATTTACTCCCCCCCCCCCCCCCCCCAAGCACACACATAAGGGCAGCATATAATCAGCCCCACCCCCAGTAATAAGCAGCCTCCCCCCCAGTAATAATCAGCCCCCCCCAGTAATAATCAGCTCCCCAACCCATATACTTACCTCCTCCCTGCTGTCAGCGTTGCTCCCTCTCTGCTTGCCCTGAGCCCGGCGCACGCTATAGTCAGTGTGTGTGCCTGGCACGCTTCCTCCCTGAGTCCTCTCCTGCGGAACTAATGAGCAGGGGACTCGGGGAGGAGGATCCTGGCTGCACACAGACGTCAGTGTGCGCAGGGATCAGTGGCAACAGCGTGATTACCAGTGGGGAGCTGCGGCACCTCAGCTGGTAATTGCTTCAGTGCTGAGTGGCGTCGGCACGCCGCGGGCCACATAACACGAGGCAGCGGGCCGCATTCGGCCCGCGGGCCTTGTGTCTGACACAGGTTAGTGTGAGAGCGCAGAGCGCTGCTAAAGGGGCCGCAGGATTGTTCCTTTTAGAACAAAAGTTCCCGGCGGTGCCGCGGACCGGCAGTAAACACCTAACCGCCCGGCCCTGGTCTGCAGACCGGTGGTTGGGGACCCCTGCCATACAGAACCTGTATGCCTCCATGCCCCCCCCCCCCCCCCCCCCCCGTATCATATCTTGTATCCAAGCTAGAGGCAGCCCAACAGGGTGCTAGAGCCTTCATGCCCACCCATATCACATCTTGTATCCAAGCTAGACGTGATACAACAGGGTACTAGAGCCTCCATGCCCTCTTTTATCACATCTTGTATCCAAGCTAGAGGTGGTACAACAGGGTGCTAGACCCTCCAGGCTTGCGGGTATCACATCTTGTATCTAAGCTAGAGGTAGTACAACAGGGTACTAGAGCCTCCATGCCCACCCATATATCATCTTGCATCCAAGCTAGAGGTGGTACAACAGGGTACCAGAGCCTCAATGCTCCCCCGTATCACATCTTGTATCCAAGCTAGAGGCGGTATAACAGGGTACTAGAGCCTCCAGGCTTGCGGGTATCACATCTTGTATCCAAGCTAGAGGTGGTACAACAGGGTACTAGAGCCTCCCTTCAGTTTTCTGAAATACATTACCCCCTTTGCTCTGATATTGTAATCACTTATATCAAGCTCCATCTGATTCCCACAAGTCCTTCTAGGTTCTTGATTTTGTTTGCCAGTGAGTATACTGTGAAGACACATAGGATTTTATAATCTGTAGATTGTATAAAGGAAATCTTCAGCAGGGGACATAAACATTTCGGTAATGTTAGCTATGCACTGCCCCCTAGAGATCATTTCAGGTATTACATATATATTACCTCCAGAAGCAGCGTGCTGGTAAAGAGATTGCTCCGTCCTGTGGATGAAGACTTTGGGCCGCCTCCTCCTAAGCAGATGAAAGAAGAAAACAAAAAAGGTCATTTTAATTACTAACCCTGTTTAATATATTGATAAATGGAGTATAACCCTGCGGCCGGATGCACACGGCCCAGTCGGATTCCGACTGTGAGATCTCGCAGCGGAATCAGACCCTGTGCTCTGACGGTGCCCCCGCATACCTGTCCCATGTCGTCTTCTCTGTGCTGCGGATGTGCCAGCTGGCACGCCATCACACATGCGCAGGGCAGAGAATGTTGCGACGGCGATGATGCGGATCCGCAGCGATTTCTAAATTTGACATTTCGGAATTGCCACAGGACGGATGGCTTCCATTGACTGACTGCAATGGAAGCCGTCCGTGTGATGCCCACACTCGAATAGGACATGCTGTGATTTTTTTTTTTTTTTCCTCAAGCAAGTGGAAAATCGCAGTTGATTTCCGCTCGTGGGCATGGAAAAGCGTTTGGCATAGCATGTCTATGCGCAGTATTTGCTGCGGGATCCGAAGGCGAATGTTCGCTCCAGAATCCGCAGTGCATATACGCCTGTGTGCGTTGGGCCTTAGATGCCTTTTAAACCTCTCGATCATGAGGCAACGTTCTTTTGCTCAATCATTGGGTCTTGTGAAGGTGCCAACGATCATTCTTGGTGGCTCCTCCTTCCATGGAATAAGGGATGTGCTGCCAACAATGGTGAAGCTTTATGGGGATGGACAATCGGAAGAACAATCATTCATCCCCTAAAAGAGTCAGGATTGGCCCATGTGAGAGCCCAGTGGACCAGCATCAATCTTGTTGGTTGGCGCTCATCATCGGCCCCATAGGACCCTTTGATGGCGGCAGGAACAGATCTAGTTTACACCTTTACATTTACTGCCATCTAATAAGTCAGCAAGCTCTCTGAATGCCATAGAATAAAAAGCTGCCACATTATATTGAAGGGCTCCTTTAAATCTTTTTGTTTTTGCTCTTTTTAGTGCTACTTTATGTGAGAAAGGAAAGCGATGAGGTTTTTGATGCTTTGATGCTAAAGTTTCCTACGGTGAAGGGATTATTGGACGCTGTAAGTATATTCTAGATGTACATCATGTTCTGTATTATGGCATCTGTTGTGATTGGGATTTAGTACTATGAATCAGACCGCGCTCCCAACTCTCTGCTTGCAGCATATATGGCAGGAAATGCACATATGGCCTTAACTTAGCCGGAACATCTGAATATGCCGCCCATTGACTCTCACTGTAAAAATCATGTAAACCGCATGTACATTTTTGTGGGATCCTCTTGTATGAAAAGTTTAGTCAACCGCGCTTTGAGTATTCGGATGCCTAAAGAACCCTCACGGACTACATACGTTCCATGGTGGATAGTATGACATACCCATTCTGAGTATCCAGGGACATTAAAGGGTTTTTTCGGAATTTCACTATTGATGACCATCTTCGTCAATAGTTGATCGGCAGGGCACCAGTGAAGACACGGCTCTCATTGAATGCAATACCAACCTGGGCCACTGCACTGCAGACGGAGCTGTCTGCTTCTGGCTCTGTCCCCACTGACAGCTGGTCTATTAACAGCTAATCGTCTGGGGTCCTGAGTCACGGACCCCTGCCAATCAACTATTGATGACCTGTGCTGGCCACTGATGGAGAGGCACATGACCAAACCAGTCTCTTAGCGGCCTCCATTGAATACCACAACATACGTTACAGGAGACTAGCACATGTGTCGTGCTGTGCTCTGTGTTCTTCAATGGAGGCTGTCAATGGACAGGTATGATCACATGTCCCTTCATCGGCGGCCATGTTTAGGATGGCAACACTGTCTATGTGCAGAAAGTGGGTGAAGCTTCTCAGAGGCGTCGGTGCTACTTTGAAGACCTGAGCCTATTACGAAGTGTCTCATTACATATAGTGGCCAACCCCTTTAAAGAGCAGAACATATAAAGGCCCCTAATTACTTTTAATTTTGATGACCTTTGACGATCTTACATGAAATGATCTATCAAGGTAAGCATAGGTCATCAGGAAGGTGGCTACATGCCGGGCAGGCGGTTATCAGGCGGCTGTACCGACCCCAGGAGGTAATGGAATGGGTGTGCCTGGGCAAAAGCTCGATTGTAGGTGTTCTCAGTGTACGGCACATACAAGTGGTGAGGTTATAGGGGAGACCACATATTTTTTCACTCTGGTGGTAAAACCTTTTTGGTAAATCTGCAGCAAAATTAGCATTTATTACATGATTTTGCAGTGGATTCTGGAAATGAAAAGCCGCCATCTGGATTTGAAGATCCATAGCAGCCCTGAACCCTGCAGGGATGATACATGTGGATGGGAGCTTGGAAATCCTCATATGTATTGTACTGTGGGTCGTTGCAGAATATGCCCTGAAAATCCACAATAAATCCCCCATGTCTGCACATTGCCTAAGAGAGCCACCCGAAGGGAAATAGAAGAGTCTTGTAATGTTTGCAATGCAGCATCTGCAGGTAGAGGGCAGTATAGTGCAACGAATAAACCGCCCGATGGGGAGTAGAAAAGTAAACTCTTACCTATTCCACATCTGGCTGGGGACCGGCTTATCCTCTTGTGTCCACAAATAGTGAGTTTTCTCCGGTGCTGCGCTCTCGGTTTGATCTGCTTTCATTGTGCTTTTTTTTTTGATGTTGCAGATATCTGAAAAATATGGTCTTCCTGTGGAAAAAATAGCAAAAATCTATAAGAAAAGTAAAAAAGGGTAAGAAGATTGACTGTTTGCAGTATATTTATTTGAGACAATCTATTGAAAACTAAGACTAGGGTTACACAGCCACCAAGTGTCTGACTTCTCTGCTACTTAAGGCCCATTTACATGTAATGATTATGGCTCAAAATTGGTTCAAACGAACAAAAATTAGCGATAATCGTTACATGTAAAAGCGGGCATCGTGCACTTATCTCAATGATGATTTTAAGGGGAGTTTTAAAGTATCTCTCAATAGACCGCATGGTGCGATCTCCGCGGGAGTCAGGAGATTACATTGTAACCTGCCAGCAGCCCCAAGGATAACAATGTAGCGGTTTAAACACCAGGGCATGTGATTAATCACAAGTTGGGTTCTGCGAACAGCTCCTGGAGGCCCTTTTTCATGCAAATGAAGATGATAAAGTGTTCATGGACATCAGTGTCCATGAACACTTTATGCAAAAAGATTGCTAAAAACGTTCAATCATTTGAAATGATCTTTGCGTGTAAATGGGCCTTTACTGTCGCGCGGCTGTTTTAGAGCTGCATTTAGCTGACTTTGTCCTGCTTGCACAACTGTGGAGTACTTACAATATATCAGTCTAAACCAGGGCTTTCCAATTGGAGTTCCCTGGATTCTGGTCTAGAGCTCTCGAGAAGTTATCGCACGGTTGGAAAAAAGCTGCTCAAAAGATGCTTTGCATCAGAACAGGCAAAGCCCTAATGCTTCTATAACCCATATGAGGTGAAAACGGGAGAAGGAATTCCAAGCATATGAGAAATATTTTTCACAGATTCCCTATGGTAATAACTTGGGGACTATTTGTTTAAAACCATCTACTTTGCGTACTCTACCTCCCTTGAAGCTGCTGGTCCCGATGCAAAATCTGTCACGTGGCCGCCCAACTATATAATGAGGCATTTATAATACGGGTCTCCTTGTTTGGGGAGGAGAGACCCCATCAGCCCCTAAGACTCCAGGGACAAGGAGCAACTGCACCCACGAGTGATGAGCAAACTTATGAAAACTTTAGTTCGGCTGCTTCAACAAATTTTGTCAAAAGGTCAGTTGAGTCCAAATTGGCTCGGACAAAATTGGAACTTTACCAATACCCTTGAAACTGGTGTATAACCCCGTCTGAGACATACCAGCACCGTGTAACACCTGACATATAGTAACATAGTACGTAAGGCCGAATGAAGACAATGTCCATCTAGTCCAGCCAAATAGCCCTTTTGGGGCGAAAATTCCTTCCCGACTCCCTAATGGCAATCAGACTAATCCCTGGATCAACCCCTAATAGTTCCTACCTGCCTGTATACCCGGATTAACAAATAACCTAAGATTTATATCCTGTAATATCCTTCCACTCCAGAAAGACATCAAGTCCCCTTTTAAACTCCTCTATGGATTTTGCCGCGGGACCCGACCCGAGAGCCTGCAGAGACAAGCGCGTACTCACCCGCGCCTGGCGGCCCCGGCTCTTTGATGTGCCAGCTGCGGCGCAGCCGGCGCATGCGCAGACCGGAGTCGGCGGCCGGGTGAGTGCGGGCCCCGCACAAAAATAGGACATGCCACGCGAGATTTCGCGCGGCCAAACCGCGGCCGTCTGCATAGGAGTGCGTATTGTAATGCACTCCTATGCAAACTTTCAGTGGCGGAAATCCACAGACAACTAATAAGAAAAGCCCCATTAGACGCGCTCGCGCAGAAGGGTCTTCTGCCTTCGGGTCTGTCTGGCAGCAGCGGCGTTCTGGCTCCGCCCCCTTGTCGCGTCATCGCGTAGCTCCGCCCCATCGCGTGTGCCGATTACAGTGGCTGGAATCGGCACACTTGACAGGGCGGAGCTATGCGATGACACGTAGAAGGGGGCGGAGCCAGAACGCCGCTGCTGCCGGACAGACCCGAAGGCAGAAGACCCTTCTGCGCAAGCGCGTCTAATCGGGCGATTAGACGCTGAACTTAGACGGAGCCATGGAGACGGGGACGCCAGCGCAGGGAAGGTAAGTGAATAACTTCTGTATGGCTCATATTTAATGCACGATGTATATTACAAAGTGCATTAATATGGCCATACAGAAGTGCTTAACCCCACTTACTTTCACGAGACAACCCCTTTGTTATGTTCCCCCTTGCAAGCCATTTTTAAAATTTTTCCAATGTATCTAAAGTGAAAAATGAAGTAACTTTGCCAATAGTCTTGATTATAAATGCAGTACTGTTTTGTGTCTACTGCTCCTATGCAGACCTGTGTGTCTCCATAGTAACAGACTACAAACAAACCCTGTGTAGTCTGACCTTGCTCTCATATTTCCTTCCCTCTACCCCATAGATAGATAAAAGGCAATATCATTGCATTGGGGCTTTTGTTATTAGTTGTCTGTTACTGTGGAGGTCTGCATGGGAAATGTGGAAGAAGATAGCAGACTTTTAATTAAGAGTATTTGTAAAGTTGCTTCATCTTTTTACTTGAAATGCATTGGAGCAATAGAAAATAGTTGGCACTATGTATATAGGCCTCATAAGTGTTCATTTCTCACATCTGTTCGAAAATAAAACCGCCTGAGACTAATCATATTGGATCTCGTCCATTGCTGTGTTTCCAGTGATGGCAGTTTTTGCAGTGAATTTCCTAAAACTGAAATCTATGTTGAGACTTTTGGCGAAAACTCCTGGTTGTACTAATGTGACTCACACAGTAAGGGGAAGTGGAGCCCAGCAGTTTGTCAAACAACGGCTGTCTATTTACACAGGCATACGATGTTATGGTCATATCAGTGCTCCGCGTATAAATAATGAGTCACTCCGAGCTGAAATATCTACTTTATAATGCCGCTGCCTTTCCTGTGAGTCGTTGGAGCCTCATGCTCATGACGTTGGGCCATGCTTATCAGCATCATCAAAGCAGAAGAAAGGCTAGCTGCTATGTGAGACCCCGGGAGGGGGCGATTTATTGGTCGCACAGCTGGAGGGGAACTTCTCGCACAGGAAATGTACATAATATTTTATAATCTTACTGTGTATTTGAGAAGGATCACCATTGGGTTTATTACTTTAAGGCCATGTTCACATCTGTGTTGGAGGTTCTGTTCGGAGACGCCAGCACAGATCCGTCATATCACATGCTATTCTATTTCATTTGGGGAAATGCTGGTCAGAATTCCGGAAGTCAGACGGAACACGTTATAGGGTTCTATTATTAACTGTCAGTTCTCTCTAAGCTGGTGGGTGGAAACCGCTGTTATGATGTCTTCTATATACTGTTTCCCTGAAAATAAGACACTGTCTTATATTAACTTTTTGCCCCAAAAGAGGCGCTAAGTCCTATTTTCGGGGGATGTCTTATTATAATTGCCTAGCAGGCTTGGTCCACATCTCCCCTGCTGCTTTCTGAACCTTCGACACGCTTCTTGCAGTCCTCAGTTGCCCACAGAAGATCACTTCCTGATTACGGGATGCATACATCCGGCATTCAAGAGGCGATGGCCCGGATTGGTTGAGCAGCGCTCAAGAACCAATCAGTGCAGCGCTCGATGAACCAATGCAATGTCGATGATTGGTACATCGAGCACTGCATTGATTGGCTGAGCAGTGGTCGAAGAACCTATCACAGCCCTCGCATTGTGGAGGCAGGATTAATAAACCGGCTGAGCCATGGCATTACTGAGCCTGCTAGGTTATGTATTCATCTTTTATTATATATATATATATATATATATATATATATATATATATATATATATATATATATATATATAAATAATATTATAATATAGCAGCTAGGGCTTATATTTCAAGCCCCCTTGAAAATCCAAAAAATCATGGCAGGGGTTATTTTAAGGGTAGGTCTTATTTTGGGGGAAAACGGGGTACTTTACATGGAAACAGCTGATCCAAAACAATAGAGGGATGTGGCACTGGGTCACCATCATTGTTTACTCAGGCTCAATGGCTCTTCTATATATACGACTCTGGCTTGTAGGGAAGCTTGTTAAATTTCATCCTAGTCAAGTGGATGGGTCAACCTGCAGTGCCTGTGTAGACAATCAAGGGATTGTTGCATTCATGGTAGTCCCATTTACTCTTTACTCTGCTAATCAGTAGGGTTCCTAAAGTTTGGACCTCCACTGATCAGATGTTGTTGACTACCCAAAGGCTCCTGTAGTTGGACCCCTACCTATAGGACATTTATATACTATGTCACGTGAATACATAACAGTTCAGTACATCTCATATCTGCTTTTTGGGTCTTCTCCCATGTTTAGCATTTTGGTGAATATGGATGATAACATAATCGAGCACTACTCCAACGAGGACACCTTCATACTCAACGTGGAAAATGTGGTGGAACAAGGCTTCAAGATCACACTGACAGAAATCTAACCCCCAGCCAAACTGATGCCTGATGACGAGGAATGTCCATAGGAACAGATACCAAGATCTGTTCTCCTGCAATCCCCATCAGAGACATGTCAAATATGTAATTAGTGCCTATGACAGTGAATGCAAGTCAATACCTGCTCCAAATGGCAACAAAAAGACTAAAGGACCATATTTATACTGATAGTATGTTACTGTATAAGAGGGAGTCTCTCTGGATACATTCTCAGAAGGAGATTCCAATTCCACGTGCTGGAAGAAGATGGGACTTATAGTTGATGTTAAGGACTTCTGAAAGCCTCAAGGAAAGTTCAGTGCAGTATCTCCAGAGTCTACAGCGACCGTCGAAGGCATGTGGGCCTAATAGCACGGTCTTGTGCGTTTTTATGTGCGGTAGATCAACAGGTTTTAAAGTTTAATGTACAAAAAGTATTTTGTAAGTAATCCAAAAAGTGATTGTTTTTTAACACAATGTACAAATTATTCTGTAAAGTGCAATATTATATTTTCATTTTTTACTAATTTTTTTTTGTTTATTGTCACAATGACGATAACGGTCGTTTCAAAAATCAGAAATCGGAAGTGTACAAATCTCTCTCTCCATTTGCTCCCTACTAGGGAAGACTCCTCAAACCAGTCAGAGCGCAGCTTTTACTCCTTAAGCTGCTGCCTGGATGCTATGAGCCACAAAGCCGCTCTGTGTCTAGCACCCCAACATAGAGAGAATACATAGTCCCCCTCTTTCTTGCCCCCTAGTCCTACATCCTATTTTCCTAATACTGTATGATTGTTTGTACAGTCTACTATTGCTTCCTATTACCTGAGTGGGCAGAACATAAAGCCAGGGGCGTAACTATAGGGGATGCAGGGGATGCGGTTGCACCCGGGCCCAGGAGCCTTAAGGGGCCCAGAAGGCCTCTCTTCTCCATAGAGGGAGCCCAGTACAATGAATAAAACATTATAGTTGGGGGCCCTGTTGCTGGTTTTGAATTGGGGCCCAGGAGCTTCAAGTTACGCCTCTGCATGAAGCATATAACATATAGAGAGGCAGCTTCTTGTATAGTAGATGACCCTTCCTGTGATCCCTATATGTGCTCAAATAGTACTCCACTGAACAGGAAGCCAAGGGCTTACCACTTTAGAAACCCCATTTTTAAATACCTTACTAGGTAATTTTGAGTTATTGGAGGGGATTATGCCTAATCTCTCACTGTGGATGATCAAGCATATGAGTGTATACCATGGACCGCTCATTTAATGTTAGTGGGAGCTGTATGATGCCAACATTTCACCTGTGGTGGCGCTACAGGGGAACACTAGCTGCCAATTCCTCCATAGATGACAACTGATCGTCGGAGGTCTAAACTGCATGACACTCTGTGATCAACTCGTTGTAAATGTTACAGCTGTACATGGGAACCTTTCACCTCCCTACAGAACCATAAATTTACTTATGGTGCTGTTAGAAGTGACTGGGAGTCGGTTGATGTATTTTCCATACTCCCCCCGCTTTCTGGTACACCGGCGGAAAATCTGACTCTTTTCAGAGTTCCATGAACGCACTCTACTGTACAAGTCTACAGGGGAGTGAGTCAGATTTTCGGCTGGTGTGCAGACTTGACCGGCGGGAAGCAGGTGAGTATAAAAGATACAGCACCTGGCTCCCTGTCATCTGCTGTAACAGATGGTAAGTTTAGGCAGGTGACAGGTTCCCTTTAAGTTCCAAGTACTGGCTGATTATAAGGTAAGCTTCGTATATTTTTGTACTTGCAGTAAGATTATGTACCGGCTGTGAATATCTTCCATATTTTCATCTCAAATCATTCTAAATGTTAATTAACATTGTGGCGAGTTTGTATATAGATGTGTAGTATTGTATTTGTATCTTCATGGTGAATGTGAATTAGCTGGACAAATGTGTTTATATGTATTATTGCTTTCGAATTTCTTTTTACTTCTGTACTTCCAGAATAATTGAGCTGTAAATGTAGTTGATGATGCTTGTGAATTGTTTGGACTCTGGAAACTATCTGGGTTTGAAAGTCACTGAAAAATCAGGTTCTGAAAACTACAGGACATAAGCCCAGAACTGGATGTGTAATACTGTTTTAGACTTTTTAGGACTTTTTTATTGTAGGATACACTCCTGTTTTAGAAATAATATCTCGAAAGCAATATAACTTATTTAAAAGGGAAACTTTGCTCTATCACAAATGAAGCAGGACCCTAAGGCTTCCATTTTCCGTTAAAATAAAGCTTAATCTTTTTCCTATTCTACATGACAAGTTGTGCTTTTTGTTGTTCGCACTTAGCAGATTTTATATCAGTGTTTTTGAATTTTTGAACCAGTGACCATTATTGGTTGTGCCTTTTAGGCCTCATGCACACAGATCTGTTACGGCTCAACAAAACTGTGGCATGTTCCATGGAGGATATGGCGGCGCACACAAACAGGCATATAGTGTATCTGAGACGTAGCTAAAGGCTCAAGGCACCCTGGTGCAAATGTTTAGGTTGGGGGGTTTTCTGCCCATGCAAATTCCTATCAGACTGCAGCTTTTTTATAACTTTCAGTTGCACAACTGGGTCCTTTAAGTGAGCCATCGATGCAGAACTCGCAGCCAGGGATGTTGCTGGAATCTTAAAACCAAGGGCAGAAGTCTCACCACATATGTTTTGTCCCCACCCCCAAAATTGATACATATATAATGAATGAATATACATGTAATGTCAGGAACAGTATAACACAACTTCTTTTAATATGGTGGCCCTGAGTCATTCAGCTTTAGTATACCTTTTCATAATGCAGTCATGATATAATAGTCACATACCAGTGATTGTAATTACAATGCCGTTACCTCCACAGTGATCACAGCTGATGCCCTCTCTGATGGATGTCATCCATTTTTATCTTCCGTCTTTATCTGTGCCCAGACCTCCATGATGACTTCTATCAGCTGCAACTGTAACCACTCCCCCCTATCTGGCCACTACCTGTAATGCCCCTCTGTGTCCCCTACATAGTAGGATCTGACAGTTAACCTGCAGCAGTATTTTGAACACTGAAGTTTTGCCCCAAATTTGCATGAAGATCCACACGCAGATTTAGTCCCAGTCAATGGGTCAAATACCATGCTGCCCCCAGATGGGCACAATACATCAAGAATTGACATGTAAATTTTTTTTTTCTGTGATGCAGATGTAAGGGGGTTGAGCGGTGCACTGCACCCCCGCTTACATAGTTTACAGTGGCCTAAGTGCCATGTGTTAAGCCCGGTCCCCTTAGTCCGGAACCTGAGGTGAGGGATTGAGGAGAGGAAAAACCAGGCGAGTGCTGGGTCCGTGAGGCACCGTGCCAATGCTGTTTAGAGATACTCTTTGCTGACTAGGAGCCACGGCTGGGGAGATGGAGGAGCGGCAGAGAATACTGGTTTAAGGTCCCCACTTCCCTACCAGACCAACGGCCAGGAAAGGGTGAAGCACAGTGTGAAGCTGCTGGAAAGGGTTCTTCCCCATCTATGATGCAGGCGTGACCGTGGCTAGTACGTCACCTCCCAGAACAATAGTTCCATCTTCCCCTTCTGGAATGAGCCAGAAGGCTCAGAACGGTTCTTGGTGCGGGAAAGGGCTCTGTATAAAAGGTATTGAACTAGCCCCTATCAGAGTGAGTGAGCAGCAGAGACCGTATTAGTTGAGCAGTGTGTGCTGCTTGGAAGTAGACCGGGGAAGGGCCTGGGACTGTGTAAAGGGGACAACTGCAGCAATAGGGACCTATGTGCAGAGAGCTGTGGGGTTGTGACAGCCACTAATTTTCAGATGGTTTACAAAAGGCCCTGATGACCAACTGTGAAGATGGCGGACTGAAAGGGCCCCGAGGACCAGAGGACTGATGGTTCTGTATGGGTTGCAATCCAAGGGACTGAGCAGCAGGATTACAGCCCCAGTATGAAAGAGTGATTGGATCAGGATGGCATAGGCACTCTACTTGCTGAAAGGATACGTAAGTGAGGCTTGGCCTCAACAACCGTGTGCATGCTGGGGCATCTTGGGTATAGCAGGCCTGCTACTAAGTCAAGAAGGACACTAACAATTCTGTTCATCTATTATTTGTGGTAAACCACGTTGGTTGTTCAGAGCGTTTAAGCTATCTACTATGTGATGTATGTAATGGCGCAGTGAGATATCTGATGTTGTAAGTGTAACAGGGAGGTGTTCATAGTCAGAGAGAGAACTGTGATAATGTGAAATGTATAATATGATTGCTGTTAGTGTGACGTCAACCACGCTGTGTGTCTCGGTGTGGACACCGCTCCTAGAAGATGGAAACGGGCCTCGGATGCAAGAAGAAGAGTTGGTAACGGCCTAAGCCCAATTGAAGTCATCAGGTGACTCGCTACGGCCCGGAAGAAATGTTTGTAACCAAATATTGGTCTGACTGTTGTGTTATGATGTTTCCAGGATAATCTTCTAATGCAAATAGTAAAAGGCATTTTCTGCTATGTAACATTTTAAAGGGCTTATTCAGACACAAAATGGAAATCCTGAAAATGCTGAAAGCTAGGCGGTACAGCTGAGTAGCGGCAACCTGTATCATTTATCTGCCGCTCTGGACTCTCGTCTTCATCCCGTGAAGCGCCAATCTGCTGCTGTGTTTACATGCATCACTTCTGCAACAAACACAGCAACAGACTGTTACCTACAACTTCCAGCATGCATAGTGCTTGTTTACTGGCCAGCACTGTAGCTCCGCCCACAGCTCACAGGTCCTACAACTTCCACAGAGCTGGTTTATTGGCCAGCACTGTAGCTTCGCCCGCAGCTCACAGGTCCTACAACTTCCACAGAGGTGGTTTACTGGCCAGCGCTGTAAGCTCCGCCCGCAGCTCACAGGTCCTACAACTTCCACAGAGCTGGTTTACTGGCCAGCACTGTAGCTCCGCCCACAGCTCACAGGTCTTACAACTTACCAGCACCAACCTCCCTGTCAGTGAGAGCAGCAGAGACACAGGAGCTGCCAACACTCTGAACTACACATGAGCAACACAGCACAGTGCTTCCACCCCTGTATTCCCATCATGCACTGCTCACAGGAAGTTGGAGGCTATGGACAATAGGGAGGAAGTAGTGGAAATGTGGACAAGATGTCAGAGGAAGTTGAGATATTTTTCAAGTGGAAGGTCATGTGACGGATAGAAAATCACTTATTGTGATGATGTACATTAGATTTTAATATGTTAGTCTGGGCTGGAATCCCCCTTTATGTTTAACTAACTTCATAATCTGCTGCATAAGAACAATGGCGTGGACTTCCACAGCATCCATGTGAATGCTACAACAGTGGGGATACTGATGTGGATGATGGCGCACGGAGACGGTTCTGTGGGGACCGTGCCTAAGGGAATGTTCACATGTAGTAGAAATGCTGTGAATTCTCCGTAGCAGAACTGACTGCAGAAAACCTGCAGCTTTGAACACAACCATCAGTGTGAATGAGATCTCCTCCACATGCTGCCAAGAAAATCCACAATGTAAATTCAATTTACGGTGCAGATTTTAACCCTTTCAAATCCACTGTCTGACATCTGATTGAAGGCTGTACAGCTCCGATGTTGGAAGACGTCCGGCAGGGTATTCTTACTGTATAATACTGGCTGCTCTGTTGTCAGGGGGCCTCTCCAGCATGTCGCATACCGCAGTACTGGCTCTAGCCAGCAGATGGCGCCATTGTATAATGGCAGAAAGAGGAAGCCCCCTAGGAAACCCTGAATCCAAAATTGGATTGCAAAGGGTTAAATCCAGATTATGTGAATTTATCTGCAGAATTTCAGTACGGATTTTAGCACATCAAATTGAGGGATGAAACTCACGTCAACATCTACAGCAAAATCAAATTTTTTTTTTTCTAGACCAGATTCACATAAGCGTATGTACTTGCACCAGCATGAGTGTAGTGTTTTTACAGAACGAACTATGCTTTTTTGTGTGCGCATCAACGTATTTTACTGCAATTTTTCCGTGCACAATGCCATGTGCATATGCACGTACCAAGAAAATATGCACCAATTTAAATGGCTAAATAGTCTGAGTTCTGGATGTGTTGTCCTTCCTGCGCAATTACGCAGCGTTTCACGCATTTAGTATGTTTTGAGCATATTTGCATATTCCCATTGACTTCTATGGGACTTTTGGTGTGCAAATGCTCAGGAAATAAGAGCATGCTGCAGGTTTTTTTTTTTTTTTTGGTGCAACCGTGCAAGGAAAACCTGTGCATGTAAACAGACCCACAGAAGTCAATAGGTTGTATTCTCTGCATATGATGTGCGCAAATACACCCATGTGAAGCTGGCCTCAGGGCTCTTTCACACAGCGGTATGCGTTTTTGCGCTATGAACAATATTTTTTCGCGCACAAGACACAACTCCACCCAGATTTAAATGGCTATTTAGCCTAATGTGTTCCAGATGCATTCTTTTTGCAGCTCAGCGTATTGTGCATGCCATTGCGTATTCTGTACGTATCTTCTTATAGACTTCTATGTAGACCGCTGGCGCGTTATTTTCCACTCGTGCAAAAAAAAAGGAAATGTGAATGAACCCATTGAAATCAATGCATTCTATTCTCTGCGTATTTCACACACATGCGAATCCGTGCGCAAATACTCCCATGTGAATGAACCTCGACAAATGGAATGTGACGTTGATCTGCACCAAATTGGATGTAGCCTAAGGCCCCCTGTCCACGGACGTGATTTCGCTGGCGAATTACGCCGTCTGAAGCTTTCCATAGCATTGCCATAGAAAGCGCCGGCCCCGTGTCATTGTGATTCTCCGCTCGTGGCCGGCAATTCGCAGTTTGGGATGCCGCAACGCCCGTGGACAGGGGGCCTAGAAGTTTGAAATGTCTACTCGCTGGTTCCAAAAACCGTATACATACTTACACATTCACTACGACCTCCTACCTTGTATCCGCCGGCAGGGAGCTTGTTTATGGTCTCGCTCGTTTATGACTCACATAATGGAAAGACATTAACCCTGCGTGTGCACGAAACCGGCAATGACAGGTATATGCTGTAAATATGTTGACAAATAGGAATCTGCCTCTTTCAACAACAGCAACAAAAAAAAAGACAATAAGTGTTCAGACGACTTCAGGCAATTAGGCAGCCGAAAATAACATCCTACCTTTCTGGATTTCTTGATTTTGTATAGTTGCTATGGAAATTAAGAGCACTCAAAACAAAAATGGTCATTTGTGAAATATGGCAGCACGCTAGGATTTTCCTTTAGTACATAGCCCTAGAAGGATCCGTCATTACCTCCTTCTGGCATCGAAGGTTCTCACATTCATGAAATACATATTAGCAATCTCTCCAGCAACTGGCTTGGGGATTTCTCATAGTAACATAGTTCGTAAGGCCGAATGAAGACAATGTCCATCTAGTCCAGCCTGTCTATCCTCCTGTGTTGTTGATCCAGAGGAAGGCAAAAAACCCCAAGAGCAGAAGCCAATTAGCCCTTTTGGGGAAAAGATTCCTTCCCGACTCCCTAATGGCAATCAGACTGTTCCATGGATCAACCCCTAATAGTTCCTACCTGCCTGTATACCCAGATTAACAATTAACCTAAGATTTATATCCTGTAATATCCTTCCCCTCTAGAAAGACATCAAGCCCCCTTTTAAACTCCTCTATGGATTTTGCCATCACCACTTCCTCAGGCAGAGAGTTCCACAGTCTCACTGCTCTTACAGTAAAGAACCCCTTTCTATGTTGGTGATGAAAGCTGCATGTCATTTGTGGAATATGGCAGCATGCTAGGATTTTCATTTAGTACATAGCCCTAGAAGGATCCGTCATTACCTCCTTCTTGCATCGAAGGTTCTCATGTTCATGAAATACATATTAGCAATCTCTCCAGCAACTGGCTTGGGGATTTCTCAGCGATGACTGCTGTATTATGTATGGCTGCAATAAACACTTTGCACAAACTCCTGTATGAGAATATATCAGATCAATTACTGGAACAACGGGAATTAATCCCTGGGACCCGGGGGATTGGGTAATTCCATTAGCAAAAGTGTATACTTTTCTACAGAATACTTCGTATCTTTTTAATAAGCAATTTCCCCTTCACGCATCTCCCCTCCTCATAGAGGTTAAATGAACATTTTTCATATGCCCTTCCCTGTGTTCACTTGGTGGATTATACCACGGATATGGTGTGGAATGCACAATAAATATGTATCATAGAAGTGTACCATTCATTCCAATGGAAATTCCTGCTATAGTCTACATTCCTTTCCATGCAGGGATTTTAAATTCACATTGCAGAAAAAAAAGAAGTGATACAATGTCAGCCCTATTGGATGATGCTCAATCATGTGCAGATTTGTGGCTCAGCAATGCTGCAGTTTTCATTGACATCCGTGTTGGTTGTATTTTAAAAAAACTAATAGCCAACTGTTGCGGTGACTTGGCCGCAATCAGAAAGTGGAGCAGGGGTGATGTCATATCATCAGTTCTAGCCCATGTGACTTTGGCCCGGAGTGCCAATATGTGCCCGTTTCCTGTCAGTGCAGAAGTTCACTTAGGAGCTGTCTATCAGAAATCCCTCAGCGTTTAATAGTCCCTTCTTTTTTCCTAGCTTCAATATCTCCTGTGGTGTATGCACTGATTGTCCATACAGGGAGGTATTTTCCCTAGCTGGTGAATTGGTCATAATGGAAGTATATTTATTTTGGGCCCACCTCTACATGGGCGCTGGTTATTCTTCTGCCGGAGGTGTCTGGTGTGGCAGCAGTCATCTGTAGCAGAGTAGCAGTGGTGATGCGGTTACTGTGGGGCTTATTCATCTGTGCCTAGGCTCTGTTCTATGTATATAGATTGCTTATCCATCTGCACTATATATGTTTCCCTACCCTCCATCTAGGGACAGACTAAAGGCTCATTTACATGCAAAGACAATCTTTGAAATGATGGAAATATTGACCATTTATCGATTGCTTTGCATATAGTACTAATGGGCACTAATGTCCATTAGCACTTTATCAGCTTAATTTGCTTGCAAATGAGCCTCCAGCAGCTGTTTGCAAATTTCAGCATGTGGTCTGGGCTTGGCACTCAGTTGCACAGGCTGCCAAGGGCTGTCAGCTGAATACAATGTAATATGCTGTTCCCATGGAGAACACAGTGTGTGGTCCCTGCTATCTCTCTCTGGTTGAATGGTGGATTTTATGCTCACCTAAAAATCATTATTCAGCCAAAGAGTGTTTACATGAAACGATTATCGCTCAAAAGCCATCGTTTAAACGAAGTTGTGTGTAGATGGGGCTTAAGTCTCCTAGGTTCAAGACATGGGGCCATCCCTAATGGCAAGTTTACCTTGCTTTTAGTCAGGGTTCGCTAAGCCATAGTTGGTTAGGGAGAGCATTCCCTCTATTTTTTGTGTTCCCCTTGTTCCGATGATGTAGCAGATTTATATGTTGGTCCATTGCAGGCATCATTATGTCTTAGGCTTCATTTTCACGAGTGCGTTTTCATGCCCGGGCTTATATTCGCTACCCATGTGAAGTATTGGTTCGCCATACACTCGTTCACATGGCTATAATACAGCGCGTCAATATGTCAGCAACAACCGTGAAAGATGGAACATAAGCGTTCAGTGTATATATGGTGGCCAAAAACATAGTTCTGGAACTATCTTTTGGCCAATATAGGCTGGCGGGTCCCATAGACTCTTATGGGAGCAGGCAAAAAGAAGGGAAGGGGATGCATTTATGCAGCGTCCAACACTGCGAAAAGCTCACAGGTGCCTCTATATAGGCACTGGAAGGCATCCTGAAGATTTTGGCAGAGCAAGAGTTTTCAGGTGTGCAGCGTATTTTTTTTGTTAAAAACGACGCTCGCGGTCGTGTGAATGGTCAAGAAAATGCTGTTCGTGATCACAGAATAACGCCCATTCAGGCACTTATATGGAGCAGACGTGAAAACGCAAAAACGCTGTCGCCGTATATCCACTCATGTGAAAGAGCCGTTAGTCTGACGTTTTGGTAATGTCCGTGGAGGGCATCCCAGTTGTATCCTATATGATTATAGCATTATCAGAGAGGACTATAGTTAAAAACTAAATAGTAATGATAGTAGTATAAATAGGTAGTCTGTCCCATGGGAGGCAAAGAGTTTAAAGGGTAGTATTGCAAGTATATGGGGAATGCATGTACTGTCAGGGCTTGCCAGCCCCGGCATGGAAGCGAATCTGGGCTGGTGCCACCATGCCAGCCTGGCCCATGTGACCGCATTGTGGTGGCAAACAGCCTGTCTTTCAGCGTCGAGCACCAATGTGTTATCATTTGATGGTGTGGGGTGTGATTGTTTAGCAGGGAAGGGGGTTTTCCCAGCCAGCCAATTAACCATGATAGTAGTGTGTATATATTCCAGCCCCTCCTCTCAGAGGGCATCGGATATTCCTCTTCAAGGTGGCGTTCAGGTCCAGTCCACGTACTTTGAGTGCCTTCTCAGACTCCGATATGTTACTTGTGTTAATACTATTATCTGGCATTGTACATCTGCTACTTGTGCTGTTATTTCTATTGATCTTTACATCTGTTAATTGTATCCCCTTTACCATTTAGGAATGGACTAGGTAGCCCCAAGATCCGGACATGGGGCCACCCTCCTCAGAGCAATCACCTGGCTTCTAGGCAGGGTTTTCTCCTATTAAGGCCTATTTACACACAAAACTGAAAGATTGAAAAATTGACTGAAAAATCGAAAGATTTTGCGATCTATTTGCATAAAGTGTTGATGGCCATTAACACTTTATCATCTTCATTTGCATGTAAAAGGGCCTCCAGGGGCTGATTGCAGATCCCAGCATGATTAATCCCACACCCAGCTGTGCACACAGCTACATTGTTCTCTTTGTGGCTGCTGGCAGGTTACAATGTTATCTGCCGCCTCCAGGGGAGATAACAGCGTGCAGTCTATTGGGAAATACCTTATTTCTCCCTATTTGAATGATAGATTTTAAGTTCATCTAAAAATCCTTGTTCAAGCAAAAACTGCACGATGCCTGCGTTTACATGTAACAATTATCGCTCATTTTTGGTCGTTTGAACGAATTTTGAGCGATAATCATTGCATGTAAATGGGCCTTTAGTTAGATCTCCCTTTTCCCCATTGTTTAGTCATGTCTTTTTGTTCTCGGAGTTATTGCTAGTGTCTGTATTCATTCTTTTGAACAACTATTGTGTCCAATTCTGACAAGATGTTTTTGAGAGATCTCTCTCTCCCCCCCCCCCCCCTCCCCTGCTCCCCCCTGCTGCCCCCCTGAATCTGCTCGGACGAGCATGCAGTTACTCAAGGAGAGCGATGCTCGCGTAACTGCCTTAACCGAGCGTGCTTGCTCATCTCTAGTCAAAATGTATTCGCTTCTGGTTTTCAATAAAGCTCTCAAGCTTTTCTCTTATCTCAATATCCTACCCCCTAGAGGTTGCACTAGTGCTATAGTCTTTTCTAATACGTCTTTCCCCTTACCTGACACTAATACAACCCTTGATCGACCAGCGATACTTGGCCTCAGCACGTATATCCACACCCCACCTGTGCCCTATTTTTTACTTCTACTGCTACACAGGTTGCTATGCCCAACTCTTTTCTGTTGTCTACACAAAGAAGCCCAAAATACAGAATGCAGACCAGAACCTAGAATATAGTCCACAGACCCCCAAATAAATTCACACAGTCTTTCTGTTTATCCACTGTGGAGTCTTCATGTTTCATCCTCTGGCAAGTGAACCTGATTGACGGCCTAGTAGACATATAGTTATGGCAGGACTCCCATTTTAAATGGGTGCTCATGAGATGGCAGAAGGAACCACTTCCTTAGGTCTAACCACATAGATGTTGCGTTTGCTATTGACCGTGGCATCTAAGGGATTAAACGGCCAGGACTGGACGTTAGCGTGTGCCCATAACTGTCAGTCCCCACCACACTCCCTGAATGATCACATGAGCACAGCTTCTTTGATCACCTTGATGTACATGTACAGCATTGTGTGGAAGCTGCACACCACAGATGACTTACCTGTACAACATTCTGGGCAGATGAATACATTCTTGGAATATATTTTGATTGCCATTTTTCAAGTCAAGAAAGATAATCTTTGCCTTCTGAGCTTTTGGTTTTTGGCTTCATCTGGATCAACACAGCCTGGGAAGAAATGGTTAAAGTTAACTGATACGCCTTCCTTCAACCTTAACATGTAAGTGTGACCATGAAATGTTATGGGAGAGATTCAGTGATTGGCTCCAACTTAAGGGAAAAATGAATGTTCAGTGTCTGGCTTGAGATTCCCTTCAGATCTTCAGCTATATTTCCTATGGGCAAACAGTGACCTTCCCAGGACAGCCAGATAAAAGGCTTCTACCCGTTTTTTCATCTCTTGTTCTCCAGAGTGTTGTTTTTTTTTATCCTGCACATTTATCTCATGCAATCAACAAACAGATAATTAAGGCTCTTTGTATCTTGTCTTTTTGCAGAATGTTGTTATCCTTTGTTTTTTGGATCTACTTCAATGCTTTCTGTGCTGGGTTACATCACCCTCTGGAGATCCCTCCTTCTTGGAATGGGATCAGAGTATCAGAGAAACAGGTATCTGCAGGGCAATACAAAGCGAGAGTTAAGAGATGTGTCAATCTACAAGATGTCTTGCCTCTTCCTATCTGTTACGCAGGTTTTTCATTGTGAATCGGGATGACCAATTTAGACTCCTCTTAAAGTCAATGTAAGTAAAAATTGGTTTAACTAATTTGCCCTCCATAAGGTCCCCAGTGCAGCCAAAACCCACCAATATGCATGGGATTCTAGCCACAACTCTGGGGAACACTGTGCTCCTCACAAAAATTGGTAAAAATACTGTACAGTGGTTTGAGGGTCACATTAATTTTCTAAGTTCAGATTCTACCAGGTGAACATAACAGCCAAGCATGGGCCTTCTCCAAGGCAAAGCTGCAGAGCTACAGCTGCTTCTTGCACTTTAGGAAATTTTGGTTTTGGGAGAAGGGGTTAAGGAAGGGATAGATGCAGATATGTGTAGTGGCCCAGAGTTAGTAGGGCCCCTCCATAATGTTCTATGTCTGTCTCGCGCCACTGTATCGTCAGTTCCTTGTTTGTAGAGTGCATCAGATTTGTGTATTAGATGTTTGCAGGACTGAAAGAGTTAATGCCTGGTAAGTTCTGTCCTGTCTAAGAAATGTATCGTTTCTGGTCAGGTGATGATGCTAGATTTGTGTTTGCAAGAATGCAATACATGCGGGTAAGGCCTCATGTCCACGGGGAAAAGATGATTTTAAATCCGCAGTGGATCAACCGCATGCGGATCCGCCCCCCCATTGGAATGCATTGACCACCCGTGGGTAGATAAATACCCGAGGATGGTCAATAAAAGTGAATTAAAAAAATCCTGTAGCATGAAAAAAAATGGACATGCTCCATTTAGGTGCAGGTCTCCTGCGGGGATGGCTCCCGCAGGCTTCTATTGAAGCCTATGGAAGCCGCCCGGATCCGCAGGAGACTCGCGCCTGAATTAAACTCACCTGCTCCGGGCGATGCAGATCTTCCTTCGTGGCAGGATCTTCTTCCTTCGGCCCGGCGGATGTGCCCGATGCATGGGCGCGGTTCGCAGCCGGCGTGCTGAGCACATCCGCTGGGCCGAAGAAAGAAGATCTGGCCGCGAAGAAGAAGACCTGCACGGTCCGCTGCGGGTAAGTTTATTCTGATTTTACTGCCTCATGTCCGCGGGGCAGGAGGGACCCGCTGCGGATTCTCCATAACATCGCGAGAGCCCGGCTGGAGTCACAGAGGGAGCGCGCTCCCTCTGTGAACCCTTTCCCTGCCGCGATCTACTTAGATCGCGGCAGGGAAGGGGTTAACAGCGGGGGGGGGGGGGGGGGGCGCATCTCCGATGCCCCCCGCTGTTGCAGCGGGACGCCGGCTGCTAGTGACAGCTGGTTGACAGCTAGTGATTTGCTATGATCTTGCCCTATCCCCATGACATTTTGCGGGAAGTACCCGCCTCCCATGACGTACCCTTACGTCACAGGGCGGGAAGGGGTTAAAACTTTTTATTTTTTGCGGAGAAAAATGTGTTGTTTTTTAAACTGGATTTTTTTTTAAACCTTATTGAACTTTTTTACACTGTTTTTAGTTTCTGAAGAGGACTTAAAGATGCACTGTGGGGTGTCGATGGGTGACAGAAAGAGCCCCCTCACCCGGTTATCTGCTTACATGCTGCAGTTGCTATTGATTGTGGCATGTAAGGGGTTCAACTACCAGGATCTGAGGTTTCACAATTCCTGGGTATTAGTAGTCAGCCAAGTCACCGCCTTAAAAAGTTCTATGATCAGGTTTAAAGCGAATTAGTGAGGTCAGTAAAAAGGCATATTGCGATCGCGAAAGCTTTAAGAAGCTTAAGTATCAAAAAGCTTTACTAACCAGGCAAAAATGACAATGGTGTCGGGATCAGAAATAGCGCTCCTTCAGTGCTGAATGGTAATGTGATCATTAAATGAAGTAAAGAAAAACGACTTACCCGGTACTTAGTGAGTATCCCTGGGGTGGGATAGCTCACTAGTACCTCCAATTCCGGGATAGCCTGTAAGTAAATAGATCAATCAATCCTCCTTCCCAATCCTGACCGGAGAGCTGCTTGGATGTCTAGGGTCCCTAATGATAACCCAGTGTAGATGAGAATCCAAAGTAAAAAATATCCAGTATAGCGCTTCGCGGGATGAAGGAAAAATAAAGTATATATTTCTACACCATGAGGTGGAGTTTTGTTGCAACGCGTTTCTGTCCCCTGTAGGGCCTTTTTCAAGCCTTTTCATGGCTTGAAAAAGGCCCTACAGAGGGCAGAAATGCGTTGCAATAAAACTCCACCTCATGGTGTAGAAATATATACTTTATTTTTCCTTCATCCCGCGAAGCGCTATACTGGATATTTTTTACTTTGGATTCTAACCAGGCAAAAGCAATTCTGTGATATGTTTAGAGTCTAGATCACGTGAGGTCATTATCCCCCTCTACTCTTCCTTAGTCAGACCTCATCTGGAATACTGTGTCCATTTCTGGGCACCCCACTTTAACAAAGACAAACTGGAGCAAGTTCAGAGAAGACTTACCAAGATGGTGAGCGGTCTGCAAATCATGTCCTATGAGGAACGGTTAAAGGATCTGGGAATGTTTAGCTTGCAGAAGAGAAGGCTGAGAGGAGACTTAATAGCTGTCTACAAATATCTGAAGGTCTGTCACAGTGCAGAGGGATCAGCTCTATTATCATTTGCACAACGAAAGACTAGAAACAATGGGATGAAACTGAAAGGGAGGAGACACAGATTAGATATTAGATAGTGAGGGGGATCAATGAGTGGAACAGGTTACCACGGGAGGTGGTGAGTTCTCCTTCAATAGAAGTGTTCTAACAAAGGCTGGACAGACATCTGTCTGGGATGATTTAGTGAATCCTGCACTGAGCAGAGATTTGGGCCAGATGGGTCACTTCCAACTCTACCATTCTATGATTCTATGGCCTTTGTCCCATAAGAATTTTTATTAGTTTGTGACATCAAAACCATCCACACAAAAGAAACTCGAAAACATTCTAATTCTTTATATATCTATTGCTTTAAAATTACCAATCCAAATAAAAAATTTTGGATTCAAATCCACCCAAAATTGACAAGACTTTACTAAAACTTGAAATGTGATGTTAAAGTGACTCTCCAGTTTTGGAACAAATTTTTGTCCCACGACCAGAGGGTGAGGTATATTACCTGCTGTTCTTCAGCTGTCATTTTCTAGCTATTTAATGCACGCTGTGTACTGCTCTCTGATTGGCCAGCACTCATCATGTGAGCAATTCTGGCCAAACAGAGAGCAGCTATAGTGCATTGGTAGTCTAACACCACCAATGAACTCTGAGGATAAGTTAGTCTAAAGATTGCATCGGCTATCTTCGATCGCTAAAAATGGGACCTGGAAGCAGTAGATTGGAGGGACATTGGCACAGTAGACCAATCCCTGGTAGTATAACTTTTGATCCCCGGAGAAGATTTTGTCCCAAAAATGGAGAGTCGGTTTAAATACTCTTGTACAAAAATGACAAAAGTATTATAAAAGTGATACCTTGATTGGCTATCAGTGGCATGCCTACACTGTCACTAAGGGGCCCGTGACCATCAGTGATGCATGGCTCCACCCCCTTTCTCGTCTCAAGGATGATTTCTCAGAGGGCCTTGCTGAGCCAAGCTGGCTCTACCACCTGACCTTGCTATATACCAGCTCTTCATTTTTTATTTTCTGGCTACAGTAGCTGAGCTGTGCTCCTGGGTGGGTGTGCAGACCCTTCTCCGTGGCTTCATCTCCCATGCTAAGGTGCCTCATGCATGACATGCAATATGTGCTGCTGACCTACTTATTAAATAATCTTGGCCACTGCAGTAGCACGCAGTAATGAGTGAGAAATGTCAGGATGGACTGTCAGAAAATTGCAGTATTTTTTTTTTTTTTGCGGGGGGGGGGGGGGGGCCTTTTGGTGCTATGGGGTCTCATGATGTCTATGTACGGTCCTGTTGGTTGACCAGAAAAATTATATTTGCAAGCTTTCGAGGCCACTTCGGCCTCTTCATCAGGTGAAAATTACACTATTTTTTAACTCTACATTAAAACTTGAAGGAAAACCAACACATTAAATGAAAGACGAGGCTTGTGCAAATCTCTACAAGTAAGCGGAAAGATCTTAAAGTAACAGTAAGATGATAGAATCCAAAGAATGACAGACATGAAGCAAGATCATACTTAGAGCTGCATCAGCTAAGTCAACATACATTCGACAGCCACTTTTTAAGAAGGCACACTACAGAGCTGGAGGGGGTCACAGCACTCCTCTATAAGCCGTTACACGATCGGCGTGGATAGGAGGTTTACTGTCACTGCTTATGAGGTTGACGAGTTTATGTGAAAAGCTTTTCTCCAGCCAAGAAAGTTATGTCTCTATTCAGCCACATAATAAAGAAAACATTGTTCTTGGCCAGGACTATTTTCTGTTGCTATGTTGAATACACTGAGCCATTAAACATTTCTTGTGTAAGCCATAAAGGGTTTTATAGTTACGTGACTTCCTAATACACTTTTTTAGAATTACTCACTGTTTTAAAGATCACTACTTGCAGTCAGTGAATGGAAGCATCACAGTGTAATGGCTCTGAATGTAAATAGCACTTTTCTATTTACCAGCAGCAAGCCGAGGTTTTGAAAAGGGGTGAGGAACTGAAAGTTTATTAAAAGGTTGTGCAGATGTTCATTCTTATTATGTTCGTGTGCTTTTGGTAGAATTCTCTTCCCAAAAGTCCACCTGTCCCTATTGCAGTGCTATCTTCCACTAAATGGGTGTATAGCCAATGTGGTACCAATATTAAAAAATGGGTCAAAAAAAGTGAACCTGGAAACTGCAGGCCGGTAAGTCTGACAACTATTGTGGGTAAAATGTTTGAAGGGTTTCTAAGAGGACCTTGGGGAAAATAACTGTATAACTCCATATCAGCATGGGTTTATGAAGGGTCACAGCTGTTAAACCAGCCTGATCAGCTTCTACGAGGAGGTAAGTCCTAGACTGGACCAGGGAGAGACATTGGATCTTGTGTATCTGGACTTTTCCAAAGTGTTTGATACTGTGCCGCATGAAAGGTTGGTACATAAAATGAGAATGCTTGGCCTGGGTGAGAATGTGTGTGAGTGGGTAAGTAACTGGTCAGGGATGGAAAGCAGAGGGGGGTTATTAGTGGTACATACATTGCGGAGGGGATCAGGAGGGAGAGAGAAAGATCTTTCTCACTCTCCACCCCGCTCCCCTCCGCCGCCCCCCGCCGAATCTTCAGGGACGAGACAGCAGGTACTCGAAAAAGGCGATGTTCTCTTGAGTAAATCGCCTTAACGAGTATGCTCGCTCATCTCTATTTAGCACTGATAAATGTAAGGTTCTGCACGTGGGCAGAAATACATTTCAGCATTACACACTAAATGGGAAACCACTGGGAAACACTGACATGGAAAAGGACTTGGGGATTTTAGATAAATGCAAGCTTAACTGGAGCAACCAGTGTCAGGCAGCTGCTGTTAAGGCAAAAAGGATTATTGGGTGCATCAAAAGAGGTCATGGGGTGTATGGTGAGAACATTGCTCTTCCTCTTTACAAGTCACTGGTCAGAACACACATGGAATATTGTGGACAGTTTTGGGCACCAGTGCTGAAGAAGGACATATCAGAGAGGGTACAAAGGTGGGCAACTAAAGTAATAATTGGAATGGACGGACTACAATACCCAGAGAGGTTATCAAAATTGGGATTCTTTAGTATAGAAAAAGATTTTTTTTTAACTTCACTTTGAAGTCCCCCTGGGGGACTTTAACATTCGATGCTTTGATCACTCCTGCAGCATGACGTAATGCTATAGCATTACGTCATACTGCAATTTAACAGGCAGTCTATCAAGCCACCCCACGGGGATGGTTTGATAGGCAGTCTGCTAAGGCAGCCCTGGGACCTTTTATTAGGCCCCCGGCTGCCATGACACCTGCACTACTCCCCTGATCTCACCGCGGGGGGCCGTGCAGGACCCCTGAACATCGTTCGGGGGATTTAAATGCCGCCGTCAGAATTGACAGCGGCATTTAAATGGTTAATAGCCGCGATCGGCCGAACAACCGATAGCAGCTATTGCCCGCGGGTGTCAGCTGTTATAAACAGCTTATGTCCGCACTGTATGAAGAGAGGTTGCCACGCAACCTCTCTTCATACATACCCCGCCGCTCCATGACGTACCGGTACGTCATGGAGAGGGAAGGGGTTATAAGCTCATCTTAAAATCATCGTTCAGCCAAAGAGTAAACGATGGTAGTGTTTACACGCAGCGATTATCGCTCATATGCCATCGGTTGACTAATTTTGAGGGAAAAACGTTGCGTGTAAATGGGCCTTAAAAGGGCCTTAAATACAGACGCAACACCACAGCAAATATAGATTAGATTTAGGCTTATTGTTCCTTTAAGGACGTTCATTGGAAAAGTCTGGAACGGCTGCACCAATCTCCTGTGCAAACAAAGGTCTAGGCATGTTGAAATCCAACATACAGTGCTTGATTCTTCTCTCCCCAATGGCAGACGATGGTGGACTGTTACACGGCTAGGTATAGGTGGTTAGATTGGTGGCAAATCCTGTTGGTAAACTGTATAGCCACCCTAAACTCGGCACACATTCCTCATGATTCTGTAAATCATTGGAAAATTGGGACTCTATTATTTAAAGCAATCCACCCCAGATTCCACTTTATGATTTAGTCTTTTATCAAGGCTGATTGACCATATCCTATGTAAAACATTGTTTCATGGCTTAAACCTCTCTTGCTAGCAGGAATGTGATTCTTCATTCTAATATTAGTCTATGTTCCCATCTGTGTTGGATGTTCCATTCGGAGCCTCCGGCGCAGATCTGTCCAAAAATCCCGGACAAAATAGAGCAGCATGCTCTGTTGTTTGGTCTGGGGAAATGCCAAACAACAGAACAGAAGCTGGACGGCCCTCATTATACTCAATGGCTTCTGTTTGGCACCATTTGGTTCCATCGTAGGATGGATCTGGCCTTCCTTTTTGTTCCTATGATGAACAGAGCCACCAAAAGCACAATGCTAGTGTGAACCGAGCGTTAGACAAGAGCCTGAACAGGTGACTGTGTAGAAAAATACAGAATACAAGATATCAGGCTTGCCAACCCTTCTGGGCAGACCATAAAAATGGGGCACATTTTTCCAGTATCTGTCGATGATTTTATTGAGACTGACTGTACTTGAGCGGGTGATTTTGATTGTAATTATCATCATTTTACAGTTTCTGGTAAATGCTCCTAATTAGGTGTTATCAGTATTTGACCTATAGGCAAATACTACTTTAGCATACTGTAGCAACACGGGGGTTAATGAGTACGCCGAATGGTCACTTTTACTTCTTTGTTGGTTTATTCATACAAGTTTTAGCAGAACATAAATGACTGGGTCTCCAGAGAAGTAATAAAGTTTGCAAAGAAGTCCTTACAATTTAACCGTCTGTAGTCCACAGGAGTAGCAGGTAAATCCATAGCTGAGGGAAACAGCAATAAGTCCGTTTGTTTTCACAGACCTGTGGTTGGCCAGAGCGCAGCTGGTCTTTAAGTCATAGTGTCTCCAGACCCCAGTCCTAGGGCAGGCGTTCCCCAAGGGTCATGCTGGAACAATGTAGCTCCTTGTCCACAGCGTCTCTCTGCTCACAAGAGAAGTCAAGTTACCACTGAAGTCTGGTTCTCCCAGACACTCACACCTACCCCTCACTTCCACCTGTCTCCTTCCATAGCTTGCTGGTTTAGGTGTAAGATCTGGCCTGGAGTAAAATTGGACCGATGTACATCACAGAAGCTAACAACCTCTGTGACATAAACCTTCCATTCCAGACCACACCTCTCACCCTGTTACAATACATGTGTCAATGTGTCTGTACAAAAATGTTGGTTGTCCATAGCCTTTGGATAAGTTGGATGACCCCGCTACTGTAGATTTGATGCTTACAGCAAGAAATTAAATGCATTGGGTAATTCTGCGTGTCTTCCACTTGTAATATAAGATGTGTCATCAAGGTCTCAAAAGAGGCTAACAGGGGTTTTCCTACTAATGACTTTATAAGATATGTATTCCCTATCTAATCACTGGGGCTCCAACCATTGGGTGTTCCAGCAATCCCAACATCTACACACCCCGAGTTCCGCATATGTATGGAGCTGTGGTACGCATGCATGATAACTGCTCTATTCAGAAATATTTTTTTCTTTTTGGTACTTAACAGGTTTGCTCTCTTTGACCTTTTAATGTCCGCTCTATTGTTGCGGTTGATTACATGTAGCGTTCGCTCTTCGCAGCCCACAATCACCATGGAGGCTCATTGTACTTGTTTGCATCCTGTTTATTGTCTCCTAACGTACAATACTCCCCGATGCAATCCTATATGAAGGTATAAACTCTGTAGAGTTCAGAGTGTAAACACAGAATAGCGCGTTTCCATTCTGTTCTATTCCGATTCCACGGCTCCAGCGAATGTTCTCTAAAGCTACACCTACCCGAAGATATTTTTATATTCTTGACCCACTTTTCTCATCTGCTGCTGTGAAATTCAATATCATCAGTCTGGTTCGCTGTTTTTATAATTCAGTGCTAAACGCTTTTCTTGTTTGATACATGTATTAGTAAGTTCTGAATGTGCTGGTTATTTTCTCATTGTTACATTTTGCTGTCATTTTTTTACTTAAAGGGTCAGCGCACAAATATATTTAGGAAAAAAAAAACATAGTTAAAGGGGTTGTCTGGAGTAAAGTAATAAAGAAATAAACTATACTTATCCCTCCGCCCTCACCGGGATCTACTGCTGCAGCACTGTTCTGTTCCAGGGTGTTTGTGACAGAGTCCATTACAGGAAGTCAGGTGACCGCTGTAGCCACTGATTGGCCGTAGGGGTTACTTGACTTCCTGTGATGGCTGCTGTCACAACAAGTGCCTGGAGTTGACGGGGCTGCAGTATTGGATCTCATCGGTGGTGGAGGGGTAAGTATAGCTCAGTTAATTATTTTAATACAGGCAGCCCTATTGAATGGAGGTTGTCTGGTAACGGGACCACCCCTTTAATAAATGATTACAATGGCAGTAAGACAGACAAATGAGATCTGAGTAGTTTCAAGCTTTCCTCCTTCTTATCTGTTACCCGTTCAGTGCCAGTTTGGGTTTTAGTTAGAGACCTTGATAATGTGACTATTGATTGCTTTTCTGTGGTTGGTCTGGGGTTCCTTGAGCCTACTAAAGGAAAAAGGATAGGGCTAGGCACGCAGTCAATAAGGACTAATCAGTTATTTGTGAATCAGCTCATAAAAAATAGACCCGAGTGGGAAGTCAAGTCCACTCTATATCTTCTGCTGGACCTCTGAAGCTCTGTTGTGTTAGGGCTCTTTCACATGTGTGTAGGCGTTTCTACGTTTTCACATCCACATCGTTTATTGGCATGAATGGATGTTTTGCTGTGAACACGGCCAGCGTTTCCCCGCCCATTCACACGATCGTGAATGTGGTTTTTAGCGAAAAAAATACGTCGAACCCCAGAAAACCCTCGCTCTGCAAACATACTTGAGATGCCTTCCACTGCCTATAAAGAGGCACTTGTAAGCTTCTCGCAGCGTTGGACGCTGCTAAGATGCCTTCCCCTCCCTCTCTTTGTCCAACTCCCATAGGAGTCTATGGGAGCCACCAATGTATATTGGGCAAAACATAGTTCCAGAACGATCTTTTTGCCCTGTGTATATGCATCGGCACATATGTTCCATTTTTGATGGTTCAATGTTTTTACGTGTTTTTACGTGCTAATGCTGAAAAATCACTAGTTTGAGCAACTTTAAAGCCAATGGTTGTCCAGGGTAAAGCCACCCTGAAAGGCCAATTACTGTACTGAGTCCATCAGGTGGTACTCTGTTGGGTTAATCTGATACTGTCTGGCAGTTATTAGGCAGTACGCCCATGGCAAATAGTCTGGTAAGGCATGGGTTTTCTTATAAGTCTCAATCTTCCTAACTCAAGGTCATTGCGCAACATTATAGTAAAAAGGCTCTTGCATCTGATCTACTTCAAGATCTGGGATCTTATTATTACTAGAGTGTTCTGACAAAGGCCTTCAAGCGATGGTGAAGAAACTTCACAAGCAAAGCAAATGAAAAGCTAAGGGAATCGGTGCTAAATAATAGAGGACAGAAGAAAACAATGCGTGAAAGACGGAAGAGGGAGGAAGACCACAATAAGTGAGAGGCACAGGAGGTCAGGCCTAAAGACGAAGAATGGTAAATTATACAAATGTCAAGGAGGATAATAAATGAGGCTGAAGATGAATGACTAGGAGACAATGATGGTCAACGAAGAAAGGCAAGACACAATAGGTGATGCACAATAGATGCCCCAGCATTGGGCAGAAGATAAAAGCGGAAGGAAAACAAAGGATGGCTAGTTGGTATAGTTTAGCATGGGGGAAGCAACTAGAAGCCATAGATTTACACTGGCCAAGTAGCATTTCGAATGAAAGGCTTGCCATAGTTGCTGACATATTTCACTGCCACCTACAGTTGATGATACGTCTTCCTGTTCATAGATCGATTCTGTACCAGCAACAAAATGGGGCCTTCTGATACTTCTATTTCGCCGAAATTTTCCAATATTTTGGGAAATCTGATTTTGTGGTATCAATTGCCTCTGACTGACTACATTTTTATTTTTTCGGAATGAGGTTAATGGAGCAAGCAATGATATAATAATGCTGTAATATTCAATGGAGTAAATAAAGGAAGGGTATGGTGATAAAGTTATCTTCTATTCGCAGGATAGAGAATAACCAGATATCAGTGGGGGTTCCAGCAATCAGACCCCCACTAATCAGCTTGTCATCCCCTATCCTGCTGCTAGGGGATTACTTAATATCACCGGAATACCCTTTCAATTCCCATGGCTCTGTGATACACTGGTGATTGCCATCCAATTTCCTAACCATCATGTGCACCTCCAGTATATTAGGGTATGTTCACATGGTGGAACTCAGTGAGGACTGTTTTTTTACATGAATTCCACCTCTAAAATTGCATCAAAATCCACATCTTTCCAATGCGCTTTTTAGTGTGGATCCACGTGTCGTTTGCTTTTAGTTTCCATTAGAGATGAGCGAGCACCAAAATGCTCCGGTGCTCGTTACTCGGGACGAAATTATCGCGATGCTCGAGGGTTCGTTTCGAGTAACGAACCCCATTGAAGTCAATGGGCGACCCGAGCATTTTTGTATTTCGCCGATGCTCGCTAAGGTTTTCATGTGTGAAAATCTGGGCAATTCAAGAAAGTGATGGGAACGACACAGCAACGGATAGGGCAGGCGAGGGGCTACATGTTGGGCTGCATCTCAAGTTCACAGGTCCCACTATTAAGCCACAATACCGGCAAGAGTGGGCCCCCCCCCCCCTGCCAACAACTTTTACTTCTGAAAAGCCCTCATTAGCATGGCATACCTTTGCTAAGCACCACACTACCTCCAACAAAGCACAATCACTGCCTGCATGACACTCCGCTGCCACTTCTCCTGGGTTACATGCTGCCCAACCCCCCCTGCACGACCCAGTGTCCACAGCGCACACAAAAGTGTCCCTGCGCAGCCTTCAGCTGCCCTCATGCCACACCACCCTCATGTCTATTTATAAGTGCGTCTGCCATGACGCGGAACCGCAGGCACACACTGCAGAGGGTTGGCACGGCTAGGCAGCGACCCTCTTTAAAAGGGGCGGGGCGATAGCCCACAATGCTGTACAGAAGCAATGAGAAATATAATCCTGTGCCACCGCCATCAGGAGCTGCACACGTGGGCATAGCAATGGGGAACCTATGTGCCACACACTATTCATTCTGTCAAGGTGTCTGCATGCCCCAGTCAGACCGCAGTTTTTAATTCATAGACACAGGCAGGTACAACTCCCTATTGTGAAGTCCCTGTGCACCTACAGCATGGGTGGCTCCCTGGAACCCACCGGCGGTACATAAAAATATCCCATTGCATTGCCCAACACAGCTGAGGTAGTAATGTCGTGCTTAATGCAGGTAGGTTTCGGACCACACTGCATGCCCCAGTCAGACTGGGGTTCTTTACAAGTGGAAACACATGCATTTATAATTCCCTGTGGACCCACAGCATGGGTGGGTGCCAGGAAGCCACCGGCGGTACATAGAAATATCCCATTGCATTGCCCAACACAGCTGAGGTAGTAATGTCGTGCTTAATGCAGGTGGGCTTCGGCCCACACTGCATGCCCCAGTCTGACTGGGGTTCTTTAGATGTGGTTTCAGATGCATTTATAATTCTCTGTGGACCCACAGCATGGGTGGGTGCCAGGAAGCCACCGGCGGTACATAAATATATCCCATTGCAGTGCCCAGCACAGCTGATGTAACGTCAGCTGTAATGCAGGTGGGCTAAAAATTCATTTGATTACACTGTAGGCGAGGGCCCACAAAAATTGCTGTATCCACAGTACTAATGTACATCAGAAAAATTGGCCATGGCCAACCAAGAGGGCAGGTGAAACCCATTAATCGCTTTGGTTAATGTGGCTTAAGTGGTAACTAGGCCTGGAGGCAGCCCAGTTGAACGGAAAATTGGTTCAAGTTAAAGTTTCAACGCTTTTAAGAGCATTGAAACGTATAAAAATTGTTTAGAAAAATTATATGAGTGAGCCTTGTGGCCCTAAGAAAAATTGCCCGTTCAGCGTGATTACGTGAGGTTTCAGGAGGAGGAGCAGGAGGAGGAGGAGGAGGAATATTATACACAGATTGATGAAGCAGAAATGTCCCCGTTTTGGATGGTGAGAGAGAACGATGCTTCCATCCGCGGGTGCAGCCTACGTATTGCTTAGGTATCGCTGCTGTCCGCTGGTGGAGAAGAGAAGTCTGGGGAAATCCAGGCTTTGTTCATCTTGATGAGTGTAAGCCTGTCGGCACTGTCGGTTGACAGGCGGGTACGCTTATCTGTGATGATTCCCCCAGCCACACTAAACACACTCTCTGACAAGACGCTAGCCGCAGGACAAGCAAGCACCTCCAGGGCATACAGCGCGAGTTCAGGCCACGTGTCCAGCTTCGACACCCAGTAGTTGTAGGTGGCAGAGGCGTCACGGAGGACGGTCGTGCGATCGGCTACGTACTCCCTCACCATCCTTTTACAGTGCTCCCGCCGACTCAGCCTTGACTGGGGAGCGGTGACACAGTCTTGCTGGGGAGCCATAAAGCTGGCAAAGGCCTTGGAGAATGTTCCCCTGCCTGCGCTGTACATGCTGCCTGATCTCTGCGCCTCCCCTGCTACCTGGCCCTCGGAACTGCGCCTTCTGCCACTAGCGCTGTCGGATGGGAAGTTTACCATCAGTTTGTCCACCAGCGCCCTGTGGTATAGCATCATTCTCGAACCCCTTTCCTCTTCGGGAATGAGAGTGGAAAGGTTCTCCTTATACCGTGGATCGAGCAGTGTGTACACCCAGTAATCCGTAGTGGCCAGAATGCGTGTAACGCGAGGGTCACGAGAAAGGCATCCTAACATGAAGTCAGCCATGTGTGCCAGGGTACCTGTACGCAGCACATGGCTGTCTTCACTAGGAAGATCACTTTCAGGATCCTCCTCCTCCTCCTCCTCTTCCTCCTCCTCAGGCCATACACGCTGAAAGGATGACAGGCAAGCAGCATGGGTACCGTCAGCAGTGGGCCAAGCTGTCTCTTCCCCCTCCTCCTCATCCTCCTCATGCTCCTCCTCCTCCTCCTGAACGCGCTGAGATATAGACAGGAGGGTGCTCTGACTATCCAGTGACATACTGTCTTCCCCCGGCTCTGTTTCCGAGCGCAAAGCGGCTGCCTTTATGCTTTGCAGGGAACTTCTCAAGATGCATAGCAGAGGAATGGTGACGCTAATGATTGCAGCATCGCCGCTCACCACCTGGGTAGACTCCTCAAATTTTCCAAGGACCTGGCAGATGGCTGCCAACCAGGCCCACTCTTCTGTAAATAATTGAGGAGGCTGACTCCCACTGCGCCGCGCAAGTTGGAGTTGGTATTCCACTATAGCTCTACGCTGCTCATAGAGTCTGGCCAACATGTGGAGCGTAGAGTTCCACTGTGTGGGCACGTCGCACTGCAGTCGGTGCACTGGCAGATTAAACCGATGTTGCAGGGTCCGCAGGGTGGCAGCGTGCGTGTGTGATTTGCGTAAATGTGCGCAGATCCGGCGCACCTTTCCGAGCAGGTATGACAATTGGGGGTAGCTTTTCAGAAAGCGCTGAACCACCAAATTAAACACATGGGCCAGGCATGGCACGTGCGTGAGGCTTCCGAGCTGCAGAGCCGCCACCAGCTTACGGCCGTTGTCACACACGACCATGCCCGGTTGGAGGCTCAGCGGCGCAAGCCAGCGGTCGGTCTGCTCTGTCAGACCCTGCAGCAGTTCGTGGGCCGTGTGCCTCTTCTCTCCTAAGCTGAGTAGTTTCAGCACGGCCTGCTGACGCTTGCCCACCGCTGTGCTGCCACGCCGCGTGACACCGACTGCTGGCGACGTGCTGCTGCTGCTGACACATCTTGATTGCGAGACAGAGGTTGCGTTGGAGGAGGAGGAGGAGGAGGGTGGTTTA
This sequence comes from Eleutherodactylus coqui, assembly GCF_035609145.1. Lineage (NCBI taxonomy): Eukaryota > Metazoa > Chordata > Amphibia > Anura > Eleutherodactylidae > Eleutherodactylus > Eleutherodactylus coqui. The sequence goes on along the minus strand of NC_089845.1, from coordinate 150,573,207 downwards.
GTGGAGGAAGCATACACCCCCGCAGATACCACCACCGAGCTGGGGCACGCAATTCAGGGGGTGGGTAGGATGTGAGCGGTCCCAGGCTCTGACTCTGTCCCAGCCTCCACTAAATTCACCCAATGTGCCGTCAGGGAGATATAGTGGCCCTGCCCGCCTGTGCTTGTCCACGTGTCTGTTGTTAAGTGGACCTTGGCAGTAACCGCGTTGGTGAGGGCGCGTACAATGTTGCGGGAGACGTGGTCGTGCAGGCCTGGGACGGCACATCGGGAAAAGTAGTGGCGACTGGGAACCGAGTAGCGCGGGGCCGCCACCGCCATCATGCTGTTGAAAGCCTCCGTTTCCACAAGCCTATATGGCAACATCTCTAGGCTGATCAATTTTGCAATGTGCACGTTTAACGCTTGAGCGTGCGTGTGCGTGGCGTCGTACTTGCGCTCAAACTGTGGCGCTAGCGACGTCTGGACGCTACGCTGAGAGACATTGCTGGATGGGGCCGAGGACAGCGGAGGTGAGGGTGTGGGTGCAGGCCAGGAGACGGTAGTGCCTGTGTCCTCAGAGGGGGGTTGGATCTCAGTGGCAGGTTGGGGCACAGGGGGAGAGGCAGTGGTGCAAACCGGAGGCGGTGAACGGGCATCGTCCCACCTTGTGGGGTGCTTGGCCATCATATGCCTGCGCATGCTGTTGGTGGTGCCTCCCCAGCTGATCTTGGCGCGACAAAGGTTGCACACCACTGTTCGTCGGTCGTCAGGCGTCTCTGTGAAAAACTGCCACACCGTAGAGCACCTTGACCTGTGCAGGGTGGCATGGCGTGAGGGGGCGCTTTGGGAAACAGTTGGTGGATTATTCGGTCTGGCCCTGCCTCTACCCCTGGCCACCGCACTGGCTCGGCCTGTGCCCACACCCTGACTTGGGCCTCCGCGTCCTCGCCCGCGTCCACGTCCTCTAGGCCTACCCCTACCCCTCAGCATGGTGTATTACCAGTGATTTTATTTCCCAGGCAGGAAATAAATTGGCGCAAGCCTGCTGTTAAACGTAGCTGGCTGCGTATGATTTGTTTACTATCTCCACCCACCACACACGTACACAGAACGCTGAGGACTGACAGAGGCAGGGCACATAGAATTTTTCCCTTTTTTTTGCAAGAAAAGGCCCACTGACTATATTCAATCAATAATATATGTCTTCTGGCCCTGCCTACACAATTCTGTCCCTGTAGTATTACTGCAGGGCGCAATGCTCTGCACAGCCGATTTTGAAAAAAAAAAAAAAATGCAACACTGCTAACAGCAGCCTGCACAGTACTGCACACGGTTAAATGTGGCCCTAAGAAGGACCGTTGGGGTTCTTGAAGCCTACACTCACTCCTAACACTCTCCCTGCCTAACCACCACTTCTGTCCCTGGACTATTACTGCAGGGCGCAATGCTCTGCAGACAGCCGATTTTGAAAAAAAAAAAATTGTGCAACACTGCTAACAGCACCCTCCATAGTACTGCACACGGATAGATGTGGCCCTGAGAAGGACCGTTGGGGTTCTTGAAGCCTACACTAACTCCTAACGCTCTCCCTACAGCAGCTCCGGCACCAGCATCACTGTCCCTCAGCTAACTCACAAGGCATCTGAGGCGAGCCGCGGGAGGGGCCGACTTTTATACTCGGGTGACATCAGATCTCCCCAGCCACTCACAGCAGGGGGGTGGTATAGGGCTTGAACGTCACAGGGGGAAGTTGTAATGCCTTCCCTGTCTTTCAATTGGCCAGAAAAGCGCGCTAACGTCTCAGAGAGGAAACTGAAAGTAACCGGAACATCGCGTGGTACTCGTTACGAGTAACGAGCATCCCGAACACCCTAATATTCGCACGAATATCAAGCTCGGACGAGTACGTTCGCTCATCTCTAGTTTCCATGTTTCCACATTAGAAGTCGATATATAGATTTTTCCCATGGACAGAGCAAACTCCACATGTGGATCCAGGCCAAAAACCTCAGAATAAAGACACAGATTTTGATGCTGTATTTGGAAGCCAAATTCACATGGAAAATTCCGTGGCGAATCACGTCATTTGAACATACCCCATATCTATCCACATGTGGCAGATTTGCTGCAGACTTTTCACAGTGGAAAATCCACTACATGCGGATATACCATAAAAAGGAATTTGTCACCACTATCTCTCCTCCAAAAAGTAACTACATTGCCTGGCAAGGGATGAGAAATCTATCACTTCTAATGTCATCTTTTTACCCAATTAGCCCATGCATTTCTGCAATTGTGTTCCAAAGTGATCCCCTGCCATATGTAAATCAGCTGAGAAGAGTCATCTGGCTGAGAAGAGTCATCTGACTGAGAAGAGTCATGCTGATTCATGAGCTGCCAAAGTAATCACCTTTCTTTCTTTTTATATACAGCTTGTCAAATCCCCTGTTACACAAGAAATCCTGTCTATCAAGTTGGCATAATTAGCTTTGCAGCACATGTGTGACACTTCATAGACACGTGACCTTTCTGCGCTGATTTGCATATGGCGCAGGATAACATTGGAACTTAACTGTGGATGAACATGAGCTTATTAGAAAAAAATAAATAGAGCATTAGAAGGGATTAATTTTGTTTCTCCAGTTGGCCGATGATGTTGGTGTTTAGGGTCAGATGGTGACAGGTTCCTTTAAGCTTAATAAAGTGTACCTCTAGTCAAAAATGAAAACTATAGGGCACAATTATGAAACTGTTTACACCAATTTCTGGTGGAAAATTGTTACAAATTTTGGCTCAAACAAGTATTTGTGCAAAAATTGGTGACTTTTCTCCTTTCTGCCCACCACTTTTTTGAAAAGTGGACAGAGCTTGTTGGGAGGTGGCATGGCTGCCCCTGACCAACAGGCTCATGTATAATTTATGCCAGAAACTGATGTAAAATTATACCAGAAATGTTGGACCGGTCGTACATTTCAGGATAGGCACATGGAATTGCCGATCATTGTGCCTCTTCATGTTTTCAGTGTACTGTGTGCCCGGGAAAATTGTAGTAAGCCCAGAGCAGGAATTGCCGGGCTCAATAACTGTCCTATGTGTAGTTCCAGGGTGCAGTACCGGGTAGTGAACTGAAAAGTACCCAGACAAGTCAGGATGTAGCACTGAAGAGCAAGGGAGACTGTGGGACCAGTCAAAAGAGTAGTCAGGCAAGCTGGGGGTCAAAGAAGGGCAAGTGAATATACTGTAGGTAGGCCATAGAACACAGAAATTACAAATGAGTGAGGTCAGGGAATAATCACCTATAACGGCCACATAGGAATGGGAAGCACTGAACAATTAGTGAACAAGAACAGTGCAGTCTAAAAACACTGACCGAGCGCGAATGAGCTGGTAATGACGTCACCAGATTGTTCGCTCTGGCAAATGAGGATTGTCCTGTCTAAAAGGGGCATTAGGCTTTGACTGACCAGAAGGCCCTGCACACTTGTGTTGCCCAGCATTCTCGTTGAGTAGGATGACCTCTCCATAAGTTGTCCATACACCGCTGTGTAGCATCTGGAAAGGAGTTTTTGCTACTTTTGAACTTTTTGTTTGATGGGCGCACAAAACATCTTTTGTTCTAATGAAAGGATCTTTCATCTACGAATGATCTCAGCTTGAGAAAGACCCATGTGACGGGTCGAAACGTCGCTATGTTGCCATGACTACGGAAGGAAAATAAAGCAAAGAATATCCTGATCAAACCATTGTGTGGATCTGAATTACTTATACACCTGATTTGATCCTGCTTTCCGTTTGTTGGACTTTCTGATCTTTCTTTGGACATCTATGAATGACTGCAATGGCCAATATGGACTAAAATGTGTGTCACTGCATCTGTGACCTGAATGTTCATTCAACATCTGTTCATCAACCTACTTCTATCTAATGCGTGTGGCTATTTTTAAAGTAGGTTTATTACATGATACATTTATGGTTGGAGCTCATCGCCCCACTATTGCACACGCGTGAGGATTCCAGGTACGTGCACTGATGAAGCCAGAGACCAGCCGCCCTATAATACTACAGACAGGAATGCGGCATCTAGATAACCCTGTTCCAATAAAGTTTACAACATTGCAATATGGTAGAATCCTTGGTACAACAGCAGATTAGTAATGTGTGTATTTCATATGCAGGAAAATTGTAGCAAGCACTGACCAGAGGATACCGAGCAAATATGCAAACTCTATGCAGATGTTTCCCTGTTCAGATTTGCAACCACAAACCACAATTCCACTATTTCAAGGTAAAGAGGATAACCACTGTGCTATTACTGAAAACTTTTCCACTACCATTAAAGTGACTTCTGTGAACCAAACACATGTAATATGAGATTTAATGTATTGCACTAACATAATACTGGTAAAATACCATAAGAGCAATACATTAATGAGTGTCTGCAGGCAGTAGTGAAGGATGGTGGAGATTGGTACATTAATGAGTGTCTGCAGGCAGCAGTGAAGCATGGTGGAGAGCGGTACATTAGTGAGTGTCTGCAGGCAGCAGTAAAGCATGGTGGAGAGCGGTACATTAGTGAGTGTCTGCAGGCAGCAGTGAAGCATGGTGGAGAGCGGTACAATAATGAGTGTCTGCAGGCAGCAGTGAAGCATGGTGGAGAATGGTACAATAATGAGTGTCTGCAGGCAGCATTGAAGCATGGTGGAGAACTGTACAATAATGAGCATCTGTAGGCAGCAGTGAAGCATGGTGGAGAGTTGTACAATAATGAGTGTCTGCAGGCAGCAGTGAAGCATGGGGGAGAGCGGTACAATAATGAGTGTCTGCAGGCAGCAGTGAAGCATGGTGGAGAACTGTACAATAATGAGCATCTGTAGGCAGCAGTGAAGCATGGTGGAGAGTTGTACAATAATGAGTGTCTGCAGGCAGCAGTGAATCATGGTGGAGAGTTGTACAATAATGAGTGTCTGCAGGCAGCAGTGAAGCATGGTGGAGAATGGTACAATAATGAGTGTCTGCAGGCAGCAGTGAAGCATGGTGGAGAACTGTACAATAATGAGCATCTGTAGGCAGCAGTGAAGCATGGTGGAGAGTTGTACAATAATGAGTGTCTGCAGGCAGCAGTGAATCATAGTGGAGTGCGGTACAATAATGAGTGTCTGCAGGCAGCAGTGAAGCATGGTGGAGAGTGGTACAACAATGAGTGTCTGCAGGCAGCAGTGAAGCATGGTGGAGAGTGGTACAATAATGAGCATCTGCAGGCAGCAGTGAAGCATGGTGGAGAGTGGTACAATAATGAGCGTCTGCAGGCAGCAGTGAAGCCTGGTGGAGAACGGTACAATAATGAGTGTCTGCAGGCAGCAGTGAAGCATGATGAAGGTTACTTGCAAGTTTGGGGCTGCATTTCAGCCAATAAAGTTAGGGATCCAGGTCAGCATTAATGGTGTCCTCAATGCTGAAAAATACAGACAAATACTCATCCATCATGTAATACCATCAGGAAGGAAGTCTGATTGGTTCCAAATTTATTCTACAGCAAGACAACCACCCAAAACATCCAGCCAACGTCATTAAGAACCATCTTCAGCATAAAGAAGAACAACAAGTCCTGGAAGTGAAGAGTTGGCCCACACAGACTACTGATCACATCATCATGGAGTCTGTCTGGTATTTCATAAAGAGACAGAAGGATTTGAACAAGCTACATCCACAGAAGATCTGTGCTTAGTTCTCCAAGATATTTGGAACAACCTTCCTGCTGAGTTCCTTCAAAAACTGCGTGCAAGTGTATCTAGAAAAATTGGTGCTGGTTTGAAGGAAAAGGGCGGTCACACGAAATATTGATTTGATTTAGATTTCTCTTTTTTTCATCCACTTAGTTTATTTTTGTCAATGAATGGGGTTTTCCAGTGAAATACTATCCTTAGGATAGGTCATTAATAGTTAATTGCCCGGGTCCATTGCTCAGGACCCCAACCGATCAGCTAAGCGGGTGCATGCTGTCAGTGCCTCAATAACACAGAGGTCAGAGCAGAGGCCTCCATGTTGACTTCCATGTAGTGGCCGGCGCTTGTAACTGCAGGCACGGCTCGCGTTGATTTTAATAAGAGCCGTGCCTGCAGTTACAAGCACCGGCCACTACAGACGTCAGCGTGGAGGCTTCCGCTCTGACCTCTGTGTTATTGCGGTGCTGACAGCATGCGCCCGCTCAGCTGAGTGACGGATCCCAGCCGATCAACTATTGATGACCTATCCTGATGATAGGTCATTAAAGGGGTTGTCCCGCGCCGAAACGGGTTTTTTTTTTTTTCAACCCCCCCCCCCGTTCGGCGCGAGACAACCCCGATGCAGGGACCTAAAGGAAGCTTACCGGAGCGCTTACCTTAATCCCCGCGCTCCGGTGACTTCAATACTTACCGGTGAAGATGGCCGCCGGTATCCTCTTGCTCCGTGGACCGCAGCTCTTCTGTGCGGTCCATTGCCGATTCCAGCCTCCTGATTGGCTGGAATCGGCACGTGACGGGGCGGAGCTACACGGAGCCCCATAGAGGACTGCAGAAGACCCGGACTGCGCAAGCGCGGCTAATTTGGCCATCGGAGGGCGAAAATTAGTCGGCTCCATGGAGACGAGGACGCTAACAACGGAGCAGGTAAGTAAAAAACTTTTTATAACTTCTGTATGGCTCATAATTAATGCACAATGTATATTACAAAGTGCATTATTATGGCCATACAGAAGTCTATAGACCCACTTGCTGCCGCGGGACAACCCCTTTAATCGTATTTCACTGGAAACCCCCTTTAACAAAATGCAAATACTTCTATATAAATGATAGTTAGAACTGCCAGATATACAATGCTGCATAGCAGAGTTTTGCTCTGTCCAACTCGGTGTCCGGCTCTCTAGCTGCACGACTTGCCATTTACAAATTGAAGGAAAATTGCCAGCAATGCAGCAGAAAGTTACAAGCTAGCTGCCAGGGACTGTGAAGAGAAGTTGTGAGAGAGGGCGATCCAAGTTGAACTTTTGCACCACAGCCCCTGAGCCCTTAGCTACGCCCCTGAGCACGAGGAATGGATATAAAAAGATACAAAAAGTCTACTGGGAAATTGTATAACTTCTCATTACACAATAAATAACCTTTATTTGCTGTAACCTCAATACCTCTTTAATGTTTATAAATACACAGTAGCAACAACTGGAGCAAAACTATTCATCCGTTTATGAAAACAAAGTTCTGTAGAGCCGCAGACTTGGAGTGAAGCTATGTCATTTACCATAGCCTTTTTCATAAACTATTCTCCAAAGCTGTGCATTAATAAAATATGCTTAAAAAGCAGAAGCCTGGAGGGAAAAGCTGCCAGTAAATGGCTTTTCACTGCTCGCATATAACACAATCTCAGTAAGATTTCATAAGCCGCCAAATCCTTTTATCTAGAGGATTGGGTTTTTATGTCAGCATGGTCCCTGTCCATCACTTTCAGCGTAAATGTTTCTCTCCAGAAGCTCTGAAATACATTCAGATGTCTTCACCCTCCTCGAATTGCGTGACTGATGTCACCTACTGGTGACAGGAAAGTTCAATGTGCCCTTGTATGTACTTCCCACCTGCTGTGTCGTAAGATGAAAGTTGCCATATTATGCATTCACAGAACAGGTGATAAATGAATGATTGCTTTGGGATCCATTACTAATCACTAGAATGGCAGCCTGAGCTTCCATCCCTCATCACTGTTTTAGAGCGCTCTACTCATCTGACGTTGTCTGACCCACAAACTTGGAATGGAGCGACACTGCACAAGCTTGACTGCTGCTCCATTAAAACTCCAGCAATGGGGTCCCCAGTAATCAGGGGCGTAACTATAGAGGATGCAGGAGATGCGGTTGCACCCGGGCCCAGGAGCCTTAGGGGGCCCATAAGGCCTCTCTTCTCCATATAGGGAGCCCAGTACTATGAGTAAAGCATTATAGTTGGGGGCCCTGTTACAAGTTTTGCATCGGGGCCCGGGAGCTTCAAGTTACGCCTCTGCCGGTAATCATACATTTATCACCTGTCCTGTGTATAAGTGATATATGTCATTTGTTGCAAGGAATACAATATTGAAGTGTGCCACATTTATCATTCAGTTGCACTAGTTTGACTTTCCTTCGGGCCTCCTATGCCAATTCTCATTCTGTCTAGTTTAAATGGGTGAAGATCAGATGGCTTAAATTGTCATATTTATCAAGTGACTGTTTAAAAAGTCATACAGTGGTGGCTAAAAAAATGAGCAACCAGAGCCGTGACTGGTACGGAGTAGAGCAGTGGTGCACAACCTGTGGGGGGTGACATACAGCCTGAGGTGCCGTGCTGTGCGGCCCCAACTGTATGGTCACACATAACATACAGTACATAGCAACACAGTTTGTAAGGCTTCAAAAAGACATATGTCCATCCAGTTCAGCCAGTTATCCTGAAACATTGATCCAAAGGAAGGCAAATAAAATATGTAAAGGAAGAAGCCAATTTTCCTCATCATACAGAAGAAAAAAAATTCCAAATCCAAATCTGGCAATCAGAATAATTCCCTGGATCAACAAGCCATTTCCAGTGATCTAATGACTATAACCTGTAATATTACTACACTCCAGGCCCCTCCTGTACTCTTTTAGTGAATTCGCCATCACCACGTCCCCAGGCAGAGAGTTCCACAGTCTCACTGCTCTTACAGTAAAGAATCCCCTTTTATGTTGGTGATGAAACCTTATTTCTTCTAGATGTGGAAGATGTCCCCTTAATACATGCTGGTCTGTTTGTTGGCTGCTTGCATTTATTTTCTATGTCAGAGAGAAGAGGATTGGCGCATACTGCAGGGACAGGGACGGATAGCTACTAATGGTGCATTATGTAGTCAATATGATCCCCATATAGTGACAGAATGAGGGTCTCTTGTTTGGCACTCCAAAAAGGAGTGCCACCAGGTGGGGTGAAGAGGGGGCCATGTATAAGTGTACATGACTTTCTTCATGGTAGTTTTATGGGAGTAGGTGTGTTTTTAGAATTGGAACCATTGCCTAGTGATGAGTGAACTTTTGAAAAGTTTGTTTTGGCCAGTTTGCTGAACTTTTGCAAAAAGTTTAGTTTGGTCTGAATTAGTCAAAGCCAAAAGTTCTCCCAAACCTCCTAAAACTGGTGTAGAACAATAAGGCTAAATGTCCATTTGCGTCTTTGATTTGTGGGTCATCTGCCCATAGGGATGCATTAGCACAGTGTTCCCCAACTCCAGTCCTCAGGGACCGCCAACAGGTCATGTTTTCAGGATTTCCTCAGTGTTGCACAGGTGATGTAATTATTGTCAGTCCTCAGATATTGCCACAGGTGTTCTTACTATAGGATATCCTGAAAACATGACCTGTTGGTGGTCCCTGAGGACTGGAGTTGGGGACCCCTGCATTAGCATCTGCAAACTCTTTAAAGCACACGGATGCCATTTTCTCCTGGCATGCGGGTCACAAGCTGTGGGAGAAAATCACAGCATGCTCAATTTTGGGCACGGATTCTGCGGGACGGCTTCCATTAAAGTCAATGGAAGCCGTCATATCCACTGCACAGCCGCAGTTGTCCGTTTGGCTGTGCTGCGGATTCCGCGGGAGATCAGGAGATAAAAAAAAAAAAGGAAATGTTTTTTATTGTGCAGAAGTGGAAAAACTTCAAAAAATCTGTGATTTTGGTATTGTTGTAATCATTATACAATGTATTATATGTACCCCCAAATGGTGGCAATACAAACTACCTCTCACCATGCAAGGAACGAGCCATCATACAGTTATGTCAGTGGAAAAAATAAAAAAGTTATGGCTTTTCAAAAGTAGAGATAAAAATCCCCCCCAAATCATCACATCCTTAGTCCAAAACTGGTCTTAACTTGAGAACTTAATTGGCTTTACTGGTCCCATCCTTGAGGAGTTCATTTGATTTTGCCCATTGGATTCCTGACTACCTCCCGATTCCTCATCTCAAATGTCTTCCCTTAAAATATAACCTGTACAATGTAATAGACTGGACGTTGCACAACGGAAATTTAAGTCTACAAGAGTTTTTAACTCTTTGCAGAGAGACACATGGCTTATATATGGAAATATATGGGACTGGAGGATCTGCTAGGAGGTAATGCTCCCCTTTAAATATCCTGTTTTTCCGATGCATTTATAGTTTAACACAGACAAACCAATTTACTGCTGCATGCTTCTCCACTCTCAGATATTGAAAGTGACACGTGGGAACCTTCCATGCTTCATGCTCCAGATTTGGAGACACATGCAGTTAAGTATAAGTGGCACTTCAATTTGTTCACTGATTCAGAAAAGGAAATTGAATTTTAATTTAATTCCTATAGGCAAAATTGCAAAGTAACAGAGGAAGTGGGAAGGAAGTAAGAGTGTTCACCCAACACATTGTTTATTAGAGGAGGGAATAGACTCGTTAGGGCTCCCGCACACAGGGCTCCCATAGGGGTGCATGAGGCTTCTACTGTACCTCAGTATGCCTCCAACTTCATTGCTTTTAAGGAGAATATCTGTGTAGATAATGCAGACCTTGGAGCCTAAATAAGAGGGGAATGGGCAGCTGGAAAGGGGTGGGAATGCAGACAATATCCCATGGGGCATAGATATAGCCCATATTCTCTGGGGCAACGTTTTCTCCCAGGTTCCCCCAACATATGATACGTGTAAAGGGTGTAGTATTACGATGCGATGATTGCGACCACATAATGCTGGCTTGATGCTTCAAGAAAACTTTTACAGCCATGTTAACCCTTTCCAATCCACTGTCTGACGTCTGAAGACATTATGATTTAAGGCTGTACAGCTCCGATGTTGGAGACATCTGTCAGGGTTCTCTTACCGTATATTGCCGGCCTCTCTGCTGTCGGAGTCCATCCAATGTGTCACCCCATGCAGTACTGGCTTTAGCCAGCACATAGCGCCGTTGTATAAAGGCAGGAAAAGAGTAAGCCCCCTAGGAAAACCAGGATACAAATTGGATTGGAAAGGATTAAAAGTCCATTCTTATAAATGGAGCAGAGGCAGAGAGGTGTTTCACCGATAACTACTTTGAACTAGCTAAGCCAACCCGGCATCAATAGTAGGCTCTGCTGATTTATTTCCTATGTATAGTTGCAATTATAAGCACTCACACCATCTTTCTTCAGCATTCTCTAGCAGTGTTTCTATTTCTGCAGACCTCTTCTCTCGCGAGAGTCAAGTCATCACAAGGTCATCATCACCCATCTGCCCCCTGCAAAATTTCTAAAAACAGCGTAGCCCTCAAACAAGACAATTTAACCATTATTAACATTAAAATAAGGATAATACAATACGTTTTAACCTAATGTAGCATCCCCACACACCCCTTACCCCTGTATGGGCACATTGGGACAGTATGGCTTTGGTGTACTGCTGTGCAGGCTCCATGCACAGGGCTCTGCCGTGTATATGAGCCCTTATACGCCCTTATACAATTTACCTGTCACTCTAGTAATCGAAAGTTCAGTTATCTACGATTATTAAAATCCGGTAACAAGTTGGCATTTTGTTTATGAAAAATGCTACCGAAATGCTATGGCCTTACAAAACCATATTGTTTCTGTAGTATTTGTAGTATTTTTTATGAAAATTGCAGAAAAATCACAATTATAATTCACTAATTTTGTATGCAAGAAAAATTCATGACAGTAGATTCTGCTCCCCAAGTCTCTGTAGCACACTTCAGAGAAATAAAATCATCATGGAGGACAGTGTACAGCAATACTGAACAGTGTAGATGTGATTTCAGTAGTTGCAATTATAGAAGTATTAGCTGCTGTTGCTGCATCTTTGTGTGAGTCTCTGCTTCTGTTTCTTTTCCCCTCCTCTCCCTTCCATCTTCTCTTGATGAACTTCTATGGGCAGCATTAGTCATTACCCTCCTCTACTTCCTGTTATCCCTCTTGTCTCTGTTTTATTAGAGATGGACTTGACTTGACAACAGGCAGTGGACAGCAAATGACAAGGAAGGCAGACCCTTGGAGGCCAGTACATTAGAGGGATTTTTCATCACGAAAACATAATTCATAAATAAAGTCATTTGTACTTTTGCTACTTATCACATTGGATATCATACTAACACAAATTGTCTCAAAGTGTGATGACAATGTAAAGGAAGTAGATAAATAGAAAAGGATATATTATTTAAATCCAACATTTAACTGATCCTCGTTTTTCTTTTAATCTACCTCTATGAAATAAAAAAAATCCTGAACTATTGCAGTTTTCCCACTGACCACTGTATCTGCAGCTCACTTGATGGCTTTGCTTTACAAATTGGGACAGATTGAGCAGAGACATTTCATTACCATTGAAGGCTGGGCGATTTAATGACAGGTGACAGTAGTACTGATGCAGAACGGCAACGATTTACACTCAATGCACTTTGGATTGAAAAGCTAGTAGAGATGAGCGAGCACCAAAATGCTCAGGTGCTCGTTACTCGGGACGAAAATTTCGCGATGCTCGAGGGTTCATTTCGAATAACGAACCCCATTGAAGTCAATGGGCGACCCGAGCATTTTTGTATATCGCCGATGCTCGCTAAGGTTTCCATTTGTGAAAATCGGGGCAATTCAAGAAAGTGATGGGAACGACACAGCAACGGATAGGGCAGGCGAGGGGCTACATGTTGGGCTGCATCTCAAGTTCCCAGGTCCCACTATTAAGCCACAATAGCAGCAAGAGTGCCCCCCCTCCCAACAATTTTTACTTCTGAAAAGCCCTCATTAGCAATGCATACCTTAGCTAAGCACCACACTACCTCCAACAAAGCACAATCACTGCCTGCATGACACTCCGCTGCGACTTCTCCTGGGTTACATGCTGCCCAACCCCCCCGCACGACCCAGTGTCCACAGCGCACACCAAAGTGTCCCTGCACAGCCTTCAGCTGCCCTCATGCCACACCACCCTCATGTCTATTTATAAGTGCGTCTGCCATGAGGAGGAACCGCAGGCACACACTGCAGAGGGTTGGCACGGCTAGGCAGCGACCCTCTTTAAAAGGGGCGGGGCGATAGCCCACAATGCTGTACAGAAGCAATGAGAAATCCAATCCTGTGCCACCTCCATCAGGAGCTGCACACGTGGGCATAGCAATGGGGAACCTATGTGCCACACACTATTCATTCTGTCAAGGTGTCTGCATGCCCCAGTCAGACCGCGGTTTTTTATAAATAGTCACAGGCAGGTACAACTCCGCAATGGGAATTCCGTGTGCACCCACAGCATGGGTGGCTCCCTGGAACCCACCGGCGGTACATAAATATATCCCATTGCATTGCCCTGCACAGCTGAGGTAACGTCAGATAAAATACAGGTGGGCTTCGGCCCACACTGCATGCCCCAGTCAGACCGGGGTTTTTAATACATAGACACAGGCAGGTACAACTCCCTAATGTGAGGTCCGTGTGGACCGACAGCATGGGTGGCTCCCTGGAACCCACTGGCGGTACAAAAATATATCCCATCGCAGTGCCCTGGACAGCAGAGCTAACGTCTGATTAAATACAGGTGAGCTTCGGCCCAAACTGCATGCCCCAGTCAGGCTTGAGTTTTTTATAAGTATACACAGGCACGTACATCTCCCTAATGGGAAGTCCATGTGGACCGACAGCATGGGTGGGTCCCAGGAAGCCACCGGTGGTACATAAATATATCCCATTGCAGTGCCCAGCACAGCTGATGTAACGTCAGCTTTAATGCAGGTGGGCAAAAAATTAATTGGATTACACTGTAGGCGAGGGCCCAAAAAAATTGGTGTACCAACAGTACTAATGTACCTCAGAAAAATTGCCCATGCCCAACCAAGAGGGCAGGTGAAACCCATTAATCGCTTTGGTTAATGTGGCTTAATTTGTAACTAGGCCTGGAGGCAGCCCAGTTAAAATAAAAATTGGTTGAGGTGAAAGTTTCAACGCTTTAATGAGCATTGAAACGTATAAAAATTGTTTACAAAAATTATATGAGTGAGCCTTGTGGGCCTAAGAAAAATTGCCCGTTCGGCATGATTACGTGAGGTTTCAGGAGGAGGAGGATGAATAGAATACACAGATTGATGAAGCTAAAAGGTCCCCGTTTTTGATGGGGATACAGAACGATGCTTCCATCCGCGGGTGCAGCCTACTTATTGTTTAGGTATCGCTGCTGTCCGCTGGTGGAGAAGAGAAGTCTGGGGAAATCCAGGCTTTGTTCACCTTGATGAGTGTAAGCCTATCGGCACTGTCGGTTGACAGGCGGGTACGCTTATCCGTGATGATTCCCCCACTAAACACCCTCTCTGACAAGACGCTAGCTGCAGGACAAGCAAGCACCTCCAGGGCATGCAGCACGAGTTCAGGCCACGTGTCCAGCTTCGACACCCAGTAGTTGTAGGGGGCAGAGGCGTCACCGAGGACGGTCGTGCGATCGGCTACGTACTCCCTCACCATTCTTTTACAGTGCTCCTTCCAACTCAGCCTTGACTGGGGAGCGGTGACACAGTCTTGCTGGGGAGCCAGAAAGCTGTCAAAGGCCTTAGAGAGTGTTCCCCTGCCTGTGCTGTACATGCTGCCTGATCTCCGCGCCTCCCCTGCTACCTGGCCCTCGGAACTGCGCCTTCGGCCACTAGCGCTGTCGGATGGGAATGTTACCATCAGTTTGTCCACCAGGGTCCTGTGGTATAGCATCACTCTCGAACCCCTTTCCTCTTCGGGTATGAGAGTGGAAAGGTTCTCCTTATACCGTGGGTCGAGCAGTGTGTACACCCAGTAATCCGTAGGGGCCAGAATGCGTGTAACGCGAGGGTCACGAGAAAGGCATCCTAACATGAAGTCAGCCATGTGTGCCAGAGTACCTGTACGCAACACATGGCTGTCCTCACTAGGAAGATCACTTTCAGGATCCTCCTCCTCAGGCCATACACGCTGAAAGGATGACAGGCAAGCAGCATGGGTACCCTCAGCAGTGGGCCAAGCTGTCTCTTCCCCCTCCTCCTCATCCTCCTCATGCTCCTCCTCCTCCTCAACGCGCTGAGATATAGACAGGAGGGTGCTCTGACTATCCAGCGACATACTGTAATGGAGTGAGGAGGCTGGGAGGAAGGAGGAGCAGCAGCCAGAGGATTCAGAGTTGCAGCAGTGGACGGCGCAGAACTCTGGGTGGTCGATAGATTGCTGGATGCACTTTCTGCCATCCACGACAGGACCTGCTCACACTGCTCCTTTTCTAATAAAGGTCTACCGCGTGGACCCATTAATTGTGAGATGAATGTGGGGACGCCAGAAACGTGTCTCTCTCCTAATCCCGCAGCAGACGGCTGCGATACACCTGGATCAGGAGCTCGGCCTGTGCCCACACCCTGACTTGGGCCTCTGCGTCCTTGCCCGTGTCCTCTAGGCCTACCCCTACCCCTCAGCATGGTGTATTACCAGTAGTGCAGAAACAGAACGCTGTAATTAAATGTGCCGCTTATTGGCCTGTGGTTGGAGGTTGACTTCGCTAACGGAACGCACAGCAGAGCCAGGAAAGAATTTTGCGCAAGCCTGCTGTAACACTTAGCTGGCTGAGTATTAATTAGGACTACTACCCCCAGCACAGACGCAGTACACTGAGGACGGTCACAGGCAGCCCAAATAGAAAGTTTTTTCCCAAATGTTTTTGGAAAAGCCCACTGCCTATATAGACAGTATATCTCTTTCACTGTCCCTGCCTCACCACTACTGGCCCTGGACTATGTAAAATTACTGCAGACTGTTTCCCTCTGGACAGGATGACAGCGGTGATGTAACGGGCAACGCAGAGCCAGGAAAGAATTTTGTGCAAGCCTGCTGTAACACTTAGCTGGCTGCGTATTAATTAGGACTACTACCCGCAGCAGAGATGCAGTACACTAAGGACGGTCACAGGCAGCCCAAATAGAATGTTTTTTCCCAAATTTTTTTGGAAAAGCCCACTGCCTATATAGACAGTATACGTCTTTCACCTTTTTCACTGTCCCTGCCTCAGCACTACTGGCCCTATACTATGTAAAATTACTGCAGACTGTTTCCCTCTGGACAGGATGACAGCGGTGATGTAACAGGCAACGCAGAGCCAGGAAAGAATTTTGCGCAAGCCTGCTGTAACACTTAGCTGGCTGCGTATTAATTAGGACTACTACCCCCAGCAGAGACGCAGTACACTCAGGACAGTCACAGGCAGCCCAAATAGAATGTTTTTTCCCAAATTTTTTTGGAAAAGCCCACTGCCTATATAGACAGTATATGTCTTTCACCTTTTTCACTGTCCCTGCCTCAGCACTACTGGCCCTATACTATGTAAAATTACTGCAGACTGCGGACGCAATGCTCTGCACGGCCGATATACAAAAAAAAAAAAAATGTGCAACACTGCAAAAAGCAGCCTCAACAGTACTGCACACGGTCAGATGTGGCCCTAAGAAGGACCGTTGGGGTTCTTGAAGCCTAAAATAACTCCTAACGCTCTCCCTATAGCAGCTCCGGCATCAGCAGCACTTTCCCTGAACTATGTCAGAATGCATCTGTGGCAAGCCGCGGGAGGGGCCGATTTATATACTCGGATGACACCTGATCTCGCCAGCCACTCACTGCAGGGGGGTGGTATAGGGCTTGAACGTCGCAGGGGGAAGTTGTAATGCCTTCCCTGTCTTTCTATTGGCCAGAAAAGCGCGCTAACGTCTCAGAGATGAAAGTGAAAGTAACTCGAACATCGCGTGGTGCTCGTCACGAGTAACGAGCATCTCGAACACGCTAATACTCGAACGAGTATCAAGCTCGGACGAGTACGTTCGCTCATCTCTAAAAGCTAGGTATGGCAAAGATTGAACTTGATGGATAAGTGTCTGTTTTCCACCTAAAAACGATGCAACCTTAAGGATCTGTATACACCTCCCCTGCCTATAGGGCAGTAAAGAACCCCTAATTCCATTTCTCTGAGGACCTGCAAACTCCATATAAACTACACTATATTGCAAAAGAACGTTGCAGCTGTATATAACTTTTCCTGAAGCGAGTGACTATTTTTGCCTACAGCAGCCTATGCCATACAAAGCTTTTTCTTTCTGACGGTGCGACTCCCATTGCCTGCCTGACATAAGCTGACAAGTGTGACAGCCCAGTGTGGAATTACGCAATTACAGAGAAAGTGATCTGTCTTGTGTATGAGAAGTTGCGGCACGGAATGAACCCTAATGTTACATGCTGCCTGTTTTTTTTTCTCGTTTGTTTGCTTTTCGCTCTACTTGAAATCCAACAGCAAATGAATTCTTGCGGACATATTGGATAAGCAGATAATCCAGCTCTGGAGGAGATTATGGCCAAGGTTAATTGGCAGTAAGTTATCTGAAAGGATGTAAGAATGAGATACTGGAAATGTAATGGCCACAGGAGGCTTTACTAGATTACATTCTGCAGAGCAGCCATGTCCTTACTATCATATGTTGTGCTGACTGAGCCGCCTCGACACCTGGAGAACATTTCAGTCATTGATACTATTGGAATGACATGAACGCCATTTATTATCTCGTAATCGTTGTCACTAAATACTCATAAGATGGAAAATATGCATTTACTTACACTGGTGTTTAACCACCAGGATCCCGTAGGACCTTGGGGTTCTGTAAAACATAGTCAAAGGTTCCCTAGAAATAACTCCTCTGTCAGTGCAGAGATTTAATCTTCAGCTTGTTCAGAGATGCTTGGCATTGAGTAGACAGTTAATGCTTTACTTGCTGTTACATTGACTAGTTCTTGGGTCAGGAAGGGTATCGTTTCTCCTTAAGGAGAGCACCTACAAGGTGGGAGGAGACTTGTAAGGCCATCCATGCTCCTCTGGGAAATATGCAAATGTAGATAACAATGAAACATGACAAGCTTTGAAAGTGTCTAAAGCAAATGGGCGTCCTAGACCACATTCAACAGCTTATAAGGTCGCTTTACAACAACCAAGAAGCAACAGTCAGGACAACTTATGAAAACACGGATTGGTTCGAAATCGAGAAACGTGTACGGCAAGGCTGCATTTTATCACCAGTACTTTTGAATCTGTACGCAGAAACGATCGTGAGGCGATGCAATTTGGATTAATTAGAAATTGGAAGCAGAAATGTCAATGGCCTCCGATATGCAGATGACACCACCCTGCTCGTGGAAAGTGAAAGGGGCCTGGAATACCTTATCCAACGAGTGCAAAAGGAAAGCGACCGCATGGGACTGTACCTCAACAGCAAGAAAACGAGAGTCATGACCGCGGTAGGCAACGGGACAGGGAACATAAAAATTATCAACGAAGAAGTCAAGTCGGTCCAAGATTTCATCTTCCTTGGACCCCAAATCGATTACAACAGGCAATCTGGACCTGAGATCAAGAGACGGATTACACTTGGTAGGACTGCAATGTAAGGAATGGAAAAGATCTGGAAAAGCAAGGATATTAGCATTGCAACAAAAACCAGACCGGTCAATGCAATCGTCTTTCCCATAACAATGTACGGTTGCGAAAGATGGACACTCAGAAAGACAGAAGGAAAATTGATGCGTTTGACCTTTGGTGCTGGAGGAGAATGCTACAGATGCCTTGGACTGCCATGACAACGAAGAAGGTAGTGTAAGATCGCGTCAGACCGAAAATATCACTAGAGGGCAAAATCATCAAACTATTTTTTTGGCAACGTGATGAGCGCTAACTCACTGGAAACAGTACTGATGCTTGGCAAGGTCTTAATGCCTGTGATTGGCTCATCGAGCGCTGGCTGTGATTGGCTGCTGGCGCTCGAATAGCCAATCACAGCGCTTGCTTTGCTGGAGGCAAGGTATTCAAAGCCCCGTCACCAACAGAAGACAGCTGTGAGACGAGGAGGATGCCGCACCACTGACGAACACCATCGGGAGGCATTGGGATGCCGCAGACCAGGTGAGTATAAGGCCCCTCCCTCCCCGAAAATAAGACACTGTGCCCTTGTCTTCCTCTGGGCCCTGTCTATCCCTATAGGAACCCCTGGAGAGATGGACTGACACCGCAATGCAAAACAATAAAGGTAACAAAAAAACAACAGAATGGATACAGCAGCACTTATCTTAAGTGGAAGCTATTCACCCAAGTTAGAGGATCTCACCAATTCCAACCTCTCCTGTAGTGAACTGAATAACCAGCAAGGAGGAAAGGGGGGGGGTATGAATATGAAGATCTCCACACGTGCCGATAGGAAGAGCAACTAGAGAATCATACCCCCAACCCTCTCCCAGGTATGACTAATAGCAAGCAATTGTGCATGATATAGAGAGATAGCAGCCAGCAATCTCTGCACAACATGCCTTAACCCTTGTCCTGCATAGTAACAGGTTGACAGGTCTGTCCCTGCGTTGCGGCCACCATGCCACTACGCTGTCATGACCAACAAGCCACGACAATTGCAAAGGCTCATAGGTGTCAGAATGATAGAAACTCCCCAAAAATGACCCCATTAAAAAAAACAAAACACTTGTATTCACTGAGGGGTGCCATGAGTATTTTGACCCCGCGGTTTCTTTTCAGAAGTTAATGCAATTTAGAGGAGGAAAAATAAAATTTCATATTTTTGAAAATATGTCATTTTAAAGAAAGTTTTTTCTATATTGCACATGAAAATAGGCATTTGCACCCCAAAATTAAAGGGGTTGTCCCGAGGCAGCAAGTGGGTCTATACACTTCTGTATGGCCATAATAATGCACTTTGTAATATACATTGTGCATTAATTATGAGCCATACAGAAGTTATAAAAAGTTTTTTACTTACCTGCTCCGTTGCTGGCGTCCTCGTTCCCATGGAGCCCGACTAATTTTCGCCCTCCGATGGCCAAATTAGCCGCGCTTGCGCAGTCCGGGTCTTCTGTAGTCTTCTATGGAGCCGCTCGTGCCAGAGAGCGGCTCCGTGTAGCTCCGCCCCGTCACGTGCCGATTCCAGCCAATCAGGAGGCTGGAATCGGCAGTGGACCGCACAGAAGAGCTGCGGTCCACGAAGACAGAGGATCCCGGCGGCCATCTTCAGCGGTAAGTATTGAAGTCACCGGAGCGCGGGGATTAAGGTAAGCGCTCCGGTAAGCTTCCTTTACTTCCCTGCATCGGGGTTGTCTCGCGCCGAACGGGGGGGGTTGAAAAAAAAAAAAACCCGTTTCGGCGCGGGACAACCCCTTTAATACTTCTGTTTGTCACGTGTTCAGAAACATACCCATTGTGGCTCTAATCTTATGTCTGTATGTACAACGGGGCCCAAACCGAAAGGAGTAGCCGGTGGCTTTCAGAACAGACATTTTGCTTGAAAGTCATTTAGGCCCCATTGCCCACCTGTAGAGCCCTTGAGCGGCCAAAACGATGGATAACCCCCATAAATGACCCATTTTGAAAACTACATTTTTAAAACCCCTTAACAAATTCATCTAGGGGTGTTCTGTGTATTTTCACCCCACAGTTTTTGAATGAACCTAAGCAAAACAGAAGGAAAAAAATTAAGATTTTAGTTTTTTTGGCAATTGCGTCATTTTAAAAATCGTTTTTTTTTTTGTACAGCACACATATGAAGGAAGACTTTCACCCCAAAATGGATCCCTCTGTTTCTCCTGTATTCAGAAACATACCCATTCTGGCCCTAATCTTATGTCTGACTGCACAACGGGGGCTCAAACCCAAAGGAGCATTAAACTTCAATTGTATTTTAAATTTTATTTGATCGCCATTATCCATTGGATAACAGAGATCATGTGACCGGAGACCGCTCACCACAGCCCTCAGTCACTGCTCCAGGCTCTCAACTACCTTTAGTAGCCAAAAGCAAGGAAATTTTAAATTTTCCGGGCCCTCTGCAGCTTCTGTGCTTGTGTCCGCCATCTTGGCGATAAGAGCATGTGCAGAAGCTGTGGAAAGGTCAGCATATAAGGATCCCATTGGGGGACATCGCCAGAGGCCTTAGGTAAGTCATTTCACCTCCCCTCACAGATCAGATCCGTGATGGGAGGTGAAATTACTTCTCTCTTTTTTACACTTTTTAAAAACTTTTACATAATCACTGTTATCCATTGGATAAGAGCGATCATGTGACCAGGAACTGCATACAGCGGTTCCTGGTGACAGTTCCTGGCTCTCAGTTACTCATACTAGCTGGGAGTTTTTAAATTTCCTGGGCCTCCCGACCCTTTGGACATGCGCGTGACGTAATGACATCTGGCGTGCATGCACAGACGCCGATGTCAGATCCTGGAGGACCAGAACGACGCGGGACATCGCGGAGGATGGGGGTGAGTATTCTCAGCTTGCCTCACGGAATCGATCTGTGAGGGGAGTTAAAACGTTAACTTTTTTTGCTTTTCATTGACTTTAATGCGATCACTGGTATCCGGTAGATACCGGCAAGCTCGTGACTATAGGGGGCTTCCCACGGCCCTCCATGACAGCTCCAGGTTGTCAGCTACCTCCAGTAACTGTCAACATGGAGCTGTCACGTCCGCAGCCTGAAGGGTTTTAATCCCCAGAGGAAGCATGTTAATACGTCCTGGAGCATCGGGGTATGTATGAAGAGAGGTCACGAGGTGACCTCTCTTCATACAGCGTGGGCGTCAGCTTGGGGTGGGGTGGCTTGATAGGCTGCCTGTGAAATTGCAGTATGACGTAATGC
Source organism: Eleutherodactylus coqui (assembly GCF_035609145.1). NCBI lineage: Eukaryota > Metazoa > Chordata > Amphibia > Anura > Eleutherodactylidae > Eleutherodactylus > Eleutherodactylus coqui. The sequence continues at coordinate 150,551,516 of NC_089845.1, read as the reverse complement.
TATAGCATTACGTCATACTGCAGGAGCGATCAAAGTTGTAGTCCCCCTAAAAAAGATCAATAAAGTTTTTTTAGTTGTAAAAAAAAGTTAACGTTTAAATCACCCCCTTTTGCCATATCTATAATTTGAAAATCTTAATAATAAAATAAAATGACATATCTGGTATCGCCGCGTCCGTAAAAGTCCGATCTATCAAAGTAGCGCATTATTTACCCCCCCTTCCCACGGTGAACGTCGTCTGAAAAAAAAACAAAAAAAACCCGCCAGAAATGCACTTTTTCAGTAACCCTGTCTCCCAGAAACGCAATAAAAAGCGATCAAAAAGTCATATGTTTTTCAATTTAGTACTAACGGGAACATCAGGATATCCCACAAAAAATGAGCCCTCGCAAAATTACGTCAACGGAAAAATAAAAAAGTTATTGCGCGCACAAGATGACGGCAGAAAGTAATTGAAAAAAATTGAATGTCTTTGAAAAAAAAAAAGAGGAGTATAGTAAAAAAAAACTATATTAGTTTGGTATCGTAGTAATCGTACCGACCCATAGAATAAAGTTATCGTGTCGCTTTTGTTGCAGTTTGTGCGCCGTAGAAACAAGATGCACTGAAAGATGGCGGAATGTTGTTTTCTTTTTTCCACTTTACTCCACTTATAATTTTTTAAATGTTTTTCAGTACATTATATGGTACATTAAATAGCACCATTGAAAAATACAACTCGCCCCGCAAAAAACAAGCCCTCATACAGTGACGTCGATGGATAAATGAGGGAGTTATGATTTTTTTAAAGGGGGGAGGAAAAAACAAAAATGGAAAAAAAAGGGGCCGCGTCATGAAGGGGTTAATTATCCATCGACGTCGCTGTATGAGGGCTTGTTTTTGAGGGCCATGTTGTATTTTTCAATGGTGCTATTTAATGTACCATATAATGTACTGAAAAACTTGAAAAAAATTCTAAGTGGAGTAAAAGGTAAAAAAAAACGACATTCTACCATCTTTCGGTGCGTCTGTTTCTAGGGCGCACAAACTGCAACAAAAACGACATGACTTTATTCTATGGGTCAGTAAGATTACTACGATACCAAACTTATATAGTTGTTTTTTTTTTGCTGTACTACTTTTATTATTTTTTAAAGACATTTAATTTCTAAACATTATTTTCTGCTGCCGTCTTCTGCGCACAATAACTTTTTAATTTAACCATTGACAAACCATAGGTTTGAAAGGGTTCAATATTTGCAGAAGATCTTTTTTTTTTTCTTCGGCCGATGGTCACAATGTGGGGTAAATAAGGTATTATTTTGATAGATGAGAGTTTTACGGACACAGCGATACCAAATATGTATTTTTGTTTTATTATTTAGATTATTTTATTGTAAATATGGCAAAATGTTTTTTTTTTTACTTTTATTACTTATTTTTCAAAATCATTAATAAAACTTTATTTTTCTGATTTTAACCTTTTTTTAGTTCCCCTAGGGGACCACAACTTGCGATTTTTTGATCCCTCCTGCAGTATGATGTAATGCCATAGCATTACATCATGCAGCTATCGGGCTATATGGGAGAATTGTGGTCATTTATGTTTGTCTTTGCTTTACAACCCAAATCTTTCTTCTAGGGACGTGATGGCAAACCTATGACACGCGTATCAGCACTGACACGCGGCCACTCACCCCGTTAGTGAATACTGGCAGGGGCCGTGGCTCCCCTGCTAGTATTCACTAACCAGCGCTACTAGCAGTGCTGATTCCGGCGCACACTGTGATGTCAGTGTGCAGCTGGGATCCTCCTTCCCGCTGCCCTGATGTCTCCTACCTGTTGGTTCCACGAGAGCAGGGGAGGAGACGTCCAGCAGCAAACTGACATCACAGTGTGCGCCGGAGATCATTGCTGCTGGAGGGCCCGGAGTTCAGAGGAGGAGCGGAGCTTTCAGGACGTGGAGAGGGTAAGTGCATGGGTCTCGGGGAGCACTGTGGGGGGCACTATCACTGCTGGGGGCACTGTCACTGCTGGGGGCACTGTCACTGCTAAGGGCCACTGTAAGGGGCACTATCACTGCTGGGGGCACTGCTGGGGGCCGCTGTCGCTGCTGGGGGCCGCTGTGATGGGCGCTGTTGCTGCTGGAGGGCGCTGTTGCGGCTGGGGGGTGCTGTCGCTGCTGGGGCCGCTGTGCGCTGTGGGGGCACTGTCACTGCTGGGGGCCGCTGTGGGGGGCACTGTCACTGCTTGGCGCTGCTGTAGGGGCTGCTGTCACTGCTGGGAGCCGCTGTCACTGCTGGAGGCCGCTGTGGGGGGCGCTGCCACTGCTGGGCGCCACTGTGGGGGCTGCTGTCACTGCTGGGGGCCGCTGTCACTGCTAGGGGCCGCTGTGGGTGGCGCTGTCACTGCTGGGGGCTCACCATTAGTAAGATAAGTGAGGGGGAGGCAGCGAGAGGCGAGGGCCTGTGCTATGGGTGTTTTGGGTTTATTAAATACAGTTATATATTACAATTATACATTTCTGTTAGTTATACTAAAAATATCGCAAATTTATGGTTTTTTTCTCGAAGTGACACACCTCCCAAGCTATGCTCGTTTTTTTGGCGAATTTTGACACACCGAGCTCAAAAGGTTGCCCATCACTGTTCTAGGGCATGAAGAACTAACATTTATATATTCTTACCCTGCAGCGCTGTTATTTTAAAACCAAATCACCGTTGAGCAGAGCGGTCCCTTTATGTTTACAGGCAGGCACAGGGACAGCTACAGGATTTTACCCCTCATCAAACAACATCACATATCTCAGCTTTATGTGAGTGCGACATAAGAGAAAGAGGAATTGTAGGAGAGTAGATTTGAATTTCTGGTTACACAGACAGCAAAGATGTGCCAGACTTATTAGGAGGTGTGAGACATAACGTGCGTTTTTGTTTTTTTTACACCACAATTGCGGCGCTCAGCTAGTAATGATTACCACCCTGTCTATTCCATGAACTTGGGACCTAGTATCAAAAATACAGAACTGCAAACAGGCCATATTATGGCTCAGCATGGAGCAGTTCAATTATGAATCCCCCCCCCCCCCCTCATCCCATTTGTGACAGGCCATGCACCTTTTACGCTAAGCCACAACCTTGGTATCCTCTAACAGTAACAGTGCCTGTTAGTGACCCCCTCATAGTAACAATGCCCCTCCGTTACCTCCTACTATAATCTAAATAGCAGATACCAGCTCTACACAGTGAGAGTGCTTACAGTGCAATTACCTCTAGTGATCACAGGTGACATTTTCTCTGATTGATGACATTCTCCTTACTGCATTTTCTCTATCCAGGCCCAGATCGCCATGATGACTTTTTCCAGCTAAAATTTGTTCCTGCAGATTTGTTTGACACAGACATCTTTGGCTTCTTGCTTTTCCAGCATCCTCCCTATGTATGCCACACCTCTACACAATATCGCCATCCACAGTACCCTAGATAGTAATTAGACCCCACACAATAAGTTCTGCTCTTAGCGTCCCAGACAGAGTAAAACTGCCGAGCTTTATGCCTCGTCCCTAATAATGCCCCCTTTATCTGTCCCCACTCAGTAATAATCCACCTTTTTTTCCTCCAAAATTAACAATGCCCCCCTTCTATCCCCATAACAAAAAAATGTTCCTTTTCTGTCCTCATTAGCAATAACCCCATCCTCCTCCCTCTTCTTCTACTCCAGTCAATACTGATGACCCTTTCTGCTGGTAAAAAATGAAACTTTATACTCACCCGTTTCACTTTCGGGTAGCATGGGTATGAGTACATGCTGAAACTTATGACCAGAGCCGGCCGATCCCTGACCTCAGAATCTACTGAACCGCTGAGAACCAGTGCTGGGCCAATCTTAGGGCTTCTTCACATGGGCAATAGACAGAGAATAGAACCCATTGATGTTAATGGGTTTGTATACCTTTCTGGCTATCGCGAATGCAAAAAATAGGACCTGCTCTATTTTTGTGTGCATTTGCACACTAAAGGTCCACTTAAAATCTATAGGGGTGCACAAGTGCGCAAGCAATATGCATAGAGATGTGTGAAACACTGCGCCATTCCGCAAGAAAAGGAACACATCTGGACCTCATTATGCTATATAGTCATTTAATCTGGGGGTGTTGGTTTTCCGCACGCAAACGTTCATGCCCTGTGAGCGCAAAAAGTACAGTAAAACACATCGATACGCGTGCAAAAATACTCGTTCATAGCGCGAAGACGTTGCATTGAGGCATCTACAAAGTCCTGTGATAGCTCGACCCTGACTGGGACCACCATAAATATGTACTAAAAAACATACCGCAACCCCGATGAAACTCCAATTAAAGCTAAATCCATTTTAAAACAATTTCGGCATCGCTGATCAACGCTACGCTAAAACTGGAGGCCATGATGATAATGTGAATAGAGCCTTATAGAAATGAATGAACTCCAAGGGCGCATGCAAACATTCTGTACACAATATGCAGAGACTTGACCCCATTCATAGCAATGGGTTCGATCTCACTTTCTGTCATTTGCGTATGCATTTCTCGTATGCACAAAAAAATAGGACCTGCTCTACTAGCGCACCAAAGGTCCCCATAGAAGTCTACGGGGAGCGTGTGCATGCAATGCAAACAAAAATGCGCAATTCTGTAAAGAAACAAAAACACATCTGGACCTCATTAGGTTAAATAGATATTTAAGCCACGGCGTGGGTTCGTTGTGTGCGCATATAAGTACAATAAACTGCGAAGACACATGGGCAACGTCGTTCACAGTGCAAATACATTTGTGCATACGCTCGCCCTAAAACTACTCGGAACAAAATTGCCCCCTGGCTTAGCCCCTCCCCTTTTATTACCACTGTGATCTCTTTCCCAGGAATGGGAAAATATAGCTCAGCCCCCTTGGCGAAAGCTTGAAAAGTTTGAAAAGTTGCCATGTAACTTTAGCCAATGCTTGCCTCCATCTCCTCACACTTCATCCATCCTAGAAATACAGATGTGGAACAATGCAATGGAAAAATAAGGTTTTTTGAAAAGCAGTTCCAATTTTCGTTAAATCACCTCTTTTTCTTAGCGCTCATTCACACAGGCGAAAGCGGTTTCATTCCATTAAATACGCAGCGTCTCCACAGACTGAGGCTTCCTTCACACCCGATCTTTATTCATGTGCTTCATGCCATTTACACGGGGCGCTGCTGCGTGAATATTAAATTATATGCATAAACGATGGAAGCCAAACGATTTCGGCAGAAGTCCTCGAAATGACAATTAACCCTTTCCAATCCACTGTCTGACATCTAAAGACATTCTCATTGAAGGCTGTACAGCTCCGATTTTGGAAGACGTCCGACAAGGTATTCTTACTGTAGATTATTGGCCGCTCTGTTGTTGGGGGCCTCTCTAGCATGCCCCATACTGCAGTACTGGCTCTAGCCAGCAGATGATGCCGTTGTATAATGGCAGAAAGAGAAGACCCCCTAGGAAACGCTGAATCCAAAATTGGATTGCAAAGGGTTAATGCCTAATTAGGGCTATCTGTCTGCTTGTCCCGGCGTTAGTCTTTCTTGCTTTTTCTTTTTTCGTGCGTATTTATCGCATTTTTCACGCGAACAAAAGGAGCGCAAGAAAGTTCCACAGATTTCTTCTACCTTGATGTGTAAATACACGTATCATATGTATTCACGCGATCCCCTTGACTTTAGGGTCCCATTCACACAGGCATATGCATTTTTGCGTATGACTAAGCACAACATATTTCCGCGAGTTTTTTTTGCACAGGTATCGGCGTACTTTACTGTCATTTTTGCGTACGCTGGGAGCGCTCATTTGAACGCGTTAGACGAACGCATTTAAAAAACGATTTAGCCTAACAAGTTCCAGATGGGTTCTTTTCGTCACAGAATTGCGTAGCATGTAGCACTTCCCATTGTGTATTGTGTGCGTATTTGCGCACCCCACCATAGACGTCTATGGGAATCTTTGGTGCGCAAATGTGCAGAAAGATAAAGCAGGTCAAATTTTTGTTTTGTGTGCGAAAATTGCGACAGCAATATCTGTAAATGTGTACGGATCTATTCTCTGCGTGTTGCATGTGTTCATTTTTAAGTACACAAAAATGAGTGCAAATACGCCCGTGGGAAGCCACCCTAATCAATGGGGTTTGTGCAGTCTGTACCATGTGCATGAAAGATACATACACGTAATACGAAGCGCACATACGCCCTCTGAATGAGGCCTTACTGAGATAAGGGTCACCAGAAACTGTTTATCTCAGGGTTGAAATCGAACCTATCCATCTGAAGATCAGTGAGGGACCGTTGCATGGTTTGGCCCATCATGGTTCAAATCTAGGTTCAATTTGATCCCCCGATTTTGGCAGATCAAACTAGTTGATCTAAGCTCAACTTTCGAAATCCAAGATGGTGGATTAGGGTGATAGGCTTTTCATGGCTGGTGAGATTCCACCAACGTTTGTTGCTGGTAGTGGCCATGTGTTTACTATGGCTGTCAATACTGGGAAGATCACCTGACTACAGTAATCAACCACCACGCATGATACTTTTTTGGTCAGGTAGCAGCTTTGATCTTAGATCCAGTGTACTTGGCTTCACTAATCTTGGTGCCACACTTTTTCCCTAAACCAAGTTTAACTGCTGATCACAATTTAACTAATCCAGGATCAACAGTACGTTAGTATAACCCGCCCTTTAGGCCACTTTCACACGGGTGACAAAATCGCAATTTTCCGACATCGTGACAGTGCAAGAAATCACATGTTTGTGAAGCCAATGTTTTCCAATGGGTTCCTTCACATTAGCGATGTTTTCACTGATGTGATTCTTTTTCTCGCAGCACCACGATTTTTGCGTGATGCAATACATTTTTAACATTCCCCACCCTGAAAATAAACCCTATCTGCATTCCCTGAAAAAAGGAATACTTACTTAGCAGGCTTGGCCTAGGTCCTCCTACTGCTCTCCATAGCTCCACCAGGGCATCCTGCAGGCCTCGTTCGCCCACAGAAGATCACTTTCTAGTTGCGGGATTCATAAATCTCGCCTTCAGGAAGCACTGGTTCTGATTGGTTCATCTAGTGTTGTTTAGCCAATTAATTTGGTGCTCGGAGAACCAATGCGATGACTGTAATTGGCTCATCCAGCGCTGCATTGATTGACTGAGCAGAGGTTGAAGAACCAATCAACAGCAAGTACGTTGTGGAGGTGGGATTTATGAATTGGCCAATCAATGCTGCGGCTCAGCCAATTCATAAATCCTGCCTCCACAACGCGCCTGTCCTTTAACCTCTGCTCAGCCAATTAATTCAGCACTCGATAAACCAATTATGGCCATTGCATTGGTTCATTGAGTGCTGCATTGATTGGCTGAGCAGCGCTAGATGAGCTAATCAGAGCCATCGCTTCCTGGAGGTGGGATTTATGAATCTAGCAACTAGGAAGTGATCTTTTGTTGGCGAACAAGACCTGCAGGACGCATGGCAGAACTCTGGACAGCATTTTAAGAGTATGAAGCTAGGGCTCTTTTTAGGGGTAGGGCTTAACCTTCTCATGATTTTATCAGTGGCAGCAGCGATGCATGATTTTTCACAAGAAAAGAAAGCACATCGCTGTCGCTACAAAGTCGCGGGAACAAAGCAGCTATATCGCCATGATTTTGTAGTGGCGATATCGCTTCAATGCATCGAAATTGAAAAATAAACTTTGCAAATTGTCTTGATTAAAAATGTTCTATTTTGTGTCTACAGTTTCTATGTAGATTTATGTGTATCCATGGTAACAGACTACACACATATACCGTGTAGTCTGATGCTAGAGTCAAACTCTCTTGTATCCATTTTCAACATGTTACTGACTTAGGCCGGCTTTACACAACCATATTTGCGCATGAATAGAGTCCATTAATTTCAATAGGTTTATTCTATTGAGCATGTGTTGCGTCCAACCGGACATGCAATATCCAAAACAAACGAAAAGGCACACCTGTGCAAAAGAAACATAAAACTACGAGAAAACCTCTCCCTATAAACCCCTTACCCGGGAGGGGGCCCTGCCTACTCGGCGGGCCGATCACTCTGATAGGTGTGGACCCGCACTCGTTCCTGGGCCACTGACAAGTCCCCATCAGGGAGCCCTAGAGCCAAAAGAAAGGGAAACAGATAACCAAACGAAACAGATATAGGAACTTAGCTAGCATGGAGGAGCTTCAAGCAGGATGTGTTTCCTCAGCAGCTGTCCAGCGGCAACTGAAGCATTGACCAGCACAGGAGTCAATACTAGCACTGCTTAAATAGGAGCAGAGCTACTCAGCACCAGGTGAGGACTGACATCACTCTTGCAACCACCACACCCCTCAGCTCCAGGAGAGGTAGGAATATTGCTAAACCCTGGTCTGGCCTGAAAGCAAGGTGGGAACCTCTGAACGGCTGCAACAGCATGTTTTTTGTGCATGAATAAAAGTATGAAAAAAAACTATCTTTCTGCGTTTTCCACAGCAAAGGCCCCTATGGGAGTATATGGGAGGTATGCGAATACGCAAGGAAATGCGTGAAACACTGTGCAAAACCCTAGCAAAAAGAACACATCTGGACCTCATTAAGCCAAATAGCCTTTTAATTCCCAGAAGAGGGGTGTCACATGTGCGTATGAACTGGCCCAGTGTGAGCAAAAAATACAGTAATATGCGTAGACACGCATATTAACCTCGTTCATGCGTAAATACATCGCGACGAGGTGAGCGTTTTGCACATACGCTCATGTGAGGCCGCGCCTTACTCATTGTATGTTATAATAAGGGGACAAATAGAAGAGAGTATGCATGGCTAGTTGTTAATCATTGCAGCCAGAGACAGACTAGCGGAAAGAAGACCCCATAATAAGAGAAATACGGTGCTCTCTCCTTGGTTCAGGTCAGCATAACATTCTTGTAACTGTCTGGTGCTTGTTGATCCTTGGAAACTCAATTTGGATCGTTTTCCTTCATGGCCACCTAGATTCCTCTATGGTATGCACACCTTTGGTTGTGGTGTATCTACTGACTGCTCTTCCAAGCTCTTTAGCTTCCAAGTCAGGTAAGTAGTTTGTCATTATACTTTGGTTTGAACCAAAGGCGTAACTTGGAGCTTCTGGGCCCCAATACAAAACCTACACCAGGACCCCCAACTATAATGCTTTATTCATAGTACTGGGCTCCCTATATGGGGAAGAGAGGCCTTATGGGTCCCCTAAGGCTCCTGGGCCCGGGTGCAACCGCATCCCCTGTAGTTACGCCCCTGCCTGACTATATTGCTATTATATTTTATACGGTTCATTGTGTGCTCGCTTCCATCTAAACTGTATTCCAACTCTCCTCTGTTTTCTAACTAGGGAGAGTCAGGGCCACACCAGTTTCCTGATGTGGGGTTGCCCTTATCAGGGTAAATACTCTTCTTTTAGTTAGTGTCTCATTGCATAAGTAGATGCCATCAGCAGATCCTTTATGTCCAATCAGAGGAGTAACTTAAAGCTTCTGGGCTGCATTGCAAAATCTGTAATGGGGACCCAACTATAATGCTTTATTTGTAGTACTGGGCTCCCTATATGGAGAAGAAAAGCCTTGTAGGCCCCCTAAGGCTCCCTGGCCCGGGTGCAACCGCATCCCCTGCATCCTCTATAGTTACACCAGTAGTTTGAACCTTTACTGGCATTTTGTGACTTGTATATTTAGAAATGATTACACAGTATGCATTCAACCACATAGTACTAACAAAATAAATAGGTCACACAGCCTTGTGATAGATACGCCGAGTTCCCACAACCTACTTTTTAATTCAAATGTTTAATGCTTACATCTGCAAAATGCATACAACATCTTCATTCTGGGTTAATAGGTCATTATGTCACTGCTTTCCAAACCGGTAGTCATTAAGTTATTCGAGACCTGTTTTCTTTATATTAGCCTCAACCAAAAGTTTCCAAAAAGTTAGATGGGGCTTTTAAAAACTAGAAAAACAGCCAGTCTACAGATGACTAATCTGACAGGCACTGGTGGTTAGCACACCGAGGGAAGACGTACAGTAGCCCAGGAGCATGTTCTCTTCCTCGGGATTTTCTGAAGCATGTACAGATTCCTAAGACAAATGCCTTTGTCAAGAGCTTCCGGCTAAGATCTGTTTTTAGAGCTGTGATAAGTGAGAAGTAGTCTGAGTTATTTCTTTACAATCAGATTTGACGGAAGCATACGTTGTGATAACTGTGGGGATATTGGATATATTGACAAGAATGTTGGATCCCGACATAAACCAAAGGCTTTTACAATCCAAACACCAGCAGACTGTTAACGTAAAGCTCCATCTTTGGAGTTAATTGAAGATTATTTTGGAGAATTGCATAAATCAGAAAGGTTATGAAAGTAAGTCAGGTGTGGTGCAACACCTGGAACACCAACTGCGGGCAAGAATGAGCGGCCTTTAATTGTTATTGTTGTTGAAGTGCATAGCAAACACATGATAAAAAATCGAAGAAGGCGAGCAGACACTAAGGTCATTGAATGCAAAAATAATGGATTTTCATAGACTGGTAGAGTTGGAAGGGACCTGCAGGGTCATCAGGTCCAACCCACTGATCAGTACAGGATCACTAAATCTTCCCAGCCTCTGCATGAAGACTTCCACTGAACAACTCACCACCTCCCGTGGTAACCTGTTCCACTCATTGATCACCATCACTGTCAGAAAGTTTTCTCTAATATCTAATCTATGTCTACTCCCTTTTATTTTTATCCGATTTTATTGGCCAACTCCAAGTGAAGGCATAGGTGCGTTGTGTTTAGGTATGAGTCTCTAGAGTCAACTTGCTCTGGCAACTCTAGTCCCTATACATACCACACCCTTAGCTTGATAAAGGGCTTTACCCAATACATTGCTACTGTCTATGTGTTCATTTGGAGTTGGACAATAAAATCCACTATTTTTGCATGGGATAACCTTTGTGTGTCTTTGCTTCTTCAATGTTTGGTTTCTGTAGAGCCATCGACAGTGTTGCACTGGCTGCAGCACCACTTACACAATTTCTGGGGTAGTACTACCATACTTGCTCTATTTGTGGACAAACATGTTCATAGACTTGAATAGGAGATATCAGATTAAGCCAATCGTGTGACTTTCGGCACAAAAGCGGTTTGCTTTGGTAGATCTGGCCAATCCATGTATTGCATGCGCACAAATGCATGCGGCGAAAATTATAGGACACAACGATTCGCAGAATGCATGTAACTGCATTCGGCGGCAAATCAGTGTTCTGTGCATGTGCGCTCAATGGGGTCTGCGGCAGCAATGCTGACCCCATTGAGAACATATACTGAAGATCGTGATCCTCTGCAACAGCTGTCACAGAGGAGCACGATGTTCTCCCATTGAATTCAATGGAGCCGACAATACAGCCGGCTCCATTGAAAGCAATGGGCTGCCGGCAAGCACTGTAGTAATTTTCGGGGGAGGGTTTCAAATATAAGCCCTTCCCTGAAAACCACCCAAAAAAGTGTAAAAAATGAAAAAAAAAATCTATACTCCATGAATGGGTGAGTGCTGCCTCTGATTGGCTGAGCACCGTGACCAATCAGAGGCAGCTCTCAGCGATCATTCAATAGCTGAGAGATTCCTCTGATTGGTTACAGTGCTCAGCCAATCAGAGGCAGCCCATTCAGCAGGCAGGGATTTTAAATTTATTCAGCCCATTCAGCAGGCGGAGATTGAATTCAATGAGAGAACATCACTCTCCTCTGTGATTGGTTACAGTGCTCAGCCAATCAGAGACAGCCCATTCAGCAGCCGGGATTTTAAATTTATTCAGCCCATTCAGCAGGCGGAGATTGAATTCAATGAGAGAACATCACTCTCCTCTGTGATTGGTTACAGTGCTCAGCCAATCAGAGACAGTCCATTCAGCAGGCGGGGATTTTAAATTTATTCAGCCCATTCAGTAGGCGGGGATTGAATTCAATGAGAGAACATGGCGCTCCTCTGTGACAGCTGTGGCAGAGGATAGCGGGCAGCGCTCTTTTTGAGTGTCAAAACGCCTGTGTGACCGAGCCCTTTTGTGCGGATGAATGCTGCTAGCAGCGTTTTTTTTACACTGTGCCACTGGCTTTAGTCATGTGATTTTTTTGAACGCATCAGGTATATGCACATAAAATCGGGCGACTAAACGCCCGTGTGACCAAGCCCTTAGTAAGTGTGTAAAAAGACATTAGGATGAGAAATCAATAGACATCCTCATGCTAATTGTGACCATTACGTGAATATTCACTGGATTAAATCGGAATTGCATCCCACATCCTCCATTACAAACCACTGTTATTTCCACATATAAAGGTTTGGTTAAAGTGAAAAGTGCTCACACCCCGAGAATACTCTCATGTGTCCATTTCTCTCTCTCTGTCGAGATCTATAAGCGATGTATAATGGATAATACAACAAATGACGACAGCGCTGCAGACCATTAAGAGAAATAGCAACCTTAAAATGTGATGTAGTCATTGAGTATTAAACATGGCTCATCAACAAATGGGTAAACACATACAATGTGGTAAGAATTAGCAAACGATATTACATTCAGAGTGTAGAAAATAGATGTCAGCCCACCAACACCATTTACTGCTTGCTTGCAGGCTTCCCAGCTCTAATACTATATCATAATCCTTTGTATCCACACTGTGTTAAAGTCCATTGTGTGTGGATCAAAGGCATGCACAATCTATAATAGATGGCATGTGTGGAAAAGCCCTAAGGCAGGGCTTAATAGAATAACAGTGAGGAGCACAATATACTGCAGCATCTTAGCATTGCAGTGTATTATACAAAAATTCACACAGTAATCCCCACTGTGTTTCCCTGAAGACACTGTCTTAAATTAATTTTTGCCTTAAAAGGGGCACAGTGTCTTGTTTTTGCTGTGATTTGCTCATTGAGCGCCGGCTCTGATTTACTGGTGCTCGATCCAACCACAGCACTAACCGGAGGCGGGGTATTCAAAGCCAAGTCACCAGGAGAAGAGAATCCTAGCGTAGCTAGGGTTTTTTTTTCCAGGGGAGTGCTTATATTTCAAGCCCTACCCCTATTTTCAGGGGGTGATTTTCAGGGAAACATGTAGCACAATTAAAGAAAATTGGAAAAGAATTTGATAACATTTTTAAAAATATATAAAAAAATAAAAAGCTTAAAGGGGTTGTCCCCGGCTTTTTTTTCTATTCAATAGGCCCCCCGTTCGGCGCGAGACAAACCTGATGCATGTGTTAAAAAAAACAAAACGTTTAGTACTTACCCGAATCCCCACACTGCGGCGACTTCTTCCTTACCTTAGCAAGATGGCCGCCGGGATCTTCACCCACGATGCACCGCGGGTCTTCTCCCATGGTGCACCGTGGGCTCTGTGCGGTCCATTGCCGATTCCAGCCTCCTGATTGGCTGGAATCGGCACACGTGACGGGGCGGAGCTACGAGGACCAGCTCTCCGACACGAGCGGCCCCATTCAGAAGGGAGAAGACCGGACTGCGCAAGCACGTCTAATCGGGCGATTAGACGCTGAAATTAGACGGCACCGTGGAGACGGGGACGCTAGCAATGGAACAGGTAAGTGAATAACTTCTGTATGGCTCATAATTAATGCACAATGTACATTACAAAGTGCATTAATATGGCCATACGGAAGTGTATAACCCCTTTAAAAAACGTTTTCCCTTTTATCGTCTCAAAATATAAAAATAAGAAATAAACACAATTAGTACTGTTATGTCTGTAAAACTATAAAAATATCATATTATTTATCCTACACGGTGAACCACATAAAAAATTACGCAATACCAAAATTGCTGTTTTTGGTCACACACACCTCAACCCTCCCCAAAAGGGAATACAAATCAGAAAGGTGTAAGTACCCCAAAATGGTAACAATAAAAACAACAACTCACTCCACTAAAATCAAGCAGTCACACGGCTCTGTCGACAGAAAAACCTAACATTTGTGGGTTTCATCATATGGCAAAACAAAGCAATTTTTAAAAAACTTTTTTTATTTTGTGAAAGTAGTAAAATAAGATGTACATTTTGTATTACCGTAATCGTTCTGACCAGCAGGATCCAGTTAACATGTCATTCTTATCACAGAGTGGAGCCATAAAAGTGAAAGCCAAAAAACAATGATGGAATTCTTTTTTTTTCTGTTACACCCCACAACTAATCTGCCTCATTGGAGTTTTTTTTGGCTTCCTCTGGATCAACATGGGGGAGGTGGTGGGGCGGAAACTGAATGGACATTTATCTTATTTCAGGCTAGCATACTGTTACTATTTTTTATGGTTAGAAAGGTATTTTATTAAAGAGCTACATGTTTAGCAATGAGCAAATACCTAAATATTGTGAAAGTAGGATTTACGTTGATATTCCTCCAATAGTTTGTATCAGTTTACCACATTATGCCACAAGCAAGTACAAGACACAAACCTTGTATGGAAAAGGGTAGGAGGAGAGGGATGGAGAGAAATATAAGCAGAGGAGAGGGAGGTGGAAATATTTTCGGTGTGCATGGCATCACTAGAGTCCCAGTGGAGAATCGTCCATACCATGAAGCCTGGTAAGATAAAATAGTTACAGAGATACAACACCATTAAGGAGCCAAGTATTTAGTCACTGGGAGGAGCGAAGTAGAATCCAAGAGGCTCAGATAAAATAGAAGCTAGAGTATTTGTTGTCATTGTTAGTGCGAAGTTATTCCATATGCATTATATTGTCTATGGTCTCCAACCACATCCATCTCGTTGGAGGAGATGGAGATTTCCAGAGTTTGAGAATAATCTGATGCATGGCTAAGAGGAAGGATCTAAGTAGACTTTTTTAATCTTAGAAACAGAACCCAGGATCATATATACGAGGACCATTTGTGGGGAGAAGGAGATTGTCACTTTGCATAATAAGTTAAATAAGATATTTACTTCAGTCCAAACTAAGGGACATGTCCACCAAATATGGAGAAAGGTGCCACTATCCAAAGAACGTCTCTATCATTTATTCCAGACCTGGGGGTACATCCTAGCTAGTCATATAGGTGTTCTGTACCATTGGGGCAGCAGCTCATAATTCAGTACTTGAAATTTCCAAGACATTTAAAGTTTATGTGTTTAAGGTAAAAGCCTTAGCCCAGGACTCTACTGTGAAGGATATTTCTAGTTCCCTCTCCCAACCCCTCTTGTAGGACAGTATGTTGTCCCGTGTATCCTCTGTCATCTATATATGGTACATCAAGGAAACTCCGGCTGTTGGATTTACAGTTGACATGCATGGTTTTCCGAAATGGGATAACGGGGCTCACAGCATTTTTTAAACACTTCTTACTTCATTATGTGGTACCTTACAAGTGGGGGTTGTCAATCAAACTGAGGCAATAACATGTCTGGTGGCCATACGAGCAAATAAAGGTCTGCTGTAAATAAAACACCTCAAGTCATATATCTATCGGTCTGTTGGTACAGTTGCCCTTTAGTGGAGACAAAATGCAGGAAAACAATCGAGTTTGGACCCATTAACTTTTCCTATTTATGACATATTCAATGCCCGTGCCAAATTTTAAGTTTCTATGACATTGGGAAGTGAGAGATTTAGATTATGTACGTAAAATTTGGATGCTAATTCTTTTGCACATAGAATTGAATAATGGAGTTGGGACCCATTAGCTTTTCCTATTTATGACATAATCAATGCTCGTGCCAAATTTCCCGTTTCTATGACACCGGAAAGTGAGAAAATTACATTCCGCACGTAAAATTTGGACGCTAATTCTTTTGCGCATAGAATTGAATAATGGAGTTGGGACCCATTAGCTTTTCCTATTTATGACATAATCAATGCTCGTGCCAAATTTCACATTTCTATGACATTGGGAAGTGAGAGATTTAGATTATGTACGTAAAATTTCGACGCCAATTCTTTTGCGCATAGAATTGAATAATCGAGTTGGGACCCATTAGCTTTTCCTATTTATGACATAATCAATGCCCGTGCCAAATTTTAAGTTTCTATGACATTGGGAAGTGAGAGATTTAGATTACGTACGTAAAATTTTGACGCTAATTCTTTTGCGCTATAATTGAATAATTGAGTTGGGACCCAATTACTTTTCCTATTTTGGAGATAATCTATGCTTCTGCCAAAATTCATGTTTCTACGACATCGGGAAGTTGGAGAACTTTTGGCGAGTCAGTGAGTGAGTGAGTGAGTGAGTGAGTGAGTCAGTCAGTGAGTCAGTGAGGGCTTTCAGCTTTATATATATAGACTAGCTGATATACCCGGCTTCGCCCGAGTTAATTTGGTACTGGTGTTTATCTGGTGTTCACACGGAAAATCTTATGAAGTCGTGGTTACTTTAGAGATACTGAGGAAAAACATATGTTCACCATTTTGCATAGTTCTCTGCGTTACCCAGGAAACACCACGTGGAGGCAACCATGCGATGTTTCCTTTATATAAAACTAGCGTACCCATCGCGCGTTGCTGCGAAGACAGACATACATACATACATTTGTTTTTATATATCTAGATGACGGCAGCAGCGACCACTGAGATTTTGTAGGCCACTGCTTCCCCCTTGCAGGCTGAATAAAATAGCCGTTGTGTGGAACATCCAATTTATCCGGCTGCTGTGGCTTCTTGGGAAGATAGCCTAGTACATGTTTGCCCACTTCCAACTCCAATGGAGACTGACTGTAAATGGCTGGCGTGCTCTAGTATCTATGGTTTCAAGCTGTACGTGTCATTGCATACTATCTATCTATCTATCTATCTAGGTTATTGCATACAGTCTATCTATCTATCTATCTATCTATCTATTTATCTATCTATCTATCTATGACATCAGGAAATGAGAGAATTAGATTCCGTACGGAAATTTGAACGCTAATTCTTTGGCGCTTTGAATTGAATAATCGAGTTGGGACCCATTAACTTTTCCTATTTATGACATAATCAATGCTCGTGCCAAATTTCAAGTTTCTATGACATTGGGAAGTGAGAGAATTAAATTCCGTACATAAAATTTGGACGCTAATTCTTTTGCTCTTAGAATTGAATAATCGAGTTGGGATGAGACATAAGGCCTTGCCCATAAGCATTCCCCAACCTCCAAGAACTGAACCTACCTACCTGAATGAGATTTTGTAGGCCGCTGCTTCCCCCTGCCAAATTTCAAGTTTCTATGACATTGGGAAGTGAGAGAATTAAATTCCGTACATAAAATTTGGACGCTAATTCTTTTGCGCTTAGAATTGAATAATCGAGTTGGGATGAGACATAAGGCCTTGCCCATAAGCATTCCCCAACCTCCAAGAACTGAACCTACCTACCTGAATGAGATTTTGTAGGCCGCTGCTTCCCCCTTGCGGGCTGAATAAAATAGCCGTTGGGTGGAACATACAATTTATCCGGCTGCTGTGGCTTCTTAGGAAGATATCCTAGTACTTGTTTACCCACTTCCAACTCCAATGGTAATTGGCTGGCGTGCTCTAGTGGTTCCAAGCTGTACGTGTCATAATAGAGCCTTAATGACATCACAATGCAGCTTTATAGAACATGTTGGGGCATGTTCAAGGGCGTCCGATGTTGATGACATCAGTGATGACATCACAATAGCAGGTGGCTTACTTATTCGATCTACGTGGGGGGGTGGTAACTTTCGATGACGCTCGCGCGCGCGCCATTTATCGTAGGATAGTTGTACTATGCCTATAATCTTCCCAGGAGTGTACTCAACAACTTCCCAAAGTTTCATGGCGATCGGATGAATGGTGTAGTAGCGCATAAAGGACAAACAGACAGACAGACAGACACGCACGCACGCACGCATACAGGCATACATTCAATTTTATATATATAGATGACATCAGGAAGTGAGAGAATTAGATTACGTACATAAAATTTGGACACTAATTCTTTTGCACTTAGAATTGAATAATCGAGTTGGGACCCATTAACTTTTCATATTTATGACACAATCAATGCTTGTGCCAAATTTCATGTTTCTATGACATTGGGAAGTGAGAGATTTAGATTATGTACGTAAAATTTGGACGCTAATTCTTTTGCCCATAGAATTGAATAATCGAGTTGGGACCCATTAACTTTTCCTATTTATGACATATTCAATGCCCGTGCCAAATTTTAACTTTCTATGACATTGGGAAGTGAGAGATTTAGATTATGTACGAAAAATTTGGACGCTAATTCTTTTGCGCATAGAATTGAATAATGGAGTTGGGACCCATTAGCTTTTCCTATTTATGACATAATCAATGCTCGTGCCAAATTTCCCGTTTCTATGACACCGGAAAGTGAGAAAATTACATTCCGCACGTAAAATTTGGATGCTAATTCTTTTGCGCATAGAATTGAATAATCGAGTTTGGACCCATTAATGTTTCCTATTTATGACATATTCAATGCCCGTGCCAAATTTTAAGTTTCTATGACATTGGGAAGTGAGAGATTTAGATTACGTACGTAAAATTTTGACGCTAATTCTTTTGCGCTAGAATTGAATAATCGAGTTGGGACCCAATTACTCTTCCTATTTTGGAGATAATCTATGCTTCTGCCAAAATTCATGTTTCTACGACATCGGGAAGTTGGAGAACTTTTGGCGAGTCAGTGAGTGAGTGAGTGAGTGAGTCAGTCAGTCAGTGAGTCAGTGAGGGCTTTCAGCTTTATATATATAGACTAGCTGATATACCCGGCTTCGCCCGAGTTAATTTGGTACTGGTGTTTATCTGGTGTTCACACGGAAAATCTTATGAAGTCGTGGTTACTTTAGAGATACTGAGGAAAAACATATGTTCACCATTTTGCATAGTTCTCTGCGTTACCCAGGAAACACCACGTGGAGGCAACCATGCGATGTTTCCTTTATATAAAATGACATCAGGAAGTGAGAGAATTAGATTACGTACATAAAATTTGGACACTAATTCTTTTGCACTTAGAATTGAATATTCGAGTTGGGACCCAATAACTTTTCATATTTATGACACAATCAATGCTTGTGCCAAATTTCATGTTTCTATGACATTGGGAAGTGAGAGATTTAGATTATGTACGTAAAATTTGGACGCTAATTCTTTTGCACATAGAATTGAATAATGGAGTTGGGACCCATTAGCTTTTCCTATTTGTGACATAATCAATGCTCGTGCCAAATTTCACGTTTCTATGACATTGGGAAGTGAGAGATTTAGATTATGTACGTAAAATTTCGACGCTAATTCTTTTGCGCATAGAATTGAATAATCGAGTTGGAACCCCTTAGCGTTTCCTATTTATGACATAATCAATGCTTGTGCCAAATTTCCCGTTTCTATGACACCGGAAAGTGAGAAAATTAGATTCCATACGTAACATTTGGACGCTAATTCTTTTGCGCATAGAATTGAATAATGGAGTTGGGACCCATTAACTTTTCCTATTCATGACATATTCAATGCCCGTGCCAAATTTTAAGTTTCTATGACATTGGGAAGTGAGAGATTTAGATTACGTACGTAAAATTTTGACGCTAATTCTTTTGCGATACAATTGAATAATGGAGTTGGGACCCAATTACTTTTCCTATTTTGGAGATAATCTATGCTTCTGCCAAAATTCATGTTTCTACGACATCGGGAAGTTGGAGATAGATATATATATAAAGACCACAGTGCCTAATAATAGTCTGCCACTGCCTGTTCTGTAGAGAAAACTTTTCGGCAGCCATCTAACTAACATCTTAGGCAGGATTACACAGGAGAGATAACACTCATAGGGCTCTTTCACACGAGCATATATCGTCCATGCTTTCATGGCTGACCGATATACGCTACTCATCTGATGCAATGGTTTACAGCGCATCAGATCAGATGGCTGTATTCCCAAGACGTAAAAGGACCCAGCCGGCCCAAGATAGCGCATACGGTGCGCATTCCAGTTGGCGGTTTTTATGCCAGCCAGAAAAGATTATTCAGGACCTATCTTCTAGCCAGAATATAGTGGTGGCTCCCACAGACTCCTATAGAAGCCCATGGGAGCTGCCAGAGAAGGGAGGTGGCTGTTTCTGGCTGTTTGCAATGGGGCGGGATGTGGCAGGGGCTAGTGGCTAAGCTGGTCCCCCATTCCACCCCCTCCCATTGCTGGCAGCCGACAAGGGGCAGAGAGGGGACGTGAGCTTAGCACACTAGCTCGTGTCCCATCCCGCCACCTCTCCTTGCCGAGAGCTGGCGAGGGGGCGGAAAGGGGGAGGCAGTTTAGTAGAGCTAAACTGTCTCCCCCCCTCCCAATGGTATTTCGGGCTTGGCGTATACTCACCGGACCAAGCCATCTGAACAGGCGCATAAACAGTAGATTTGTGCGCCTGTTCACGCGATATTTTGTTGCACTGTGGCCATTACATGGCCAACTGAAAATCGCTATGCTCGTGTAAAAGAGCCCATATGTAGATAACACCAGATCCACCATTCACAATAGGTATAAGCTGTGACTATCTACTCCACTTCCTGAACAATGACCCCCACACAGGTCACAGAACATGTCTAGAACAGACTCCCATACAACTCCATTGTGTGAATGGCCCATGAAGCTGCTCTAAGCGTATCTTCAAATGCTCTAAACGCTGTTTAAATGTAGCTCATGCAATAAGAACGCTCCCATAGTCATGTATAGATAACAGAATGAAACAATTCTACAATCAGGAAATTGAAAAAAGATTAGAACAATGGAAAATGTTTCACTATCTGGTTTTAATTAATAATAAAAAAAATGGTGATCTAGTCCCTAGTCACAGGCGGTGCGTGCGGAATACCAGAATGCTAAACTCCATGTCAACTCTGATTGTGATGAGATAATTTAGCTGAACTAAGGGACATTGTAGCTGGCAGGAGGGCCAGCTGGGACTGTCTTTGGAGGTATGTGGTGGAAAAGAGGATCCTGGGCAGCTGGAGAAAGCCTTTCTTCTGGCATAGCACAAATGAAAAAGACTGAGGAAAAAAGGGTGTGTTTACACAGACGAGAAACCCGGACCGATATCGCACATGTAAGGGCTTAAACACATGGGCGTGCTTTTGTCCCGCTGTGCGTCCATGATATTAATGGCCGCATAACAGGACAGAATGAAACCATTGATTTACACTCGTTCTTTTCTCAGGCGTGAATACAACACCCAAGAAAAGATAGGCGTTGCCCTATCCTTCCCACATGTAGTTAATGCTTCATGCGGGAAGGATAGGGCAGGACCTATTTTCTCGCAGGTTTTTTCAAACGTCTGAAAAAAAAAACATTCATGCACAATACGTTCCACAGCGGCGAGCGTAGTTGCGCATACGGCCGTCTGAAACCACCATCAACTTGTGATTTTCCCTGCAACTGCAATGTGTCTTGCGATTTTCATGCATGGGAAAATCAAATGTTTTTCCTATTGTAAAGATCGAAAATTGCCCTCATATGAAATTCGCAATGCACAGAAATCCCACGAGAGTTGCCCATGTACAAACACCATGAAGAACTACAGAGAAGACATCATTCTGCACTTCACACATTGTAACATTTAGACCTGATGTTGGCAGTAACAATGCCCTTGGTCAAAGCAATCAAGAACTGGCTGCTCCCTGAGGTGCTACATTGCTAATTAAACCTGTCTTCATACATTGTATATATTTTATCGGAAGTGTTGCCTATTCAGCATTATTTTTTTTCATTAGTAGCCCTTTAAATCCTTTAACCCCTTCACAACCAATGACGTACCGGTACGTCATGGAGCGTCAGGGTATGTATGAAGAGAGGTTGCGTGGCAACCCCGCTTCATACAGTGCGGGCGCCAGCTGTTTATAACAGCTGACACCCACGGGCAATAGCCGCTAGCGGCCGCGTGGCCGATCGCAGCTATTAACCATTTAAATGTCACTGTCAATTCTGACAGCAGCATTTAAATCCCGCACGGCCCCCCTGAGGTGAGATCGGGGGAGCCATGCAGGTGTCATGGCAGCTGGGAGCCTAATGAAAGGCCCCAGGGCTGCCTTACCAGACTGCCTATCAAGCCATCCCTGTGGGGTGGCTTGATAGACTGCCTGTCAAAAAGCAGTATGACGTAATGCTATAGCATTACGTCATACTGCAGGAGCGATCAAAGCATCGCAAGTTGTGGGCCCTCAGGGGGACTTCAAAGTAATGTAAAAAAAAAATCAATAAAGTTTTTTTTAATTGAAAAAAAAAAAAGTTGTAAAAGTTTAAATCCCC
This sequence comes from Eleutherodactylus coqui, assembly GCF_035609145.1. Lineage (NCBI taxonomy): Eukaryota > Metazoa > Chordata > Amphibia > Anura > Eleutherodactylidae > Eleutherodactylus > Eleutherodactylus coqui. The sequence goes on along the minus strand of NC_089845.1, from coordinate 150,529,223 downwards.
CCCCCCCCCCATTTTGCCATATCTATTATTAAAAAAATCTAAATCATAAAATAAAAATACATGTTTGGTATCGCCGCGTCCAAAAAAGTCTGAACTATCAAAGTAGCGCATTATTTTTGCCGCACGGTGAACGTCGTCCGAAAAAAAAAAATAAAGAACGCCAGAAATGCAATTTTTAGTTACCCTGTCTTCCAGAAAAAACGCAATAAAAAGCGATCAAAAAGTCATATGTATTCCATATGCAAGTTTGGTATCGTAGTAATCGTACTGACCCATAGAATAAAGTTATCATGTCGTTTTTGTTGCCGTTTGTGCGCCGTAGAAACAAGACGCAGTAAAGGATGGCAAAATGTTTTGTTTTTTTTTCATTTTTCTCCAATTAGAATTTTTTTTAAGTTTTGCAGTATGTTATATGGTACTTTAAATAGCACCATTGAAAAATACAACTCGTCCCGCAAAAAACAAGCCCTCATACAGTGACCTCGATGGATAAATAAAGGGGTTACAATTTTTTTAAAGGGGGGAGGAAAAAAAGAAAATGGAAAAAGAAAAAGGGGAGCCGCGTCATTAAGGAGTTAAGTATGAACAAATGCATCCGATGGAAATTAGTGGACAGATTGTATACATTTCTTACAATGCCCTGTAATTACAAGTGGCAATTTGGCGAGCGCATACAGTAAAGTCATTCCTGCAGAGACCATTATTAGAGATGAGCGAACGTACTCGTCCGAGCTTGATACTCGTTCGAGTATTAGCGTGTTTGAGATGCTCGTTACTCGTGACGAGTACCACGCGATGTTCAAGTTACTTTCACTTTCATCTCTGAGACGTTAGCGCGCTTTTCTGGCCAATAGAAAGACAGGGAAGGCATTACAACTTCCCCCTGCGATGTTCAAGCCCTATACCACCCCCCTGCAGTGAGTGGCTGGGGAGATCAGATGTCACCCGAGTATATAAATCGGCCCCTCCCGCGGCTCGCCACAGATTTGTTCTGACATAGAGGAGGGAAAGTGCTGCTGGTGCCGGAGCTGCTATAGGAAGAGCGTTAGGAGTATTTTTGGCTTCAAGAACCCCAACGGTCCTTCTTAGGGCCACATCTAACCGTGTGCAGTACTGTGGAGGCTGCTTTTTGCAGTGTTGCACTTTTTTTTTTTTTTTGTATATCGGCCGTGCAGAGCATTGCGCCCTGCAGTAATTATACATAGTCCAGGGCCAGTAGTGGTGGTGAGGCAGGGACAGAAGACATATATTGTGAGGCAGGGACAGAAGACATATATTGTGAGGCAGGGACAGAAGACATATATTGTGAGGCAGGGACAGAAGACATATATCTATTGAATATAGGCAGTGGGCCTTTCCAAAAACATTTGGGGAAAAAAATCTATTTGGGCTGCCTGTGACTGTCCTCAGTGTTCTGGATCTGTGCTGGGTGTAGTTGTCCTCCTAATTCATACGCAGCCAGCTAAGTGTTACAGCAGGCTTGCGCAAAATTATTTCCTGGCTCTGTGTTGGCTGTTACATCACATTCCAGTCCACAGTGCAACAGTCTGCAGTTATTTTACATACTCCAGGGCCAGTAGTGGTGACGCAGGGACAGAAGACATATACAGTGTATATAGGCAGTGGGCCTTTCCAAAAACATTTGGGGGAAAAAATCTATTTGGGCTGCCTGTGACTGTCCTCAGTGTTCTGGGTTTGTGCTGGGTGTAGTTGTCCTCCTAATTCATACGCAGCCAGCTAAGTGTTACAGCAGGCTTGCGCAAAATTATTTCCTGGCCTTCCGTAAGCGAAGTCAGCCTCCAACCACAGGCCAATAAGCGGCACATTTAATTACAGCGTTCTGTTTCTGCACTACTGGTAATACACCATGCTGAGGGGTAGGGGTAGGCCTAGAGGACGTGGACGCGGGCGAGGACACGGAGGCCCAAGTCAGGGTGTGGGCACAGGCCGAGCTCCTGATCCAGGTGTATCGCAGCCGACTGCTGCGGGATTAGGAGAGAGGCACGTTTCTGGCATCCCCACATTCATCTCACAATTAATGGGTCCACGCGGTAGACCTTTATTAGAAAATGAGCAGTGTGAGCTGGTCCTGTCGTGGATGGCAGAAAGTGCATCCAGCAATCTATCGTCCACCCAGAGTTCTGCATCGTCCACTGCTGCAACTCTGAATCCTCTGGCTGCTGCTCCTCCCAGCCTCCTCACTCCATTACAATGACACATTCTGAGGAGCAGGCAGACTCCCAGGAACTGTTCTCGGGCCCCTGCTCAGATTGGGCAGCAATGGTTCCTCTCCCACCAGAGGAGTTTATCGTGACTGATGCCCAACCTTTGGAAAGTTCCCGGGTTCCGGGGGATGAGGCTGGGGACTTCCGGCAACTGTCTCAAGACCTTTCAGTGGGTGAGGAGGACGATGACGATGAGACACAGTTGTCTATCACTCAGGTAGTAGTAATTGGAGTAAGTCCGAGGGAGGAGCGCACAGAGGATTCGGAGGAAGAGCAGCAGGACGATGAGGTGACTGACCCCACCTGGTTTGCTACGCCTACTGAAGACAGGTCTTCAGAGGGGGAGGCAGGGGCAGCAGCAGGGCAGGTTGCAAGAGGCAGTGCGGTGGCCAGGGGTAGAGGCAGGGCCAGACCGAATAATCCACCAACTGTTTCCCAAAGCGCCCCCTCGCGCCATGCCACCCTGCAGAGGCCGAGGTGCTCAAAGGTCTGGCAGTTTTTCACTGAGAGTGCAGACGACCAACGAACAGTGGTGTGCAACCTTTGTCACGCCAAGATCAGCCGGGGAGCCACCACCACCAGCCTCACCACCACCAGCATGCGCAGACATATGATGGCCAAGCACCCCACAAGGTGGGACGAAGGCCGTTCACCGCCTCTGGTTTGCACCGCTGCCTCTCCCCCTGTGCCCCAACCTGCCACTGAGATTCAACCCCCCTCTCAGGGCACAGGCACTACCGTCTCCTGGCCTGCACCCACACCCTCACCTCCGCTGTCCTCGGCCCCATCCACCAATGTCTGTCAGCGCACCGTCCAGCTGTCGCTAGCGCAAGTGTTGGAGCGCAAGTACGCCGCCACGCACCCGCACGCTCAAGTGTTAAACGTGCACATAGCTAAATTTATCAGCCTGGAGATGCTGCCATATAGGGTTGTGGAAACGGAGTCTTTCAAAAGTATGATGGCGGCGGCGGCCCCGCGCTACTCAGTTCCCAGTCGCCACTACTTTTCCCGATGTGCTGTCCCAGCCCTGCACGACCACGTCTCCGGCAACATTGTACGCGCCCTCACCAACGCGGTTACTGGCAAGGTCCACTTAAGAACGGACACATGGATAAGCACAGGCGGGCAGGGCCACTATATCTCCCTGACAGCACATTGGGTGAATTTAGTGGAGGCTGGGACAGAGTCAGAGCCCGGGACCGCTCACGTCCTACCCACCCCCAGAATTGTGGGCCCCAGCTCGGTGGTGGTATCTGCGGCGGTGTATGCTTCCTCCACTAAACCACCCTCCTCCTACGCAACCTCTGTCGGTGTCGCGCGGCATGGCAGCACAGCGGTGGGCAAGCGTCAGCAGGCCGTGCTGAAACTACTCAGCTTAGGAGATAAGAGGCACATGGCCCACGAACTGCTGCAGGGTCTGACAGAGCAGACCGACCGCTGGCTTGCGCCGCTGAGCCTCCAACCGGGCATGGTCGTGTGTGACAACGGCTGTAACCTGGTGGCGGCTCTGCAGCTCGGCAGCCTCACGCACGTGCCATGCCTGGCCCACGTCTTTAATTTGGTGGTTCAGCGCTTTCTGAAAAGCTACCCACGCTTGTCAGACCTGCTCGGAAAGGTGTGCCGGCTCTGCGCACATTTCCGCAAGTCCCACACGGACGCTGCCACCCTGCGCACCCTGCAACATCGGTTTCATCTGCTAGTGCACCGACTGCTGTGCGATGTGCCCACACGGTGGAACTCTACGCTCCACATGTTGGCCAGGCTCTATGAGCAGCGTAGAGCTATAGTGGAATACCAACTCCAACATGGGCGGCGCAGTGGGAGTCAGCCTCCTCAATTCTTTACAGAAGTGTGGGCCTGGTTGGCAGACATCTGCCAGGTCCTTGGAAACTTTGAGGAGTCTACCCAGATGGTGAGCGGCGATGCTGCAATCATTAGCGTCACCATTCCTCTGCTATGCCTCTTGAGAAGTTCCCTGCAAAGCATAAAGGCAGACGCTTTGCGCTCAGAAACAGAGGCGGGGGAAGAAAGTATGTCGCTGGATAGTCAGAGCACCCTCCTGTCTATATCTCGGCGCGTTTAGGAGGAGGAGGAGGAGCATGAGGAGGATGAGGAGGAGGGGGAAGAGACAGCTTGGCCCACTGCTGAGGGTACCCATGCTGCTTGCCTGTCATCCTTTCAGCGTGTATGGCCAGAGGAGGAGGAGGAGGAGGAGGATCCTGAAAGTGATCTTCCTAGTGAGGACAGCCATGTGTTGCGTACAGGTACCCTGGCACACATGGCTGACTTCATGTTAGGATGCCTTTCTCGTGACCCTCGCGTTATACGCATTCTGGCCGCAACAGATTACTGGGTGTACACACTGCTCGACCCACGGTATAAGGAGAACCTTTCCACTCTCATACCCGAAGAGGAAAGGGGTTCGAGAGTGATGCTATACCACAGGACCCTGGCGGACAAACTGATGGTAAAATTCCCATCCGACAGCGCTAGTGGCCTAAGGCGCAGTTCCGAGGGCCAGGTAGCAGGGGAGGCGCAGAGATCAGGCAGCATGTACAGCACAGGCAGGGGAGCACTCTCTAAGGCCTTTGACAGCTTTCTGGCTCCCCAGCAAGACTGTGTCACCGCTCCCCAGTCAAGGCTGAGTCGGCGGGAGCACTGTAAAAGGCTGGTGAGGGAGTACGTAGCCGATCGCACGACCGTCCTCCGTGACGCCTCTGCCCCCTACAACTACTGGGTGTCGAAGCTGGACACGTGGCCTGAACTCGCGCTGTATGCCCTGGAGGTGCTTGCTTGTCCTGCGGCTAGCGTCTTGTCAGAGAGGGTGTTTAGTGCGGCTGGGGGAATCATCACGGATAAGCGTACCCGCCTGTCATCCGACAGTGCCGACAGGCTTACACTCATCAAGATGAACAAAGCCTGGATTTCCCCAGACTTCTCTTCTCCACCAGCGGACAGCAGCGATACCTAAGCAATACGTAGGCTGCACCCGCGGATGGAAGCATCGTTCTCTATCACCATCAAAAACGTGGACCTTTTAGCTTCATCAATCTGTGTATAATATTCATCCTCCTCCTCCTGCTCCTCCTCCTGAAACCTGACGTAATCACGCCGAACGGGCAATTTTTCTTAGGCCCACAAGGCTCAGTCATATAATTTTTGTAAACAATTTTTATATGTTTCAATGCTCATTAAAGCGTTGAAACTTTCACCTGAACCAATTTTTATTTTAACTGGGCTGCCTCCAGGCCTAGTTACAAATTAAGCCACATTAACCAAAGTGATTAATGGGTTTCACCTGCCCTCTTGGTTGGGCATGGGCAATTTTTCTGAGGTACATTAGTACTGTTGGTACACCAATCTTTTGGGGCCCTCGCCTACAGTGTAATCCAATTAATTTTTTGCACACCTGCATTAAAGCTGATGTTACATCAGCTGTGTTGGGCACTGCAATGGGATATATTTATGTACCACCGGTGGGTTCCAGGGAGCCACCCATGCTGTGGGTCCACAGGGAGTTGTAACTGCATGTGTCTACTTCTAAAGAACCCCAGTCTGACTGGGGCATGCAGTGTGGGCTGAAGCCCACCTGCATTTAATCGGACGTTACCTCAGCTGTGATGGGCACTGCAATAGGATACATTTACGTACAGCCAGTGGGTTCCAGGGAGCCACCCATGCTGTGGGTGCACACGGAATTCCCATTGTGGATTTGTACCTGCCTGTGACTATTTATAAAAAACCGCGGTCTGACTGGGGCATGCAGACACTTTGACAGAATGAATAGTGTGTGGCACATAGGTTCCCCATTGCTATGCCCACGTGTGCAGCTCCTGATGGAGGTGGCACAGGATTGGATTTCTCATTGCTTCTGTACAGCATTGTGGGCTATCGCCCCGCCCCTTTTAAAGAGGGTCGCTGCCTAGCCATGCCAACCCTCTGCAGTGTGTGCCTGCGGTTCCTCCTCATGGCAGACGCACTTATAAATAGACATGAGGGTGGCGTGGCATGAGGGCAGCTGAAGGCTGCGCAGGGACAGTTTGGTGTGCGCTGTGGACACTGGGTCGTGCGGGGTGGGGGGTTGGTCAGCATGTAACCCAGGAGAAGTGGCAGCGGAGTGTCATGCAGGCAGTGATTGTGCTTTGTTGGAGGTAGTGTGGTGCTTAGCTAAGGTATGCATTGCTAATGAGGGCTTTTCAGAAGTAAAAGTTGTTGGGAGGGGGGGGGGGGGCACTCTTGCCAGTATTGTGGCTTAATAGTGGGACCTGGGAACTTGAGATGCAGCCCAACATGTAGCCCCTCGCCTGCCCTATCCGTTGTTGTGTCGTTCCCATCACTTTCTTGAATTGCCCAGATTTTCACAAATGAAAACCTTAGCGAGCATCGGCGATATACAAAAATGCTCGGGTCGCCCATTGACTTCAATGGGGTTCGTTACTCGAAACGAACCCTCGAGCATCGCGATAATTTCGTCCCGAGTAACGAGCACCCGAGCATTTTGGTGCTCGCTCATCTCTAACCATTATCTTTCTTCCTAGCGGCCCATCCGTCCACAGACGAGAAAAACTGCCTAATTTCTCCATTTAGTTTTCTTCTTTAAAGTCCTCATTGCCTATTGGTCCATTTTATAACTACCAGACTGGATGAATTTTTAGGAAATTCCATGCAAGAACAACCGTTCATTACCATTGACTCAAAGTGCTCCTACTGAGCCTGAAGATAGAAAAAGATGACAATGGAAGTCCATGAATGGCAGCGCTATCTGCGGGCGCACGACGGCTGACTGTGTGAACTGCGGCCCATGCTCCCAGGATCTGCCATTCCATTTCTGCCTTACATATTTGTAGACTTCACTTGGGATATTTTAAAAGTAATGCAGACGAAAATAGAAAATCTGTCCCTGGAGATGAAGAAGAGGGTTTTCACAGGGAAAGAGAGAAGAAGGAGAAGGATGAAGACTTCCTCTAACAGGATTCCTGTTTAATTTTCCCTCTGAATTAAATATGTCATTAGTCACTGAACTGTGAGCGGTGGGATTATGTCTGCTGAAGATTTATAATAGTAAGGCTCTGACATTTGGTTTAATGGGAGGGGAACAGATACAACGCCAAGTATTGTTAGAAGAGAAAATGTGCAATTTCCTCACACAGTCGAACACGACTTGGATGTCTATGTACTTATCCTGTTCTCTTAAAGAAACACTTCAAACATAAAATTATGTAATAAAGCAAAGGCTTGGTAAATATGCTCATGGCTAAATTACCCTATGAAGGAGTGGGTGTCTATTGAGAATTATAGAATGAAAATAAATAGAGATGAGCGAGTATACTCGCTAAGGCACATTGCTCGAGCAAGTAGTGCCTTAGCCGAGTATCTCCCCGCTCGTCTCTAAAGATTCGGGGGCCGGCGGGGGGCGGGGAGCAGTGGGGTAGAACAGAGGGGAGATCTCTCTCTCCTTCCCCGCTCCCCCCTGCTCACTGCCGCAACTCACCTGTCACCCGCGCCGGCCCCCGAATCTTTAGAGATGAGCGGGGAGATACTCGGCTAAGGCACTACTCGCTCGAGGAATGTGCCTTAGCGAGTATACTCGCTCATCTCTAAAGATAAATAAATCTAGTTATTTGTAAAGCGCCAAATTATTCTGCAGCGCTTTCAATATTGTAAATTTTTTTTCCCTCTCAACCTGACAGTTTTGAGCGATCATTTTGCATTAGCTACTAAGGAGCTAATCAGGCCATTAGTAGCCAACTAGCTTGCATGTATTTAGAGAACAGCGGGTGGTCTGTTCTCTAAATACATCACTATTGTTCTCCAGGGGGACAGCAGCTGAAACAATGTTATCAGCACTGCCCACGGAGAACTCAGCGTGCGGTCCCTGCTATGAGGGACAACAGATTTTAAGCTGAGCTGAACTCAGCGATGGAGGAAAAGTGCACCATAAGTGCATGATGGGCGCACATTTACACACAACTGCTATCACTCAAAAGCCGTTGTTTGAACGCATTTAGAGCGATAATCGCTGCGTGTAAATCAGCCTTGAGGTGCAGACCTACTTCCAAGTACTTTACGCACTCTAATAATGCATATCCTGATTGCTTATAGATCAAGTATCTCCCAACATTGGAATGGTAATTCCATCTCCTGCATCTCTGACATAATTAAATCAGTTAAAAACGATTGTTGGTTCGAGGGCATTCCAGTGCTTTCAATAAAAAAGGGAGGTTCAGACGTGGTTGGGCGGCTTGGCTCCAGACGTCTTACTGTTGTTTCCCCGGTCTGATACTTTAACGATATTTTGTCCACCCTTGACCTTTTGCGATAATTACTATAAATGATTTCCGAAATCACCACTTGACCAGTTTAATTTTACTCACTTTTGCGTTAAAACTGTTTGATTGTTTTTAATTTTAGCAATGAAACTTTCGACTGTAGTAAGGCATATGCTTAGACTCAAAGATTGATTGTTTTCTTTATTAAAACCTTGTCGAAAACTCAATAAAAATATTGTTTAAAAAAAAGTATATTCCATGGGATAGTTTTGTTTTCAATGAAAGTCAATGGCAGACCAATGCAATTACCCGGTCACATAGTTTATACTGTACACTTTGTACACATTTCAAACCGATTCACTGAATGTAAAGGACAAACAACCTAGAAAACTAAAATAAGAATAAGGTAGGTATGTATATGACAAAGGTATGAGCAATAAGCAACCCTTTTGCCTCATATTCCTTACTGGGAATGTTGATATTCACAACAACTTTGTTTCAATGCATCTTAGATGAAAAACGAAGCTAGTTTATAAATAGACTTAGATAAAAAATCTTGTATAAAGTTTTATGCCTACAGCTCTGCATCTCCATGGTAACAGACTACAAACAACCCCTGTGTAGTCTGATCCTGCTGTCATACTCACTCCTGTTCTCTGCTTCTGGATAATCTACTATATGTATATTGGAGACATAGGAGACAAAAAGAAGGGAGTATAACTGTAAATAAGACTACACAAAGTTCTTAGTCTGTCACCATGCAGACACACTTCAGCATAGAAGCGTCTTAAACATTGACAGGTTTTTATTAGAAATATTATGAAAATTGCTCCCTGCTCATTTTAAATGTATTGTAACAGTAGAAAAGCTTGCCAAGATACACACATAGTAGTAACATGGTGTGTAAGACTGAAAAAAGACGTCCATCCAGCTCAGCCTATTATCCCCCAATGTTAATCCACGGGAAGGAAAAAAACAATGACTCCAGGTCTGACAATCAAAATAATCTCCGGATCACCAACCACTTTGAAGTAACCAGTGACTATCAGAGGTGTAACTTGAAGCTTTTGGGCCCCAGCGGAAAACCTGTAACAGAGCCTCCAAATGTAATGCTTTATTCATAGTTCTGGGCTCCCTATATGGAGAAGAGAGGCCTTATGGGCCCCCTAAGGCTCCTGGGCCCGGGTGCAACCGCATCCCCTGCATCCTCTATAGTTACGCCCCTGGTGACTATAACATGTAATAGTGTTACACTTAAGAAAGACATCCAGGCCCCTCTTGTACTCTTTTATTGAATTTGTCATCACCAGGTCCTAAGGCAGAGAGTTCCATAGTCTCACTGCTCTTACAGTGAAGAACCACCTTCTATGTCAGTGTAGAAACCAAGAATTCTCATTTTATATACCAACCTTTTATGTGGCACTGTATCAAATGTTTTGTAAAAGTCCAGATCCATTTACTCCCCGGTCCAGATCCATTTACTCCCCGGTCCAGTCTAGGACTTACCTTCTCGTAGAAGCTGATCAGATTGGTTTGAAAGGAGCAACCCTTAATAAACCCATTGTGATATGGAATTATACAGCTATTTTCCTTGAGGTACTCCAAAATAGCGTCTCTTCGGGGCTCACTTTTTGACCCCTTTTTGAATATTGGCACCATATGGGCTATGCATCGATCCAGTGGATCCAACCCCATTACTATGCAGTCCTTAAATATAAGAAACCACATTCCGTCACATAGCTTGATTCTATTAGGGTGTATGCCACCAAGACCCGGCGATTTGTCTATTTTAAGATTCTTAAGGCAGCACTGTACTTTTTCCTAGGATAAAATGGTGACAATCTAGTTTACTTTATCACTCTGCATCTCATATGACATTTCACTTTCCTCTGTAAATACACAGGATAAAAAAACTATTTAATAGATTTGCTTTCTCCTAATCACCCTCTACTATTTTTTTTTTACATTATTAAAGGGCCAACACTTTCAGTATTAGGGTGGCTTCACACAAGCGTGTTTTTGTGTTTGCATACGCACGCACAAAAACACCTATCTATTAGAACCTACACATTCCCTATGGTGTGTTCACATGTCCTTGTTTTACAGGTGCGTGCCTGTAAATATAGGACATGCGTGCACCATAGGGAACGCACGCATTGTCTTCAATGGAGCCGCGGCTGCTGCCAATGGCTCCATTGAAGACAATGGTCTGCTGGCACCCCGTAATTGTTTTTCAGGGAAGAGCTTTAAATATAAGCCCTTCCTTTAAAAACAACCATTTTAGTGTAAAAAAATATATTTATACTTACCAGTCCGCCGCTGATCCTGTCATGTGTGACAGCTGAGGTAGGGAATTCTTTATTCCCTGCTGCGATGTAGAATTCCTTCTCTGCATCTGTCACATTATTCTATAAGGTCTATTGGTTAATATTACATCCAAAACGGCCGTCCCTCTAGTTGGGTCCTGAACCAGTTGGATAAGGGAATTATCCTTAGCTATTAGCAAAAACTTGTTCCCTGTATGAGATCCTCAGGTTTCAGCTTCCCAATTTATATTCAGAGAGTTAAACTTCCTATATTAATTACTTCGTTGTGATCTGCAGTTTCATCTATTTGCCTCAGTAATAGATTTTCAGTGGCTTCTGTTATATTTGGTGGCCTACAGAAAATCCCTACGAGTATTTTATAATTGGTTTTCCCTCCATGTGCATCTCCCTCCCATATATCTTCTCGTAATGTGGGCTTTAAGCAGGATTTTACATAAAGGCAAACCCATCCTCCTACCAGTTCGTTAACTTTATTAGTCAGACTTCCAGCTCTAGTCACCATACAGTTTAGGGGTATTTGGTTATTTTTCACTTTACGTATATCCCTATTAACTGTTCTGTCAGTTCTAACTGTACTAACCCCTCGCACCACTCCATCTCCATTTCCATTACTCAGTCCCAGATCACTGTCAACACTATCTTCCCCTGTGTCTCTCTGCTTGCCCTCCCCAAGTCCCTAGTTTAAATACTCCTCCAACCTTCTAGCCATTTTCTCCCCCAGCACAGCTGTACTCTCCCCATTGAGATGCATCCCGTCCCTATGGTACAAAACTGTAGCCAACAGCAAAGTCAGCCCAGTTCTCCAACTCTCTCCTTCCTACACCAAATCTTGAGCCACTTGTTTTCCTCTCTAATCTCCCTTTGCCTTTCTGGTGTGGTACATGATACAGAAAATACTACTTTGGAGGTCTCTGCCTTAAGGTTACATCCTAGTTCCCTGAAATTTATTTTTTAGGACCCTTCACCTACCTTTTACTATGTCATTGGAGCCAATGTGTACCAAGACCACTAGATCCTCACCAGCCCCTCCTAGTAATCTGTCAACAAACTGTTTGCACATCCTAACATTTGTGGCAGATTGTCCTGTCTAATAATTGAATCTCCCACTACCAGGACCTGGAGCAGACTTCCCTCTGGTGGTCAGAGGGCATGTCCTGTTGCAACAGTGCTAGTCCTGTAATGGCATTCCCCTCATCTGCCAACTTTGCAAACTTGTTGGAGTGTGCCAGTTCAGGACTAGCCTCCCTGGATCTCTTCCCTCTACCCAGCTAGCTGCCTGATCATCCTGTACTCCTATATTGCCGTCCACCCCCACTTCTGCCCCAGTGAGCGAACAGAGGCCGGAATAAATACCATTTCACAATGGCTGATTAGTCGGCTAGGAGAGCCACCTCTCTGTTGACCAATCAGCCCACACACAACAGGGAGATGTGTTCATGTTGGCGTCCAGCACTAGGCGCATGTACCGACAATGCAGTCACATTGGCCATAGATGATGCAGTAACGTCGCCCAGGACCCACTTCCGGGTTGTGACAAAATGTTCTAGAAAAAAAAGAATAATTCCATAATATGAAATAGATATTTTTGTTGTTGTTGTTGTTATTGGAGGAAATCAGAGTCACATGGAGGTACAGTATAGCCCCATAGACATCTATGGGTGCCATATTACAGCTTCGTACAAACTGGAGTTTTTATGAATATGTAAGATAGCCATGTGCATGAAGCTTATAAGAAGTATTACATACAGGCAAACAGGTATTTATTCTTCATTCATTTCCAAAATCATTGTCTTTTTAACCCTTTCCAATCCACTCTCTGACGTCTGAAGACATTCTGACTGAAGGCTGTACAGCTCTGTTGTCGGAAGACGTCCAGCAGGGTATTCTCACTGTATATTACTGGCCGCTCTGTTGTTGGGGGGGCCTCTCCAGCATGTCCCATACCGCAGTACTGGCTCTAGCCAGCAGATGGTGCCATTGTATAATGGCAGAAAGAGAAGGCCGCCTAGGAAATCCGCAATCCAAAATTGGATTGCAAAGGGTTAAAGTCATAAATAACTCATAAAATAACAAAAATTGATATTTTTTAATGAATATTTATTTTTTTTTTTACTTAAGAAAAAAACAGCTAAGTAACGTCATTTATGTAAACTTCAAAACCACATTGTTTTTGCATACCAGAAATATTCACAGTTTGGAAAATAATATGTCATGCATTAGAAACTGCAGCTGAATCGTCTGACATTACAGAATCCTTGCAATGAGAAGCGAGAAAAGAAACGAGAGCGGGGAGTCGTCTCTCGGGTCCGGTAAGATAATGCTGAAGTCACATATCTCTGGAAGAATTAGGTAGATTTCATGTCCTTTTTATAACCATCTTCTTTTTAAAGCTCGTTATGTAGACTTAATAGTTAAAAAAAATAAACGGCTTTTGCAATAAGTCATGCTCACATGAATTACACTCGTTAGAACCTCATATGGTAAAGCGTAAAACCATCGTCGGGTGGCTTTAAGTAAATATTTGACCCAAATTCACGAGACATTTACAAAATCTTCAAATACGATAAAAGTTACAGGTGTACGAGGTGGGGAACACTACTCGAAAAGATCAACTAGGAAGTACTACAGGTCCGTACTACACAGTATGGCGCACAATCATATGAGGTAACTGCCCAATTAATCGTGACTGCATGGAATTCCAGGAGAACTTGAATACGGTGGAGGAAGAAAGCGTGCATAGCGATTAATCACATATTAGCCTATGAATCACAACATAACTCTCGGCACTCCCTCAATCAAAGAGGACATTTGTGGTTGAGAGCAATGTAGTCACCCATAGTAGCTAATCAGCTACTAGTTTCTAGGAAAGAACACTGAGGGGTTTTAAAAGGGGGCCATTATTTTTTACGTGTTGGGTTGATGTAACCGTGCGCTCCCTATGCTGATTTGTAATATACTTAGATACTGGTGCACCACTTGTTAACAATGTTGAAATTCGGTTTCCAGGATCCATTTTTTTTGTAGCTGCAGGGAGATTGGGCATTTCTTAACTTATATATACTAATCAACCATAACATTGATACCACCTGCCGAACATTGGGTAAACCCCCTTACACCACCAAACAGCTCTGATCTATTGAGTCATGGACTCCACAAGACCTCTGAAGGTGGTATCTGGCAACAAGACGTCATAAGCAGATCCTTTATGTCCAATCAGAGGCGTAACTTGATGCTTCTGGGCCACATTGCAAAATCTGTAACAGGGCCCCCAACTATAATACATTATTAATAGTACTGGGCTCCCTATATGGAGAAGAGAGGCCTTATATAGTTACGCCCCTGTGTCCAATCATTTGCAAGGTGGGCCTTCATGGATCAGACATACATCAATGAGCCCCATAACCCTGTTGCTGGTTCACCAGTTGTCCTTCTTCCGACCACTTTTGGTAGATACTAACTACTGCATATTAAGAACATCCCACAAGACCTACCGTTTTGAAGATGCCCTAGTCCAGCCATCTAGCCCTTTTTTGGCCCTTTTCAAAATCTCTTAAATCTTCATGCTTTACCATTTTTACTTCTTTAACACATCAACGTCCAGAACCGACTGTTCACTTACTGCCTAATTTAGGCCCCCTCTTTGATAGGTCTCATTTTCACAAGATGTTATTCATTCCACCTATCAGTGGTTTTGATATTATGGTTGATTAGTATATGCGCATATAGTAATCCATATGAATGGAGTTACCTGGACGTACCCCCCCCCCCCCCCAAAAAAAGCTGATATGTAATTGCCTGCCTAAACAGTATACCATACCAGTGCATTGGTGGCAAAGCTACTTGTTAAAGGCATTGTCTAGGAGTAGAAATAAGTGAATGGGGATGATCTGCAATACCGGACTTGGCCAATGGAGAGGAGTGGCACTGTTTCTGATCCTGGAAAACCCTTTTATGAGCAACTCCAGAAAAAGTTAATATTGACATTGATAGTAACTGTGTAGTTCATTTTATTAGCAGGGGAATTAAAAAGTGTTGTTTTGTAGGAACACAACTATCATCAGAGAAGGTTTCAAATGATCTTTACTCCTATATAGCATTTACCGCAGATTAAGAAACGTATTGTATAGAGATGAGCGAGCATACTCGCTAAGGACAATTACTTGATCGAGCATTGTCCTTAGCGAGTATCTCCCCCGCTCGGAAGAAAAGGTTCGGCTGCCGGCGCGGGGGAGCGGTGAGTTGCGGCAGTGAGCAGGGGGAGCGGGGGGGGGGGGGGGGGGAGAGAGGGAGAAAGAGATCTCTCCTCCGTTCCTCCCCGCTCTCCCCCGCCGCTCCCCGCCCCTCGCCGGCAGCCGAATCTTTTTTTCAGAGCGGGCAGGTACTCGCTAAGGGCAATGCTCGATCGAGTAATTGCCGTTAGCGAGTATGCTCGCTCATTTCTAGTATTGTACAAAAGGGAAGGAGGGGGTGACAACTATCATAAGTATATTTCTGATTCAGAAATATTATTATCAACATTTTTAAGCCCATTCAGCCATTGGCCTGAAAAATCTGCGTTGGTTATTTTACTACATCAGTACAAATGTCTATATTGGTACATCCCGGCCAAGCATAGGGATACAAACAAGTAGGGAAATATGATTGGAGTTGCTCATTACTACTTCCCAAAGGGTTTTTCCGGGCAAATGCTATTGATGACCTATCCTCAAGATAGGTAATCAACAGTTGATCGCCAGGGATCTGCTGCCCAGCTTATCGTCTGTCCGTGCAGTGGGGTCAGACGTCATCATTGGAGTTGAAGCAGGAATTTTCAGGTGGCTTCCCTCCCTTTGAAATCAATGGGAGCAAAGCTGTCTATTATACTTCCGTCATGATTCGGGGTCGAAGCCGTAAGTGTAATAGGCAGCTATGCTCCCATTGATTTCAATGCCAGTGAAGTCACCTCTGAGACTTCCTGTTTCAACCTCGATGATGATGTCCAGCCCTGCTGCACTCATAGTGGGTCGGATGATCAACTGATCATCGGGGACCCTGAGTGGCAAATCTGAGGATAGTGTTTGCCTGGGAAACCCCTTTAAGCTCCTCTCTTTAATCTTCATCTATTAGGGTCATCCACGCCGGTTCTGATCATCTTCAGATTCATTAGTACCTTCCATGATGGTTTCGATCAGTGCAACTTTCCTCAGTGAGGTGTCATCTGAGAGTCTATTTTTGTGGAAGGGGCCCTTAGTGTAATTCTTCCTAGAAACTTAGAAATTGGTGGTTGATGAATCATTCAATTTGTTATATAATAAATGAAATGACAAGAAACATCATGCTATATTCCAATACTAGGCAAAAACACACATCCAGTCTTGCCATTGAAATGCATCAGTAATGCAGCTGAGGGCAATTGGTCGGAATCTACTAATGCGTCATATCCAAGATTTGCAGCTCTTTCATGAAGCTAGTTTGTGCCAAACTGTGCAAAGTTTGCAGCCTCCATATTTTTATTGCAGTTATTGCATAACGTACTGATCTGACATTAAACCCTTCATCATCTACACAGAGTATATGCAACCATATGGAGAAGCAATGCTTATAAGAATAGATCTTATATCTAGGACCTACGGACTCTGAGGCACAACTTACTGACTATTCTTGCCTCTATGATGTCTGACATTCCTAGTAAATAACCAGGCGGCCTTCTTAAAAATATTGATCTAACCCAAAAATGGTTGCCTCCACTGGGAATGGGTCTTTTTGTGTTTAGAAACTGAACAATGTTGGTGGCGCTCCTCTATATAAGTACATCTCTAATCTACGTATATCAGTAGCCTCCAACCTACATCTCCCCACCTGTTGCCAAACTACGATTTCCTGCTGCCTTCAGAAAGTCCCACGTTGGAGACCACCTATGTAGTTTATCCCATACTTCCATCTTCAAACATTGGCTAAAACAACTACGAAGTTACTGAACTAGGTAGGCCAAATCGTAACCCCAGCCATGTGAGATTTGTTTGTCAGCTCCATAAAAAGTCCATAAAGTGTGGCGAAATTCTCTGTTATTCATTTACATAGCAAAACGGCAAGAATATCCGGCGCAAGAGTACAGAAAATGTCTTTCACCCAACGGTGACAACATTCACCATTCGTTGTCATCCAAAACGAAGGATATCATAGAAGGAAGTAGGTATGTTTGGCCATTAAGTGTCAACACCACAACAAATTGAATTTTGGCAAAAATAAAACAAAAAAAATAATTTGACGGGTTGTATCCAAAAATAAAATGTTCAGAACTGTCCGGCACTGCTAGGGTCACATTGGAGTAGGCGGACGATGGATGGATCGCTCTTTGCCCCTCTGATAAACTCCTCCAGTGAAAGTTTTCCTGCGGGTAAGAAAAAAAGTTACAGATTAATTCTACTTAAAATAGGACAAAAACTCCTAAAAATGCCTAAAGGAGTTGTTACAAGAGGTTATCCAATGGCTCTAGACAAATCAGCAAGGTCGAGAGAACTCTTGTCAATGGAATTCACAGTATAAGGGGGTTCACACGGAGCCGAACTACTACGGAATTCCAGCTGCTTTTACAGTAGTAGCAAAGTGGGCGAGATTTTGAAAATCCCTAAGTGGAAATTGACTTGCGGAGTAGAATTAAAATCTGTGAAATGTCAATTTTATCGCTCTTTCCGCTGCGGAATTCGCAATGAAACCAACTTCAAAACCAGCACCAAATGGTGCGGATTTAGTTGCAGACATTCTGCTATAAATCAGCCCCGTGTGAACCCAGCCTGAAGGCCTATTTAGATGGGATGAATGTTGGGCAAATGATGCCCACCACTTGTCCCCGCAAGTACCCGCTCACGTGCTGTTGCACAGGAGTGGGTATCCTTGCTTCGCAACAGGGCGGCTGCAGGAGCATTGTCTTCTCGTTCTTCCCTGTCCCTCTCCATTGCTTTAACATAGTGGCTGTTCAGTACTGAACAGCTACTATTAACACTGACCACGGAGAATCGGGGCAATTCACAGCATACTGATTCTCCACTCGTGGACTGGTGCCGGCGCTTTCCATAACAATGCTATGGGAAACCGCTGGCGAAATCACTGCCGTGGACAGGGGCTTTAGTCTCCTCTCAATCTTCTTTTTTGCAAGCTAAACATTCCCAGATCCTTTAACTGTTCCTCATAGGACATGATTTGCAGACTGCTCACCATCTTGGTAACTCTTCTCTGACTTTGCACCAGTTTGTCCAGGTCTTTTTTAAAGTGGGGTGCCCAGATCTGGACACAGTATTCTAGATGAGGTCTGACTAAGGAAGAGTAGAGGGGGATAATGACCTCACGTGATCTAGACTCTATGCTTCTCTTAATACATCCCAGAATTGTGTTTGCCTTTTTGGCTGCTGCATCACATTGTTGACTCATGTTCAGTCTGTGATCTATTAGTATACCCAAGTCTTTTCCACATGTGCTGCTGCTTAGCCCAATTCCTCCCATTCTGTATGTGCCATTTTCATTTTTCTTGCCCAGATGTGGGACTTTGTATTTCTCCTTGAATACCATTCTGTTAGTCACTGCCCACTGTTCAAGCTTTTCTAGGTCTTTTTGAATACTCTCTCTCTCTCTTCCCTAGTGTTAGCTATCCCTCCAAGCTTTGTGTCGTCAGCAAATTTGATTTGTTTCCCATCAATTCCCTCCTCTAGATCACTTATAAAAATGTTGAACAACACTGGGCCTAGGACAGAGCCTTGTGGTACAAAAAAAAAGCATCGCTAAAGCTCAAAAATCACCTGGACAAAGCTGTTATTTTGCCGTGACGATATCACGATCGCTAGTGTGAAGGAACCCTTAGTGTTGGAGAAAAGGTGCAGCATGCTGTGCTATTTTTTCACAGTAAAATGACGGAAACAACTACAGAAACTGGATGGAACCTGTTATAGTCAATGAGTTCCATCAGGGGCCGCTGGTTTCCTTCGTTTGACGGATCTGGCAAGCCATTTTTTTAATTGTTCTGGTCAATAATGGAATGGAAGAACAAGAATATGATGGTAATGTGAATAGAACCTTAGGGGTTTTTGTAGCTGGTTTCTATATTGGTTAATAGATCGGAGTCCTATATGGGGGACTGTCAGAGTTCTCAAATTCTCATAATATATGAAAATTTGTTTTCCAATCCAGACACCATTTTTAACCCTTTTGTTGCTGATGCCTTTATTTAAGGTCTCATTTACTACGTCCCATTTGTTTTTACATAAAGCCAATGTTTAAAAAACTTATTCCTGTCCCTGTCTGTGACCACTGGAGTCCTGAAACCTGAATATTAAAGGAGTTGCTCTACTACAGAAATAAGTTCTTTTCAAGTCCCAGGGTTTCTATAGGAATTTTTGCAAATCGGAATCCGACTGTCAACCTTGCATGACTCAACACAAAGCCCCTCCGATCGTCTGTCTGCGGAATGCTGACAAGCTCTGAATAATGCAGAACACGGTGAAACCTGTGGCTTTATCCAGCCTCTGCAGAAACCAGGACTTAGCAAGAGATACTGCATGTATCAGGCGAGGCACAGGAACTGGGACACGGGGAAGGATTACACAGTTTTATATAATTAGGGTCAACGGCACAAAGGTCTTACAAGTTCAACCGAATTTCTATGTTGATGCTGAAGAAAACACAAACCAGATTAAAAAGTCAACAACTTAACCTCGAGGTGAAGCATTTCATGTGTTAGTCCACATACGGGGTATACGGCGGGTTTAATAAGAGGTTTATTTATAAACCCCCGTAGTGATGGCCCTATTATTTCACACAGGCGACAGCGATATCACCACAAGAAAATCGCAGCGATATCACGTCTGTGTTCTGTGATGTCACTGCATTTTCTCGCAGGGATATCATGATTATGTGTCGCTACAAAGTCGCACGACTTTACAGCACTCTTTTGCAGGGATTTTCAGGGGGGGGGAGGGGTTACTTGTAATATAGGGCCTAATGCCCGCGGCCGGATTTCTGCTGCGCAAAACGCGGCAGAAATCTGCAGCGCTTCACTGCAGCTATTGGGTTCTATTGAACCTAGTAGCTCAATGTACACACCGCGGAATTCCGCAGCAAGAAATTACCCGCAGCATGTCCTATTTGCCGCGGGAATACACGCGGATGACTTCCATTGTAGTCAATGGAAGCCGCCTGTCACGCTATACACAGCGGAACTATAGCGGGAATACGTGCCCCGCCCACCGCCGGCCGCATCATGTGACACCGTCGGTGCATCATATGACACTGCCGGCACATCATGCGCATGCGCGCTGGCAATGTCATGCGGGAGCTACACAGTGGATCCGGAGGTGAGTACAGGGTCTTTGGGGGGGCGCCGCTGCGGTATTTCGCTTGCAGAGCCCGTCACGGCCGTGGGAATGAGGCCTAAGCCCTATCCTGAAAATAAGCCCTAGCTACATTAAAAAAAACTAACAAACCAAAAAAAAATACATTGCTTAACAGGAGCCATCCGCTCTGCTGCTTATCTCCTTCTGAAGTCCTGGGACTTGTCTTTAGTCTTCTGTCAGGGCTTCCTGGTAAAGGAGTTTAAAAACTCCACCTCCAGGGAGTGCTGGCTCTGATTGGCTCTTGAGTGCCGTGGCTCAACCAATCACTGCAGCGCTTGAGAACCAATCAGAGCAAATGCCTCCTGGAGGTGGGGTTTTTAAACTCCTCCACCAGGAAACGCTGACAGAAGACAGAAGACTAGAAAACAAGTGCCATAGCTTCGGGAAAAGAAGTGCGGCAGAGGGGACAGCGCCTGTTAGGTGATGTATTATTATTTTTTTTAATGCAGCTAGGGCTTATTTTTGGGGAAACAGTAGGACTTCCAACTGATCAACGGAGCTCTATAAGGGGTTTGTGGGATGAGTTCTAGTTTTCACCCCGCATTTGGGAACATATAACATTTCGATCACTTTTTATTCAGACTTTTCTAGGCATAAGATTAACAAAATCTACAATTGTGCTTTGCTGTTTCATTTTTTACACTGTTCACTGTGTGGTATAAATAATATGTAAAATTAATTATGCGGGTTAGTGCGATTACATTAATATTAGAGATGAGCGAGCGTACTCGGAAAAGCACTACTCGCTCGAGTAATTTGCTTTATCCGAGTATCGCTGTGCTCGTCCCTGAAGATTCGGGTGCCGGCACGGAGCGGGGAGCTGCAGGGGAGAGCGGGGAGGAACAGAGGGGAGATCTTTCTCTCCCTCTCTCACGCCCGCTCTCCCCTGCTCCCCGCTGCGACTCACCTGTCAGCCGCAGCGGCACCCGAATCTTCAGACCCGAGCACAGCGATACTCGGATAAAGCAAATTACTCGAGCGAGTAGTGCTTTTCCAAGTACGCTCGCTCATCTCTAGTTAATATCAAATTTATATACTTTTCTAAATATATTGTGACTTTTTGGCACTTTTATTAAAATATATATATTTCTTTGTATTGACACATTCACAGGCCCCTGACATTTTTATGTGAGGGGATTTTTTGCGGGCCGAGTTGTACTTTTTAATGGGTTTTTGATCGCTTTCTATTTCACTTTTTGTGAGGTGAAATATACAAAATTAGCAAATGTTTTATACAATTTTTTTCACAACATTCACCATTGCAGGTTAAGTAATGTACTAACGTTTTATGTGCTGAGAACATGGCAATGCCAAATTTCTGGTGATTTTGTTCTGCATGGTGGGGTTTTCATGTTTTGTTTTTCAATATTTTTAACTATTTTTTTTTTTTTACAATTTTTACAATTTTTTAGATTTGCCCCACCATGGGACTTGAATGTCACTACATTTTAGAGCCTCGTGTGGCATAGAGTGTTAAGGCAGCAGAATGCAGTCCTAAGCTCTCGCTCACGACTTGAAAGTTGCAAGTTAAATCCCAACATGGTTCAGGTAGCCGGCTTAAGGTTGACTCAGCCTTCAGAGGTCGGTAAAATGAGTACCCAGCCTGGTGGGGGGTGGGGGTAGGGGATAATAAATACTTGAAAGCGCTGTAGAATAAGATGGCGCTATACAAATATCAAGATTTATTTATTTTATCAATGGTAGAATACACTGCAATACTTCAGTGTTGTAGTGTATTATATTGGTCTATGAGGCTCAGCAGAGGCTAAGCCTTACAGGCCTCCATAGATAATAGACCCGGAGGCCATTGTCAAGTCTCTGTGTGCCATAGCAACCTATCAGGACTCCGTAACCACATTGTAGGGTCTAATGGATGAGAGAGGTGTCAGCTTTTTACATGCCACAGTCACATTGAGTATGGCATGTAAAGGGTTAAACAGCTGGGATTAGAGCATCCTGATGATAAATTAGTTGCATATTTAAATATGTATAGAGATGTGTTGTCCCTTATATGTCAAATATAAATCTGTCTAAAAATCTCATCATAAACTATGCCTTCTTTTCTCTCCACTTTGGACAAGTGAAATAAAAAGCATAAAACAGAAAAAAGTCGGAATTTTTAAGCAAACCTCCCCGTTCCTAATAATTCAGCTTTAATGGGGTTCCTCATTTACCAGACACCAAAGATTCAACAGGACTCCTCTGTATTGAAATAATAAACTGAAGTATACTTACCCCTCTGTCAAATCTGGGATCCAGTGCTGCAGCCCCGCTTTAGTCCCAACGTTTGCTCTGGCAGATGATGGTATAGGAAATCAGGTGACCGCTGCAGCCAATGAGTGGTAGCAGCATCCCGTTTCTAAACTCCTGGTATCATGGCGCTCAGGATGTGAACGCCGATGCCAGGAGAACAAACAATGACGCTGCAGCCTCTCATTGGCTGCAGTCGTCACCAGACTTCTTGTGATATCATCTGCAATAGCAAATACTGGGACCACAGCGGGTCTTCACTGCTGGATCCCAGAGGGGTAAGTATACTTTAGCTTATTATTTGAATTCAGGGGGCCTTATTGAAGTGCAGTTGTCCGCTGACTAGACAACCCCTTTAATTCAACAGTTAAAATATCATGATACAATTCCTTATGAATATACTAATCTTGGTATTTGTATAGCACCAACTTATTGCATGCTCACCACCTTCTTCCCACACACTTGATCTTGATGATGCGGCTGTTCCTCTAACCTCCGGGATAGATCGTGTAGTCCTCCACGATATTCATACGACACAATCCCCCAAAAAGTTAAACATCCTCGGAGGTAGAAAAGAAACTTTGCCTTTATTAACCGTGTCACAGCATAATAGATAAAAATCAGGGACGCGTTTTAATGGGACGCCGGCCGAAACGCGTCCCTGATTTTTATCTATTATGCTGTGACACGGTTAATAAAGGCAAAGTTTCTTTTCTACCTCCGAGGATGTGTAACTTACCTGAACCATGCGGGGATTGAATTTATGAATTTACAACCTTCAGGTCGTGAGCGAGAGGTTAGGACTGCATTCCTACTCTCCTGGCTCCTACTCTC
The DNA here is from genome assembly GCF_035609145.1 of Eleutherodactylus coqui. Classification (NCBI taxonomy): domain Eukaryota; kingdom Metazoa; phylum Chordata; class Amphibia; order Anura; family Eleutherodactylidae; genus Eleutherodactylus; species Eleutherodactylus coqui. The sequence goes on along the minus strand of NC_089845.1, from coordinate 150,505,956 downwards.
TTAAGGGGCTGTTCATACACTGCAAAATTTCTGCTGCAGAAAATCCGTAATTGTGCCTCTAACGTGCCTGAAAGTGGCGCTGGAGGACCGCTACTTCACAAAAGTGATGGCAGGCATTTTTGCCAGAAGAACGCCTTGCATCGGAGTGGATACGCATGTTGGCAAACACAATATCGGTTTGGGTTTCTCGGCCCCAGATCGAGCTTGTCCATGTATAGGAAGCCTTAGCCGAACAAACATCTTGCCTATCTCTGGCGCTCCCGTTAAATTAATAGAGCTGCAATGCTCATGTGCGACCGCGACTCTGTTCATTGCTGGACACCCTGAAGGTCATTGGCTGTCCCAGTAGACGGAACTCCACCAATCAGCAAGTTATTCCCTGTCCTGTGGATACGGCATAACTTCCCTTTATGGGGCACCCGATTTAAAGAACGCATTCAGCTCTGCTACATCTGTAGCAAACATGTTTATAGTGTTTATTAACAACTATAAAACTGCAACATTGTGACTTCCAGTTGTTAATGATTGTTTTCTGAGAAATCAATAGATTTCGGGATGCAGTGAAGCTTCTAGTCCAGAACACCTGAGCGAATCATGAGTCACTTCATTGACTGACGTCGGGAAGAGACCTACCATCTCGGTTGGTATCCATCTGCCGAAAGATTTTTTCCGTCCTCTTCTCAGGCGTGGACTCGTCTTCTGGCATTTTCATTACTGATGAAACCATCTTGTAGATTGCCTGTAAGATAGATAGATGCTTCATATACAGCTGTACCTTGTGGGCACCGCAGTGCTGAGTACACGAGTCGCACTCATACGTCCCCCTCTGACGCCAATGTATTTATGCAGTATGAAGTAACTGCCTTTCATCTGCAGTCGTATAAATAGCATTGTGAGCGAGGACATGAGCCGCCACACCGGGGGCTGGCATACCTCGTCAATGCCATCTGCTGCCTCACCTACTAGGTTTGTGGAACTCAGGGGAAATTAAGGAGTCAAATAAATGAATGACGGCAGAAAATAAAGAGCAGCAGTTTTATTGTGAGACATTTTTGATTTCTATTGCACAGTAAAACACTCAGACACCACGACTGACAATAGACCACAGCATGTAGTACCGCACTGTATTGTATAGACTACAGCATGTAGTACCACACTGTATTGTATAGACAGTAGCATGTAGTACCGCACTGTATTGTATAGACGGCAGCATGTAGTTCAGCACTGTATTGTATAGACTGCAGCATGTAGTACCGCACTGTATTGTATAGACTACAGCATGTAGTACCGCACTATATTGTACAGACGGCAGCATGTAGTACCGCACTGTATTGTATAGACTGCAGCATGTAGTACCGCACTGTATTGTATAGACGGCAGTATGTAGTACCGCACTGTATTGTATAGACTGCAGCATGTAGTACCGCACTGTATTGTATAGACGGCAGCATGTAGTACCGCACTGTATTGTATAGACAGTAGCATGTAGTACCGCACTGTATTGTATAGACTGCAGCATGTAGTACCGCACTGTATTGTATAGACAGCAGTATGTAGTACCGCACTGTATTGCATAGACCGCAGCATGTAGTGCCGCACTGTATTGTATAGACGGCAGCATGTAGTACCGCACTGTATTGTATAGACTGCAGCATGTAGTACCGCACTGTATTGTATAGACTGCAGCATGTAGTACCGCACTGTATTGTATAGACAGAAGCATGTAGTACCGCACTGTACTGTATAGACAGTAGTATGTAGTACCGCACTGTATTATATAGACAGTAGCATGTAGTACCGCACTGTATTGTATAGACAGTAGCATGTAGTACCGCACTGTATTATATAGACTGCAGCATGTAGTACCGCACTGTATTGTATAGATGGCAGCATGTAGTACCGCACTGTATTGTATAGACAGTAGCATGTAGTACCGCACTGTATTGTATAGACTACAGCATGTAGTACCGCACTGTATTGTATAGACAGTAGCATGTAGTACCGCACTGTATTGTATAGACTACAGCATGTAGTACCGCACTGTATTGTATAGACAGAAGCATGTAGTACCGCACTGTACTGTATAGACAGTAGTATGTAGTACCGCACTGTATTATATAGACAGTAGCATGTAGTACCGCACTGTATTGTATAGACAGTAGCATGTAGTACCGCACTGTATTATATAGACTGCAGCATGTAGTACCGCACTGTATTGTATAGATGGCAGCATGTAGTACCGCACTGTATTGTATAGACAGTAGCATGTAGTACCGCACTGTATTGTATAGACTACAGCATGTAGTATCGCACTGTATTGTATAGACAGTAGCATGTAGTACCGCACTGTATTGTATAGACGGCAGCATGTAGTACCGCACTGTATTGTATAGACTGCAGCATGTAGTACCGCACTGTATTGTATAGACTACAGCATGTAGTACCGCACTATATTGTATAGACGGCAGCATGTAGTACCGCACTGTATTGTATAGACTGCAGCATGTAGTACCGCATAGTATTGTATAGATGGCAGTATGTAGTACCGCACTGTATTGTATAGACTGCAGCATGTAGTACCGCACTGTATTGTATAGACGGCAGCATGTAGTACCGCACTGTATTGTATAGACAGTAGCATGTAGTACCGCACTGTATTGTATAGACTGCAGCATGTAGTACCGCACTGTATTGTATAGACTGCAGCATGTAGTACCGCACTGTATTGTATAGACTGCAGCATGTAGTGCCGCACTGTATTGTATAGACGGCAGCATGTAGTACCGCACTGTATTGTATAGACTGCAGCATGTAGTACCGCACTGTATTGTATAGACTGCAGCATGTAGTGCCGCGCTGTATTGTATAGACTGCAGCATGTAGTACCGCGCTGTATTGTATAGACCGCAGCATGTAGTATCGCACTGTATTGTATAGACGGCAGCATGTAGTACCGCGCTGTATTGTATAGACCGCAGCATGTAGTACCGCAGTGTATTGTATAGACTGCAGCATGTAGTGCCACAATTAGAGATGAGCGAACGTGTTCTTCCGAGCTTGATATTCGTGCGAATATTAGGGTGTTCGGGATGTTCGTTATCCGTAACGAACACCATGCGGTGTCCGGGTTACTTAAACTTTCTTCCCTGAGACGTTAGCGCTTTTTTTTGGCCAATATAAAGACAGGGAAGGCATTACAACTTCCCCCTGCAACGTTTAAGCCCTATACCACCCCCCTGCTGTGAGTGGCTGGGGAGATAAGGTGTCCGCCTGATATGAAAGTCTGCCCCTCCCGCGGTTCGCTATGGATGCATTCTATATGCGCTCAATGGGGCCAGCGGCAGCAGCGCTGACCCCATTGAGAACATATAGAAGACAAATCCTTCTTCTCTGCCACAGCTGTAACAGCTGTAGCAGAGAAGAACGATGTTTGCCCATTGAATTCAATGGAGCGGCAATACAGCAGGTTCCACTGAAAGCAATGGGCTGCCGGCGATCGCAGGATGAATGGTCGGAAAGGGGTTAAATATATAACCCCTTTCCTGCAATTCATCCAGAAATGTGTTACACTAAAAATATATACCGGCGTATAAGGCGACGGGGCGTATAAGACGACCCCCCAACTGTCACCTTATACGCCGGTAATACAGTGGAGCAAAGAATAAAAAGCATTACTTACGTTTTTAGATGATCTGCGGCGCTCCTGCAGGCTGTCGCTCCCTCCTAATCCACGGCAGACAAGCTTTCTCTATGAAAGGCTTTAAATCCCTGCCTCCAGAAGCACATGTGCCTTCAGCCAATCACAGCCAATGACAATGATGTCATTGAATGGCTGTGATAGGCTGTGTTTCTGGAGGCAGGGATTTAAAGCCTTTCATAGAGAAAGCAATACTCTGCCGTGGACCAGGAGGGAGTGACAGCCTGCAGGAGCGCCGCAGATCATCTAAAAACGTAAGTAATGCTTTTTATTCTTTGCTCCACTGTATTGCCGGCGTATAAGGTGACAGTTGGGGGGTCGTCTTATACGCCCTGTCGCCTTATACGCCGGTATATATTTTTAGTGTAACACATTTCTGGATGAATTGCAGGAAAGGGGTTATATATTTAACCCCTTTCCGACCATTCATCCTGCGATCGCCGGCAGCCCATTGCATTCAGTGGAACATGCTGTATTGCCGCTCCATTGAATTCAATGGGTAAACATCGTTCTTCTCTGCTACAGCTGTTACAGCTGTGCCAGAGGAGGACGATCTTTATGCTGACAGTGGGGGGGGGGGGGGGGGGCACTCTTGCCGCTATTGTGGCTTAATAGTGGGACCTGTGAACTTGAGATGCAGCCCACCATGTAGCCCCTCGCCTGCCCTATCCGTCACTGTGTCATTCCCATCACAATTGCCCAGATTTTCACACATGAAAACCTTAGCGAGCATCGGCGAAATACAAAAATGCTCTGGTCGCCCATTGACTTCAATGGGGTTCGTTGTTCGAAACGAACCCTCGAGCATCGCGGGAAGTTCGTTCCGAATAACGAACACCCGAACATTTTGGTGTTCGCTCATCTCTAGCCACAATGTATTGTATAGACTGAAGCATGTAGTGCCACAATGTATTGTATAGACTGCAGCATGTAGTACCGCACTGTATTGTATAGACTGCAGCATGTAGTACCGCACTGTATTGTATAGACTGCAGCATGTAGTACCGCGCTGTATTGTATAGACCGCAGCATGCAGTGCCACAATGTATTGTATAGACTGAAGCATGTAGTGCCACAATGTATTGTATAGACTGCAGCATGTAGTACCGCGCTGTACTGTATAGACTGCAGCATGTAGTACCACGCTGTATTGTATAGACTGCAGCATGTAGTACCGCACTGTATTGTATAGACTGCAGCATGTAGTACTGCAATGTATTGTATAGACTGTAGCATGTAGTGCCGCAATATACTAATACACCTTAAAGGGGTTGTCCAGTTGCTGGACATTATTTCTTCACTTGCTCCACCAGCCTTAAATTAATAAACAGAGCAGTACCTACCCGTCCTCTACTGCTGGGTTCCCAGCCTCTCCATCGTGATTGTTCTGGAAGATCACATCAGCGGAAGTCACCTGCCGGCTGCAGCCAATCAGAGGTTGCAACGTCACTGCCCATTCTTCTGGTATCAGTGCTCACCTCCTGGGCGCAATGATGCCAGGAATTCAGAAAGCAGACGTTGCAGCCTCTGATTGGCTGCAGCAGTCAGGTGACTTCCGCTGACGTCATCTTTCGCAACAATCACACAGAGAACAGCAGGACAAGATCACTGGATCCCCCGGCAGAGGACGGGTAAGTACTGCTCTGTCTGTTATTTTAAGGCAGTTGGAGCTAGTGCAGAAATGTTGTCCGGTTAATGAACAACCCCTTTAACACAGAATTACACACTTTGTTCAAAAGAATCAAAGCCTCTAGAAGGAGTTGTCGTTTTGCTGCAAAACCAGCATGCAGTTACATCTCAGGCAGATGAACAAATGATTAGGGTCACCTGAGGCCCTAAAAGTGGTTCAACCCCAGACCTATAAATGTGTGAGGGCACAAGGTGACCGGGCTCAGGACGCCCCTTACAGACCACCAGGAGAGAGGACCGTCTGACCAGACTGTTAGGAGGTGTTGGGACCAGTGGATGTGTGAGGACACACAAGGTGACCGGGCTCAGGACGCCCCCTACAGACCACCAGTAGAGAGGAGCGTCTGACCAGACTGTTAGGAGGTGTTGGGACCAGTGGATGTGTGAGGGCACACAAGGTGACCGGGCTCAGGATGCCCCCCACAGACCGCCAGCAGTGAGGAGCACCTGACCAGACTGCTAGGAGGTGTTGGGACTAGTAGATGTGTGAGGGCACACAAGGTGATCAGGCTCAGGACGCCCTACAGACCACCAGTAGAGAGGAGAGTCTGACCAGACTGTTAGGAGGTGTTGGGACCAGTGGATGTGTGAGGGCACACAAGGTGACCGGGCTCAGGACGCCCCCTACAGACCTCCAGCATAGTGGAGCATCTGACCAGACTGTTAGGAGGTGTTGGGACCAGTGGATGTGTGAGAACACACAAGCTGATTGGGCTCAGGAAACCCCCTACAGACCACCAGTAGAGAGGAGTGTCTAACCAGACTGTTAGGAGGTGTTGGGACCAGTGGATGCGTGAGGGCACACAAGGTGACCGGGCTCAGGACCCCCAACAGACCAGAGAGGACCGTCTGATTGTTTGATAAGCACCAGCAACTCCAACTGTTTCGTTGCCAACCATCCAGAGACAGGGGGCGCCATTGTGATAGGTCCCTGTCTCTGTTGGATCCATTACCAGGTCCTTGGCTGAAGGACACTTGGTCTCATGGCACCCATTACATGTACGGCCTATGACACCCACCCACAGTTGCCTCCGTTTGCAGTGGTGTCGTAAACCATGAAATGGGATGCTACGGAGTCCAATCTGATAATAACTGCATCGATAAATGAACTATATTGCTCCAGAAGATATGTATCTCTTTCACAACAATATATCACACTTCAACGTGTAAAAAATGTCAGTATGTGACACAATTTGGACTGCATTCAGATTTGGTAATGTGCAAATTAAAACTCCTCAAGCATATGAAGAAGTGCATTTTTTCCCAATCAATCCGAGGAGTCCCTCTCTGACCATACAAAAGGCTGGGAGGTTACATATTTAACCCCTTAAGGACCGGGTGTTTTGGTCCTAAAGGACCAGACCCTTTTTAGGGATTTTATCCATCAGTTGGTTTTACTGCCCGATTTTTTTTTTCCTTCTGCTACCAAAATTATTTTTGTTGCATTTTTTTTCCATAACGGAAATTTTTTTTTTTCCATTCTTTAGTTTTATTAGGGGTAAAAAGCTAAAAAAAACCACTTTTTTAACTCATAGTTGTTTGTTTTTAATATTGTTTTACACTAAAACAAAAGTATGGGAACGGGTTTCTCATTTTGTTTCGGATGTTTTGATATATATTTGTATAGTCTCGGATTACAGGGCGCATACGGCGACAATTTCGTTGGAGTTGGCGGTCGGTCACTTTCTTTTTTATGTCATTATTTTTATTTTATTCCGTAATTTGTTATTTACTTATTTTTGTAACGATATTTTTTAACTTCTATGTCCCCCGTGACGTCATATAAGATATTTGGGGGTCAGTTACATTTTTTTTTAAATTTTACACATTTCCACTGTAGCTGGGGCATTGATAGGAGCCCCAGGTAGAGGGGAAACATCCCCTGTAATGATAGTAGTCACTAACAGAGCTGATCTGGGTCTGCGGGGACTCTGCAGCTCTGCTGTGGCAGGGGGCACCTGGCAGTCATGTGATCGCCAGGTCGAATAGCAGAAGTAACATTTCCGCTTTCTCTCTGCACTACTTATTACTCATTGAGCGCTATGCAGTCTGCAAGAGAGAAGGCAGAAGTGGTTAAAAATGCTTCTGCCTTCTGCGGTCCTCAGCTGCAACTAATAGCTGAGGACCCGATCTGCTCTTGCTACATTGCAGGAGCTTTAATCCCGTGCCGTATTTTTACTATTGGCCAGGATTAAAGCCCAGGACCAAGTACTGTAAATTTACTGTGCTTGGTCCTTAAGGGGTTGAAGGAATTGTACATTTACTGGACAACATCCCTTCAATAGAGCTCACTGTTCTAAAGTAACAAAATGATAAGTACTATCTCCTCCTCCGCTGCCGGGTTCCTGTACTCTAGCCCTGCCATGGTCCCGGTACTTGTTGTGAAAGCTGACTTCACCGGAAGTCAGGTGACCAGTGCAACCAATCAGAGGCTGCAGTGTTATCGTTCAGTTCTCCTGGCATCATGGCACCCAGAATGAGCGGAGACACTGAAGCCTCTGATTGGCCACAGAAGTCACCTGACTTTCAGTAACATCAGCTGTCAGAACAGACACACGTCGGGGCAGCAGTGCTGGATCCTGGTGGCATTGAAGGGGTAAGTACTGATCAGTTTGCTATTTTACTACAGTGAGCGCTATTGAAGGGATGCTGTCTGGTAGCCGGCAACCCTTTAAGTTATTTTAGCTCAACCTTTAGATCTTTCTTTATTAGAAGGGAGGAAGTAAAGGGTTGCAGTAATTGAGTCTCCTTCAACTCTGCAGCATAGTAAAATGAATGTAGTGGGCTAATCTTTCTCCTAGGTGAGAGGGGTCAACGATAAAAAGACTCTCTCACCCTATAACAGAAGGGGTTAGGTCATTTATCCCAGCCAATTAGTGTACGGCTGGCAAAATGAACAGGCTCCGCTTCATGATGTATTGCCTGCAAGGCTTTTATTAATAACATTTTTTCAAGATTTCATACACTTTCCAAGTTTCATCTTCTCATTGGAAGCAACAGTGTTCCTGCAAAGATCCATTTTTGTATATATGAATATGAAAAATGGATCTTTGTGCCCTATTCTCATTTGCAGAAAGAAAGACTAGAAGCAATGGATGATGCTGAAAGGGAGGAGACACAGATTAGATATTAGATAGTGAGGGGGATCAATGAGTGGAACAGGTTACCACAGGAGGTGGTGAGTTCACCTTCAATGGAAGTGTTCAAACAGAGGCTGGACAAATATCTGTCTGGGATGATTTAGGGGTTGGACCCGATAACCCTTTTTTATGGGTGGTGAAAGAAAAACAGCAACTCCCCCATGTTTTATGGGTTTCACTTTTATAGCTTTCACTGTGTGGTGTAATAAATGCATGTCAACTTTCTTTTCTTGGTCAGCATGATCACGGCGATCAAAGTTTTCTTTAATGTTTTACAACTTGCACAGTGTAGTTATCAATGACTCTCACTGACACAATTTTGGAATATGTATGGCTTTTTGATCCTATTTTATTATTTATTTGGTAGAAAGGTTAAGCAATAGAGATGAGCGAGCGTACTCGGAAAAGCACTACTCGCTCGAGTAATTTGCTTTATCCGAGTATCACTGTGCTCGGGTCTGAAGATTCGGGTGCCGCTGCGGCTGACAGGTGAGTCGCAGCGGGGAGCAGGGGAGAGCGGGCGGGAGAGGAGAGAAAGATCTCCCCTCCGTTCCTCCCCGCTCTCCCCTGCAGCTCCCCGCTCCGTGCCGCACCCGAATCTTTAGCCCCGAGCACAGCGATACTCGGATAAAGCCAATTACTCGAGCGAGTAGTGCTTTTCCGAGTACGCTCGCTCATCTCTATTAAGCAATGAACAGAATCGGCGATTCTTCTTGATTTTAGTTTTATTTCTTTGGAGAATTCACCATGGTGAATACATAATACATGATGCCTTAAAGTACAGGTCATTCCAGTGTGGTGATACCAATTATGTTTATTCTTTATATTTTTGCATAAGTCATTTTTTAACAGGAAAAGGGGATTATTTTGTTTTTTCCTTCTTTAAGCCGCGGTCAGATGTGTGCAAAAAAAAAAATTGAGTCTATTAGAACCATTAGTTTCCTATGAAGTGTTTACATGTCCGTTTTTTAGAGGCACAAAATACTCGCATCTGCAAAAGATAGGATGTGCGTGCCTATAATGCACGCCGATAAGGTCCGTGCTGCGCGTAAATACATCGTGTGATGTCTGTTAATCCCCGCGGGGAGTCCCCTCATCACTGAACACTGTGACTGTGATGAGGGGTCTGTAGCGGGGACGAAATAATCCCCTACCATAGCTGTCACAGAGGACTGCGATGCTATCCCATTGCTTTCAATGGGGCTGACGCTGCTGCTGCCCCATTGAAAACAACGGGTTGAGGGCAGCCCCTGCAGCCTTTATTTTTGGGGCGTGGCTTAAAATATAAGCCCTACCCCGAAAAATATCTCTAGCTGTAAGAAAAAAAAAACAAAGAGAAAACTTAACTCACCTAGAAGCTCTTCTCCCTGTCCCTGGCAGTCTTCTGTATTCTGTTGGCTGGGGATTGAAAAATCCCTGCTCCCAGAAAGCACTGCCTCTGATTGGCTGAGTGCTGTGACCAATCAGAGACAGCGCTAAGCCATTGTATTACATCTGAGTGCTGTCTCTGATTGGTCACAGTGCTCAGCCAATCAGAGGCAGCGCTTTCTGGAGGCAGGGACTTTTCAATCACCGGCCACCAAAATACAGAAGCAGACTGCGCTTCTAGGTGAGTTAAATTATTTTTTTTCTACAGCTAGGGGTGATTTTCGGGGTACTGCTTAAATTTCAAGCCACCCCTTGAAAATCATCCAGTGGCTATAACTTTTTAGTTTTTCGTCAGTGTAACTGTATGACATCTAGTATTTTGTGAATTGACTTCTAGTTTCTATAAGATCTAATTTCTGGTAAATTTAATGTTCTGGGTAATTTTTATCAATGTTTTTGCAGAAAGAAAAGGGACAAAAAAGCTATTTCACCCTTTTGGGGGGGATTTATTTTTACAACATTCACTATGTGGTATAAACTTTACTCTATTCTATGGGTCATTATGATTATGACACCAGATTTATAGAGGTTTATTGTATTTTACATCGTATGCTCATCCAATATGCAATCCAAAGTGTCTGAAGACGAATAGTAAACATATATAGCAGTCCTATAGTGCCATGAAATATGCCAATAATTACATGGAAATGAACTGCAGTCCTGCTAAACACATGTAAAAAATTGGAATTCCTCGGCCAGTCTCACACATGAGCGATTTAAAATGCGGCACTTTGCCGAGATTTTACTTTCGCTTTCGGCCGCAGCACCCTGTGGCCAACAGCGTGTTTTAGCGCACCCCAACATTGTAATGGGTGATGAGGTACGCTAAACGGACAAATATAGAACAGACTCTGCTTAAAAATCGCTGGAAATTGCCATCTGGTGGCGCAATCGAGCTCAGGTCTGCGAGGCTCCATTGATATCAATGGGAGCAATATACCGCAATTAACGCGGCATTCAAAACACGCTAAAGAGCACTTGTGTAAGAGAGGCAATCGGACACATTTTGATCAAAGTGTGAGAGCCCATAAGGCGATTCCAACAGATGTGACCTTATACTCGGACTTGCCTTGCTTTGCTTTGAGCACACAACTGCAAAACAAACAAGTATGGGTCCAGGCTAATTAAAATACCTTGGACATATGAGGGGGGTAGCATATTTCATGGCGCTATCAGACTGCTGTTACACCGTGTATATGTTTCCTATTTGCCTTTACGCACTTTAAAGTAACATGCACCTATATGATTTCCATTTTGGATGTGCTGATTCCTTTTGCATTGAACACTTGGAAGTCTGGCTGCCTCCATATCGGATGTGCACTCTACCCCTATCTGTCCAAGGCATTTTAATTATCCTGGATCCTACATGCCCTTTTTCGTTCTGAGGCTATGTGCCCAAGGAGAGGTGAATGTTAGGGTCCCGTCTTATGGAGTTACCTTGTCGCTGGCAGATGGGCTCTCACAGTTTGATCAAAATGTGCACTCAGAACGCCAATGTTTTTACATAGTACATTTACTAGTATTGCAGTTCATTTTCATGTATTCATTATTGACATATTTCATTGTACTATTCGAGTGCTGTAACACCATGTATATGTATACTTATTTTAATAAAAATATTTTTTGTGTCACCACATTCCAAGGCCAGTGCATTTTTATTTTTTTGGAAAGAGAGTTGTATGAGGTCCTGTTTTTTGCAGGATGACTTGTAAGTTTTTTGGCACCATTTTGAGGTATATATGACTTTCTGATAACTTTTTACCCCTGCTTAAGGGCTTATTCAGACAAGCGTATATCAGTCAGTTTTCATGCCTGACCGATATACGCTGTCCCTCTCTGCAAGGGGAGGAGGCGGGCCTGGCCGGGAGGTAGTGCACTGAGCTCCCGCCCCCTCTCCGCACCTCGTCACTGTTTGCAATGGGAGGGAGGAGGGCGGGTGGAACTTAGCTCCGCCCCTCCCCTCCCATTACAAGCAGTGGCGAAGGGCAGAGAGGGGGCAGTATTACCTTCTCTTACCCTCAGCAAGTAACTGACACCCTTGCTGAAAACCCACCATACAAACCTAGCATTCTGCTAGTAGTTCACTGTACTGAACTTCCTTGCTCTGACTTCTAATGCTGCATTGCACATTCTGTGATCCAATCAACAAGGGGGCAGTATCAGACTGCCTGGCCTTCTGCTCTCCCAGGCCGATTTTGGAATTCTGGCTAAATTGTGAGTAAACCCAGCAAAGTATATATTTATACACACAGACACACATACTCCTAGGAGAGGCACAGATTGTGGAGATCTCGATTAGCAACCACTTTAAACATCATTTAGAGTAGTAAAGCAACAAAAGTTTTGAAGCAAGTATATTACAGAAATGATGAGACTAATACAAGCCAGTAGATGAGCATAAATTGCATGAAACATTAGTGCCCTTTTAAAGGGTTATTCCTAGAACTTTTTACATTTTTTCTATTTATGACTGACAAGTCATAAATGGACAACTGGTGGAGACCTGCTACTCAGGTACCCACTGATCACCCGATTCCCGAGGCCGCTGTCACTACAATCAGCATACGAAGCAGAATGCGCTGACCTTGGCACAGCGGCCTAGGGTGGTACTGTAGGCATAGCTCCCATTGAATTCAATGGGAGATAAGCCTGCAGTACCAACCTGGGACGCTGAGCCATGGTCAGCATATTCTACTTTATGCGCTGACAGCAGTGACAGTGGCCCTGGGATCGGCCTGGGATCAGCTGTCAGTCATCAATAGAAAAAATAAAAAAGTTGTGGAATTCCCCTTAAATACTAATATTTCAGATTAGTTTCAACATTATGAATCCACGGCTATTTTAGTCTGTTTTAGTGTAATCCAGCCAATACAATGCAACCAGGATAACATACCTGTACTATTTCCAACATTTCCGATTTGCTGATGTAGCCATTTCCATCCAGGTCATACATACTGAACGCCCACTTCAGCTTCTGTTCCAGCTTTCCTCTGGATGTCACACTCAAAGCAATGATAAATTCTCTAAAATCAATTGTCCCATCGCCATTAGCATCAAAAGTACGGAATACATGTTCTGCAAATTTGGAAGCGTCCCCATAAGGGAAAAAATTCCCATATATTTTCTTAAATTCCTCCATTGTTAAATGTCCACTTGGACAGTCTCTCAAGAAGCCTTTGTACCACTCCTGGATCTCGTGTTCTGTAAAGTCTGTGCTTTCTAGTAGGTCCTGCATGACCTCAGGACGCAGCTTGCTGTTCTGTTTCCCCATGATGGTGTGTAGTTTTCAACTAGAAGAAGAGAAAATACAATAGTGGTAAATATTTCATAACAAGTAACACATCTATACATTATTATAAAGGAGGTATAGGGGCGAGGGACGAGAAGATTATCCTCCCACTATATAAGGCACTTGTCAGGCCTCACATGGAATACTGCGCACAGTTCTGGTCACCGGTGCTCAGGAAAGATGTTACAGTACTGGAGGGGGTTCAAAGAAGGGAAACTAAACTAATACATGGAATGACGGGACTGGCATACCCAGAGAGGCACCAAAATTGGGATTATTCACCCTGGAAAAAAGAAGGTTAAGGGGCGACCAAATAACTCTGTATAAATACATGAGGGGACAATACAAGGATCTCTCCCATGATCTGTTTATACCCAGGACTGCGACAGTAACGAGAGGACATCCGCTACGTCTAGAAGAATACAGGTTTCATCACCAACACAGAAGGGGTTCTTTACTGTAAGAGCAGTTAGACTGTGGAACTCTCTGCCTGAGGACGTGGTGATGGCAAAATCCATAGAGGAGTTTAAGAGGGGACTAGATGTCTTTTTAGAACACTATGACATTACAGGATATACACATTAAATAACCAGAAGAGCTGTTGATCCGGGATCTTACGAGTGCCGGACTTGAAGTCAGGTAGGAACTTTTCAAATGTTGATCCAGGGATTATTCTGACTGACATTATGAAATTAGGAAAAAAAATTTCCCCCAAAATTGGGGTAAATTGGCTTCTTCCTCACTGTTTTTTTTTTGCTTCCTCTGGATCAACATGGGGGGTGGAAAAATTCTGAACTGGATGGGCATAAGTCTTTTTTTCAGCCTAGCGTACTATGTTACTCTCTTCTATGAAAAGCACCACTTTTGTCTACAGGTTCTGTCGGGTATTGCAACTCTGCTTTGTTCACTTGGTTGGTGAGAAGGGAACTGCAGGAGTCAGGTTAACAGTGGAACAATAACAGTAATTTCTTCTTATGGATGTCAGCAGGTAAATTTCAGTCACGCAAATCAGTTATATTCTCTCTCTTTAGGCATATACGTATATATATATATATATATATATATACTTCAGTATTTCTATCCCTTTGAGGTAAGTAATTACAGGCAACACTCCTGTATTTTCTCTCAATGCATAGGTGGGTACAGACAACTCATCTGTCCTCCTTACTTCACTAATAAACAGGTAGCTACAAGAAGCACATCTGTACTTTTTACTTTATACTTCTGCTTTTCTCTTATGCTTTGTATACAGATAGTCCCCGACTTGCGAACGTTCGCTTTACGAACTTCGCAAGATGCGTACAATCTGTACTGCACAGTATGATGTCATGCGAGACGCTGTGCGGTTGCTAGGCAGCCTGGGGCCTTCCCCAGGGCTGCCTATGCAGAGCGCCTGTTAAGCCGTGCGCTTGATGGGCACTCTGCATAGGCAGGCCTGAGGCCTTTCAGAAGGCCCCAGGCTGCCTAGCAACCGCACAGCATCCCGCGATCTTATCACAGGACGCTGTACGGGCCCCCTGAACGTCGGGTGTGGTCTGTTTCTTACATCGGGCATCCAGCAGCAGCAGTTCCGACGAGCCACGCCGCTGATCGGAACTGTTAACACTTTGAATACCGCTTGGACAGCGGTATATAAAGTGTTAATAGTTCCCAAGAGCGGTGCGGCTCGTTGGAACTGCAGCCGCCGGGTGTCCGCTGTAAGAACAGCCGGCACCCGACGTTGTATGGAGCAGGATCCACCCGCGATCCCCTCCATACAACTATTTGTTCGGACTTGCGAACAGGTTCCTGGAACGGAGCAAGTAGGGGAGCATCTGTATATAGATCTCCTTTCACTGCTGTCTCTTTCCTTCTGCTGGTACTCTTCAGTCTCTAACCTTCTGTATATATAATATATGTCTTTATCGCTTTCTTCTCCTAATACAATCCTTCTTCTATATCTTTCTTCTGTATACTGTCTTTCTATATCTTTTCCTTACAATCCTCCCTCGCACTTACTGCACCTTCTCCTTCTCACCACACTGTAATCCTCTGCTCTGGTCTTGTGTCCTCTCTTTTTAGCTACTAATCTCCAACTCTTCACTCCAACTGCCACAGCTCTGACAGGAATTAACTGACCAACCCGTGCATAGAGCTGCTCCACCAATCACAGGCTCTCTCACCCTTAAGAAGACCTGTGCGGCGCAAGCACGCCGGAGCGGCCCCATTTAACAGAACAGAAGGGAAGACTGCGCAAGCGCGTCTTATCGAGGGAGAAGAAGGCTTTGGTCGGCGCCATGGAGACGGGGACGCCAGCACCGGAGGGGGTTAAGTGTATAACTTCTATATGGACAATATTTAATGCACGATGTACATTACAAAGTGCATTTATATGGCCATACAGAAGTGCTTAACACCGCTTGCTTGCGCGGGACAACCTCTTTAACTGTCCTGACATGCAATCCCTACCCTGATACACTGGCCAATGGGAATGAAGGAATTGACAGCCAATAGGGGACACAATTGGTTGTCAGTCAGATTATACAGGCGGTTACAGACATAAATGAAACACTTTTAAAGACATACATACACATTAAATAAAAGTGGCCACATATATTTTTGTAGTGCTCAATTCTGGACCACTACATATCGACACAGCCCGTGGACAAGACTTGCACTATTTCTGCTCTTCTAATCTCATGCAATACCTTTTAGTTATTGCAAGGAATGCTCTACCTCTATCTTCAAAAGTGTTGGAATTTAGGAAGGCAGGGGCGTAACTATAGAGGATGCAGGGGATGCGGTTGCACCCGGGCCCAGGAGCCTTAGGGGGCCCATAAGGCCTCTCGTCTCCATATAGGGAGCCCAGTACTATGAATAAAGCATTATAGTTGGGGGCCCTGTTACAGGTTTTGCATTGGGGCCCGGAAGCTCCAAGTTATGTCTCTGTGCAGCATGGTTTAGGTATGGGTACGGGTACAGATACAGCTCATGTTTTTCATCAGGGTCCCTAAGCCTTTAGTTACGCCCCTGTAGGAAGGGTATATCAGC
Source organism: Eleutherodactylus coqui (assembly GCF_035609145.1). Taxonomy (NCBI): domain Eukaryota; kingdom Metazoa; phylum Chordata; class Amphibia; order Anura; family Eleutherodactylidae; genus Eleutherodactylus; species Eleutherodactylus coqui. Next base: position 150,489,683 of record NC_089845.1, on the reverse strand, counting down.
CAGTTGTTCTGTGGCTTCCACTATCTGGTGAAATATTAGAAAATGCACAGCCATCATCATGATGTGCATAGGAACTACTGAAAATACAAACAGCCATCAAATAGGTGGTAGAGGCATCCTAGGTCTCAAAGGTGACCAAATCATGTGCCCCACGAGTCATACCTATAAACCAACCCTGCAGGTCAACACTTTCAATGTATCCAGTTTTGCAACTATATTGCATTGTATACTGACTCATGACTCATTTGTGTTTACCAGAACTTATTTTTAGTGCGAACTTGGTTGTCTCCGGCTCGTTTTAAAAGAAGTAGAAGAGGATTTAAAAAGCGGCCAGCAGAGAAAATTATTAACCTTTCAGATTTAGATCTGAGCAATATTTTGTTGTTTTCCAAAACTAAAGATAAAAGTCTACATTTAGGTGAAGCAAAAAGAGCAGGTTTGTCCCTGAAGAGGTAGTAGGAAAATGTAGGGTTTTTAAGAGTACACACTACCGGTCAAAAGCTTTAAAACACCTCAATTTTATCAATTTTTAGTGATATTTACAGTTTATTGTCTGAAATGCACTTTGAAATGAAAGAATAGAACAAATAAAGAAGTTACGATGAAGAATAAAAATGTATTTGTTTCACCAAACTAAATTTAGAATTTTGACTCTTCAAAGTAGCCCATATGGCAGCTTTACACAACTGAAGGAATTGTTTCTACAATTGCATTCAGATATTGTTCCTAAATTTCTTCCCAAAATTGTTACAGAAGTTCCCACAAATGTGCCGCACTTGTTGGTTGCTTTGCTTTCACCCTTCTGTCCAGTTTATCCCAAACAAGTTCAGTCGGGTTTAAGCCTGAAGATTGTGCAGGCCATCCTATTCTTTGAAGCCTACCAGCTTATTCTTGTCTTCTATAACTTAGAAGTAGGTTTTGGATCACTGTTTTGCTATAATTTAACCCCTGACCAACTAGGCGTACACCAGAGGGTATTGCATGGTGTATCAAAATGCTGTGGTATCCCTTTCTGTCCGGTGTGCCAGTCACCCTGTGCAAGTTGCCAACTCTGGATGCAGTAAAAGAGTCCCAGACCATCATGCTTCCTCCTCCATGTTTGACAATTGGTGTTAAACACTCAGGAACCATCCCCTCACCTACTACATGGCATATAAAAACCCTGTGTGATGTACCAAAGATGTCACATTTTGATTCATCAGTCCATAAAACCTTCTTCCATTCTTCAGTAGTCCAGTGGAGGTGCTGCAGTGGTTTTCTTACTGATGCTCTACCTGTCAAATCTGCAGATAGACGTCTTCTTTTCACAGTTAAAATGGAAACTTGTTTATTTCTTGCCGCATTAAACTGTACAGGAAGATTTTGGGCTGTGAGGTGCTGAACAGGCAAACTGAGCGTATATCGGCCGCTGTTTTCACGGACGGACGATATATGCTACTATCTGATGCATTGGATTCCAATGCATCAGATCACATGGCCTTATTCCCGTGGCATAAAAGCGCCCGGCTGGGGCAATATAGCGCTGGGCGCTTTTACACCGGGGAGCAAAGATAGTCTTGGAACAATCTTTGTGCCTTGAATACATCGGCCGCTACATGGGCTCCTATGGGAGCCAATGACGGTGGCCGGAGAAGGGCGATGGGAAGGTGTTTAGCAGTGTGACTGCTAAATTCCCTCCCTCTTCTCTCTTCCCCACCGGCTGTTATAAATGGGAGGGGGCGAGACAGGGGCGGGGAAGGGGCAGTTGCCAGACAGAGGGAAGAAGAGAGGGGGTGAGCCGGCAAGGGGGAGGGAAAGAGAGGCAGCAGCATTGCGGCTTCGGTGTATATGCACCTTGGCCCGTGTTGTCTGATCGGGTGCGCAAATGTTAGATTTGTGCGCCTGTTCACGCATCTGTATGGCGGCGGCAGGCACGCGTAAAAATGCCTACGATCATGGGAAAGAGCCCTAAGGGTTAGAATTGTCTGTCTGCTTTGCCTAATTGCCTTTTTCTTGCCATTACGATAGCAATGTGCTTTGTCCTGAAAAGCAAACCTGTCTACATCCAGCCCTAGAGGGTCTTATGCAGTCTGTTCCAATGCCGGTTATATAGAATCAGAGGGTTTAAAACTATTCTACAAAAGTTGAGACAGCTGTAGGAATAGTTTGCATCCAATTTCAAACCATAATTTGCTTTCTGTGAGGCAGAGCAGCTGTCCTTCATGTGTTCCCTTTTGGTTACAATCATAAATTCAGACTATTCTTGTGTTTCAGGTTAAACTTTCATTATTTCTTTATGTTTTTATCTTACTTTTGAACCATTTCACATTATTTGCTGGACTCGGTACTGTGTTAATGTCAAAATAACAAAATCTTAGAGCTTTCTAAAAAGTTTGGCCGGTAGTGTAGTTCTTGCACTTTCTTCGTCACTATTTCTCTGTACACACATATTAATTTATGCATGTGTCATAAGACTTAGGGCCATTCCAACAAAGACTGGCAATTTTATGTGAGCGAGGGAAAGAAGTGCCAAATTTAGGGCTCACACCCACTGGCGTTTTTGTTTCTTGCGTGCGAGAGCGACTGAAAACACTTGCCTCGCAGCACAAGAAAAACACTGCGATATCGCCAGTGCTTTCAATGGGGCCAGCGGCAGCAGCGCCAGCCCCATTAAAAGCATACGGAGAATACCGCGGACTTCTGCCACAGCTGTGACAGCTGTAACAGGAGTTTCCTTCATCCCCACAGGGACCACGGAAATAAAGGAATCCCCTGTCACAGCTGTGGCAGAAGTCCAGGATGATATCCCTTTGATTTTAATGGGGTCGGCGCTGCTGCCGGCCCCATTAAAAGCAGTGGTTTTGTGGCAACTACCGCAGCATGATTTTCGGGGAAGGGCTTGAAATATAAGCACTGCCCTGAAAATCATCCCTAGCTGGTGAAAAAAATAAAAAAATCTTTACTCACCTCTCCGCCGCTCAGATGCATGCTCCGGCTGGCTCCCCTGCACTGCTGTCCAGCACTTTCAGCAGGCGGGGATTTAAATATCCCCGCCTCCTGAAAGAGCTGTGCTGAGTGGCTGAGCACTCTGCCAATTACAGGCAGTGCTTAGCTATTCATTGATTTCTTCTCTGCGATGCGAAACTCTGCTGAAACATCACAAATTAATATGAAACCATTGAAAATCATTGGTTTCTTAATAATCGCTGTCGCATCACGGGGAAAAAAATCACAAGTGGGTGTGAGCCCTTATTGAAAGCTTCTTTGGATTTCCATGGACCAGAAATGTAGATCTAAGAAGTGGCATAGATTTGAGCTACATTTTATACCAACTCCTGCCATGAATTATAGTAACTATGTCAAGTCATGGGAGGCCAGCCCACTCTCACCAAGCTCTACCCACTTCTTACTACCTTTCAAAACTGGCAAAATGCAAATGTGACATGTGCCATAATTTGTGACTTTTTATGCCATAATCATGGCACATAGCCCATAACAAATTCCCAACTTATTGTCTGTTAACTCCAATCATAGTCCATGTTTTAGTTTTCCAATGAGGCTGAACTCTGATCTGTGACTTTGCGCAGCACAGTTTTTGACATCAGGCTCTCAGTGTTCGTCCTACTGGTAGACCAGCTGATAAGGAACCATTGAAGAAATTAGGCTGTTGAGGTTGGGGTTGTAAGCTTGTCATCTACTTGAGATAAAAGTTGGCCAAACCCAATGATTTTGCTTAGATTGGTTGACAATCTAAAATGTATTGGGGTCTTTGGATCATCCATCAAGGGCCAAATACGGAGGAGAAAAAAATTCGGTATGTTGGATTTAAAATGCATGATCTTTTGTTCCCATCGCAGATAAGGCGCTACCAGAAGTGCCAGGCAGCAACTAATTAACTGAAATTAACATCCACAAATCGAGTGTAATGGCTGGAATAAGCCACTGCTGCAACATTGTAACTTTTAGATTGTAAACATGATAATTCTTATTACTTTAAGCATAATGGTGACATAATGCCAAACTTAGGAAGAAGTACAAAGCTGACAGCATCTGACTAAGCTTCCATAACTACTGAAATGCAAATCTCTTGTAGAGGTCAACAAATAAAATAATTCCACCTTATAAAACTGGTAGGAACAACCAAGAATGCAAACTCGTAAACTTCAAAAACACAATCTGTCTATTGAAGGCTGCAAATAAAGGATTACATCATCTATTTATAGGTGGAAAATCTCCTTCCACAATGTCTCTTTTCATGCTCGGAGTAGACTATGTACTAATATACAAATGGCTGCTATGTCAAAGGTCCATCCCTGAGATATGTTCTCCTGAGGAGGAGCACTTACAGTAGCTTTCACACTGTTCCACTATCCTAACATAAAACTGCTTAACTGTATATGAAGAGGAGAATACTATTGTATTGTGTCCAAAGGTGATGTCGGTTATAGGGTGGACTCTCGGCCCTTGTTTATAGCACAGTATTAATATTCCAGATGCTTCCTCACTCTATTTTAAGAATTGCTCATATCAGTAAAATTGCTGTAAATATTGTACGTTCATCAAAAGTTAATTGCAAGTTTGTTGATTTGTACTTCAGGTTGTGCTGTGATTTGCTGCTGTGGTAGAGGTAGAAAGAGCTATATGACAATCAATGATAAGTAATGGTAAAGCGGTAAAATCATAGTTTTTGAGTTTACAGCCTTTTTAGTATATGAAAAACTCTTGTGCGACATTGGTTCATTTGTCAAGAAAGAAGGTATTCCCATCTCAGAGATTGATGGGTTTTATAGGTGTGGGTTTAACTTCTGGGACCTGCAATTATTTCCAGTGGTGGCCCCCACTGCCTCGGACCAGGTGTAGGAGGCGACCAGGGGTGGTTATAATTACAGAAACCGCCGAGCTGACTTTTCTATGTTGTTTCCATAATTGCCATAGAACTCAACGGGAGTTCCAAAAACAACATCGCATAGGGAGCTTTTTCTATAACCCATGGAAACGGTGTAGCTATCTGTACTACGCTATTTACGTAACTCTCATTAACTTCTATGGGAGTTATAGAAACAGCATAGGCCAGCCATGCTTGGCTGTTTCCGTTCTTCTGGCCAACCCATACAGAGCAGTGTTCCCATCCCAGCCATGTTCGGCTGAGATGAGAAGAACTCTTCATACACATCGGAGCTTCTTGGGCTGTCTGTGCAACTAAGCAGAAATCTATGCCAGCCATCTGTCGGGGAAAGGTGGACATGCCCTCTCAGAACAAACCAAACCCACTTTAAACACAGAGCGTTGTGAACTGATGATGCTTACACTAGAATTTTCAGCTCTTTCCACCTGTTTTGGCATGATAGATTCCCCTCATTATTCATTATACACCCAGTAGGGTGGATCGAAAGATAAAAGAATGGAAACATTCTCATTTTTAGTTTCTGACCATTAATATGACAGGGCCATTATCCTTTCCAGATAATCATTGCAAAGAAGATAGTCTATATTTTTAATGTCACTGACACTCGAGTGACGTACAAGAGAAGTATTTTTGTATTGTACTTAGGGGCAATAAACTTTTCTTTTGGGGTCATAAACACTCCAATGTATTTCTCAGTCCAAAAATGCCATTAGGGACATAAAATGTTCCTGTTTCATATTTTAATTGTTTTCCTGACATTTTGACAAGGACATTTCCCATTAAGGTACAATAATGTATTACCAGTACAGAAGGAAAAAGTACATGAAATGTCCTATTAAGCTTGCAAAGTGAAGAACCATGTGATCGTAAGATCGATACATCGATCAGCCATAACATCAAAACCATTGACAGGTGAAGTATTTAACATTGATTAAGGGATGGGATATATTTGTCAGCAAGGGGTCAGTTCTTAAGGTTGATGTGTAAGGCTGCATTCAGACAAACGTATATCGGCTCGGTTTTCACGCCGAGTCGATATACAGTGTCCTCATCTGCAGGGGGGGAGGATGGAAGAGCCAGGAGCAGGAACTGAGCTCCCACCCCTCTCTGTCTCCTCTCCGCCCCTCTGCACTATTTGCAATGGGGAGAGGCGGAGCGGGGGCGGGGTTAATTAGCAGAACTTAGCCCCACCCCTGCCCCGCCTCTCCCTATTGCAAATAGTGCAGAGGGGTGGAGAGGAGGCAGACAGGGGGCGGGAGCTCAGGTTCTGCTCCTGGCTCTTCCATCCTCCCCCCCTGCACACAAGGACAACGTATATCGACTCGGCGTGAAAACCAAGCTGATATACGTTCGTCTGAATGCAGCCTTAAAAACAAGAAAAATGGGCAAACATAAGAATCTGAGCAGTTCTTGTGGCTTGTTCCCAATATGAGTTGGTTAGTAGCTACCAAGAGTGGTCCAGGGAAGGACGGCCAGTGAACCAGCAAAGGTCGTAGACATCCAAGATTCCAAAAATATAGTGGATAATTCAGTTAATTCAGACTGTTTGGGCCAAATATGTTTCTACAAGGTACTGATTTACATGTGCCATCTGAGTTATAAATCAAAGAGAAACTCTGGCACACAGTAAAAAAACATATTTTAGTACAAGGACCCTTGCATCCTTCTATAGGTAGCATGCAAATTGCATAATTGCACATGAGATTAATAACATCAGATCGCAGAGATGAGCGAGCGTACTCGCTAAGGCAAACTACTCGAGCAAGTAGTGCCTTATGCGAGTAACTGCCCGCTCGTCTCTAAAGATTCGGGTGCCGGCGGAGGAGAGCGGTGAGTTGTGGGAGTGAGCAGGGAGGAATGGGGGAGAGATCTCCCCTCCGTTCCTCCCAGCTGTCCCCCGCCGCTCCCCGCCACTCACCGCCACCCAAATCTTTAGAGATGAGCAGGCAGGTACTCGCATAAGGCACTACTTGCTCGAGTAGTTTGCCTTAGAGAGTACGCTCGCTCATCTCTACATCTGATGTCTTTGTCTCATGATGGCAGATATTGGCGGAAGTGAGGATTGGGTAGCTTGGATTTGATCATGCCCAATCTTTTATTTATCAGTTTGTCTTAGTTTGATATGGAACTCATTGGGTTTCCCAGAAGAAATTATTATGATTGTCCACTCTCCAGTTACATAGAGCCTTTACATGTCAACTTTCAGTTTTGCCATCATCTTTTTGTTGGCAAGGTCTAATAGGTTATGAATCAATTACCAAGAAACAGACCCTAATGGCAACTGGCTGTGCCCAAAGTCAGCTTGAAATGGGGGTGTTTTCTATCGAGCCCTTGTAGTATTAAGTGCTCATTTTGTTTACAAGAGCCTAGGCCCATCTGAGGACTCTCTGGTACTATTGTGGGCTAGTCCAACCCTGATCAAGCCAAGAGTGTATATTTATGGGGAGGTCGGAGGAGATGGCTGACAGTTGAATAATTACTTCAGCTTTCCAACTCTACAATCTGAACTTTTCTTTTTATCTTTAGGTCCTGAAAATGTATGATCATCAGGAGGTTGGATGACATAGATTACATGATGTGGGGTGAATTTTATGGCCAGTAACCACGGCCGACGATCCCTCACACTTCCTCCTTCTTCCGTTCATCACAGCCATCGGCATAAGATATGTTATATCTTCCTCTTCTTGCATTTTTGTTATCACCCACCCCTTAGTGGCACTCTATGACTTTAGATAAGCTGGGTGGTATTCCTTATGGGATGTTTGACAGTTGCGATAGTAGTTGTCATCCACTTTAGGCTATATTCACATTGCTCCATTATGGGACCAGAAGAGGAGAATCCACTGGCTGAACGGATTCCTTTTATGACTGAACCAAACAGAACCAAAGGGACCTCATTGACTATAATAGGGTCCGTTGGGTTTCCATTTGGTTGTCTGGCATTTTACTGGATGAAAAAGCCCTGAAAGGCCAGACTTTTTGGTCTGTCATTTCATGCCGGATATGGGGTGGAGGCTCCAAACACGGATGTGAACATAGCCTTACGCAAAAACAGACAGAAATAATAGAAAGGGTTAAATAATATGTTTTACCCTTCAGACTTTCTAATTAATAGCTATTTGTCCTTACCTTTCCTAAGTACAGGCCTGACTACATTCTGACTTGCTTAATAATACAGGCCATGGTGTGTGGTTAAAACGTGTATATCTTCACACTTTTGTGAAGGTGTCACCCACAATGTAGTGAAGTACTAGTAGCGGATGTTGATACATACCGCCTTAAATGAAAGTGCAATTACTGATAAACATCTACTGATTCACAGCGGCATTCCTCTTACCTTAGATGGCAAGAATAGCCGAATGGACGCCATTATAAGTTGAAGTCCATCAGATGCCATTTGGATCTAGCCAATTCTAGTGTGTAGCTTCCGTTATATCATAAGGCAGATATGGTGAACAGGATCTTCGATTTATACAACACTCAGGTATGGATTCACTATTTCGAAGGTCCATCCACCTGATTGCATATTGTACATTTTTGGGCATTCATTACGGGGCGGAACCAGTTAATTAAGTAATGTTAGTTACATTGATTGGAGGGAAACCACGGCTTATTATACGGCAGCTGACTGTATTGTGTTGTGCTGAATGTCAGCATAATACATTTCTGCTGGATTTCCTCAGGAAGGTTCGGTTTTAGAGCCGGTGACTCATCCGACATGAATATTTATATAGCTGAGCGTGTAACATGGCGCATCCTCCTTGCATGCATTGGAGATTAGTTCAAAGACCAGGCGTCTTGGTATAAGCTAGGCTTATTCCAAAGACATACTTTCTTATAGCGCTTTTCTTCCTCTTGCACTGATACTTAAGTGTAGCACATTTCATACCCAGAACTGGAGAAAAACCTGACTGTAAAAGGATGAAATCAATGTAGGAGGATTATGGGGGTTTGTGCCTTCGCCTGCAGTGTTTACTCCGGTATCCTAGAGGCGGATGAGGGTTGGATGATTTGGCCAAAAATGTAAATCTTGATCTTTTTTCAATCTCTTCTCGATTTTTGATTTTAATCTCCGCTTTCTTTTCTTTTTGTGTTTGTTGCCAAACAAGCTAAAAATACCAAAATACCTTTTTTTTTCTACATAAGGCCCCCTGAACATGGGCGGAAAATTCCGCGGCGGGATTTTCCGCAGAATTTCCGCCCGTGCCCGACTGCATTACAAAACGCAATCCCATGTAGATGGCCGTGATTTGTGAAAACACACGCGGAAAACAAGTCGCGGCATGTTCTATTTCTGTGCGGGTCTCACAGAGGCCCGCACAGGAATGTCACGCCCGACGCGCCGCCTCCGCTCTGCGCATGCTCCGGCTGGGTGGCAGCCAGCTCATCACAGAGCAGACGCGGAAGAAAGTAAGCCACACTGGTCACTGATAATTCTTGCTGCGAAATCCGACCCGGCCGTCTGCAGGTGGCCTAAGGGAGTTGCATACACAGCACTTCCTTCATATGTAGTGATTATCAGAATTCAATGGGATAATCTTGATAATCAGTATTCATCAAGTAATTTATGTTTACGCAATTCTCTTATGCAATTCCCTAATAACCCTGGTGGTCTAGGGCAGTGAATGGGTTAGTAAGGAAATCCCTGGTAGTCTAGGGATGTCCAATAGAGGGGTAACTCCCTGAGAAAGAAGGTAGTTAGCTACCTGTACTGACGCTTGTAAGCAGAGGCGTAACTTGAAGCTTCTGGGCCCCAATGCAAAACCTGTTACAGGGCCCCCAACTATAATGCTTTATTCATAGTACTGGGCTCCCTATATGGAGAGGAGAGGCCTTATGGGCCCCCTAAGGCTCCTGGGCCCGGGTGCAACCGCATCCCCTGCACCCTCTATAGTTACGCCCCTGCTTGTAAGACTACTTCCTCTTGCACCTCCATCTTTTGCTGTAGGCTGCTCAGACACACAGATATTGCTCCTTTGGCTGTCAGCCAATAACAGGTCATCCCATCCAATCCTAGCAAATCTGAGATTGGCTGACTAGGTTGATGCCGTGTCTGTAATCTACGAGAGACCCATGGAAAGAGTGGGCAGGGGGTGGAGACAAGGGAAAAGCCAGATACTTGTATGTTTGTACCAGAGTGGTCCCTCATCCTAGGGGCCCCCTGCAGCCCAGCAGTGAGGATTGTGCTGATGAAAACGATCATCAGATCTTTGTTGCACAACTTTTCAGACCACCAATGGTTCATCAGTGATTAATATAGTTGTTTCTTGTAATGAGGGCCTTAAAGGGGTATTCTGGTGATTCAAAGTGAATATTATATGTGTCATAAGGTGAGAGCATGTAGTTTCACAATATAATGTTATAACTAGTTTTACAAAGCTGCAGAGACATTGCTGCACCTGTGGTCCCCTCTTGCTTAGTTCTCCACTGGTATCCAACGGTTACGTCCTGTAGGCTCCGCTGTTTTACTGGTCGGGCACGCTCAGTGCCTTCGCATTCTGTAATGATGGCACAGTCTTTACAGTTGTAAATGTGCACTCATCAGTAACTGGCAATGGGGCATTGTGGGAGATGTAGTTTTTGCCCTCCGCAACGGCCAATAACAATGTGGAAATCTGATGTTGGCAGTAAAGTGACGGAAGTCAGCAAAAAAGATACTGAAGTTCAGTTTAACGATTTAGATGGGGTGTTTGGAATAATGGCAATAAGTGGAAAGATTAGGGAAATTTTGGAAATCCCCTTTCTAAGGCACACAAGGCATGTAAGGTTAAGGATGATGTAATGTGATAAGGTCTCCTAATTGATCCTGGAGGATCATAAATATTCATACTTATCTATCGGAGATTTTCTTATGCCAGCGACATAATTTTCAAAGCATTAAATGTATCCATGCATCAGTTCTATAATTGTAACCTGCAAGACTGCTGGAGTGTGAACTATGTAAATAGCTTCAAGGCTAATTAGCTCTTGGAGTGCTCTGATTAAGTAATGAAAGGGTCCTGTTACTATGTTATCTGAGTGCAAAAAGCCATTAGAAAGCTTATTGTCATGCAGTAGGTGTGGACACACTGTGCCACAGGCAAATCTGACTTTGGGCTACTCCTGAAGGCTGCACCTAGGAGGCCCCTGGGTTTCATCATATAACCACTTTTTGAAGGATATGGCATTTGTTGCAGTTGCCCCATGACCATTACCCTGAGAGCAGTCTTGTGCATTATCAGCAAGGCAGGATATTGTTTCTCTCAGGGTTTTTTCATACGAGTGCATATTGGCCGCCACTTTCACAGCCGGCCGATATGTTGGCGCAGCTCTCATTGAAGTCAACGCAAGCTGTGCCTGCAGTTACAAGCGCCGGTCACCACACTACACTACTTCCACTCTGACCTCTGTGTATACACGGCGCTGACTGCATGCGCCCGCTCAGCTGATTGGTTGGGATCCCGAGTGATAGACCTTGGCCGATCAACTATTGATGACCTATTCTGAGGATAGGTCATCCGTAGTATTCTCCTTGGAAAACTCCTTTAAGCGGGTTTGGCCAGGACTAGAAGAAAGGGTCTGAAACCATGTCTGTCCATGGGCTGCGACTGGTATGGCAGTTCAGCATTATTCACTTGACTGGGGTTGAGATGCAGTTCCATCCACAACCCATGGATAAGCATGGCACTGTTTCTGGACAAACCCCTTAAAAAGCACCATGATCAAGTTACCAGCAACTACGTTTTTGAAAAGCCCACTTACCAGAATCTGCTTTTTCCGAGGCCACAGAATCGGTTTCTTCTATACATCGGTAAAGGCAGCAGTTATTTGGATAGTGCTACTGTACAGATGTAACTGCCTGGTCATGGAAGGGATAAAGACGCGCATAGAAGGCTAGTGGCATGAAAACTACGCAACCCTGGCACATGAGATGGGCATGATAAATTAGCACCTTATTTAGCTAAGCTGGGAACATGAGATAATTCCCATTTTATTCTTTATAACTCCAGTGCCAGCAGATTGCTCAGTGCACAAACACAAAGGAACAAGAAGAACACTTCTGGCATCCGCTACTTTTCTCCAAACTTCACACACTGAAGTTGCAAACATTACTTTCCCTGTGTAGTATTTTCTAGAACATGACCCTGCTGAAATGCTTCCGAGGACATAGAAGGGATTGTTCATTAAAGTCCAAAGCAGCTGTTGTCTGGGGGAGAGAACACTGACATCAAAGAGCGTCTCCAAAGGGAGTTTCCAGCCAGCACACAAGCTGTATTCTAGCTCTGCTTCCAGACGTAGTTCATGGCGCTCTACCGGCCCATTATAAGAGCGGAGAACCAGGAGAAGTCACAGTCTGACAGCGTGTGTCTAGTAATGTATTATCAGAGTCATTATAGGGCGCTATGTCGTCAATGTCACCATCACACATTCTAATAATATCGCACTAACGAGACAGCAGACTTGTCAAACTAATTAAATGGAGGATCTAGAAGTGGCTTTTGTGTATTTCCTCATTACTCCAATGCATCCAAAAACAATGGAGCAACATTGAGAATTCTCTGGATTGGAAGTATTGTACTATTCTGTGTATACAGTTCCCATGCAGACCAATGTGTCAGCTAAAAAGAAACCCCCCGTATAGTCTTAGAGGGGGTACTACACGAACGGAATCCATGATCACCGTCCAGATGGTAACACTCGGGCACTGGAAGGCATGTATTTTCGTTCACACTCGCGGGTATGAATTGCGTAAGCAAAATGACAGCATGCTCTATTTTAGTGCGGTTTCTGCATGGACGGCCCCCATCGAAGTCAATGGATGCGAGTGTTCCGTCGCCCATATGCAATTGACATTGCGCATGAGCGGTAGAAAAGCTCGCAACTTCAGAGGAAAATAGATAGAAAAGCCAGAATGCCAGCTGGAGGGGAGAGATCTCTCTACTGCGCAGATAATACGCCGTGCAAATGCACATATCTGTGTGGAAGAATCGCTAGCATCCATGATCTTCAGTGATCATTCGCAATTAGTTTCCGCGAATGATCGCAGGTCTTCCGCTGTGGAAATCCGCCTGCAAAATCTGACCTGTTCGTGTGAGCCCGCTCTAATCTGAAATCATGCGTTATTCTGCTCTCTCTGCTGTTTGCTCTTGATTACCTACAGAAAGTAGAATAAGGGGAATAAGGTACAGAAAAAAAGTGGCCAAATACTTAAAATAACTGTCAACAGACATCTACTACTCCCCCTCCCTCCCCCTCCCCGTTCACTCGCTAGCTCAGCTAAGTGTACATGTGTTTCTAATGGGAAGAGGGGAGTAAGCCGCAGCCAAACACTTCTGAAACAAAGAATAGGTAATTTTGAAGTCTAATAGCCTGCAGGCCCATTTACACGCAAAGATAGTCTTTTAGTGATCTTTTTGCATAAAGTGTTAATGGGCACTGATGGCCATTAACACTTTATCATCTTCATTTCCATGTAAAAGGGCCTCCAGGAGCACACCCTACTGTGCAAACACCTGTATTGTTCTCGTTGCTTGCAGAATACAAAGTAATCCCCGTCTCCCGCAGAGACCACAGCATGTGGTCTATTGAGAGATACTTTATCTCTCTATGGCTGAATGATGGATTTTAAGTTCTCCTTAAAATCATCGTTTAGACGAAAAGTGCGCAATGGCAGTGTTTACATGTAACGATTATTGCTCATTTTCGGTCGTTTGAATAAATTGTGAGCAATAATTGTTGCATGTAAATGGCCCTTAAGGACCCTTTTACACGAGACAATTAGCGTTCAGATAATTGTTGGATTGTGTGATTCTGAATGATAATTATTCAGTGTAAACACGGCCAACGATTGAACATGGAATGATAATTCATTTGCTCATTGTTTGTCATTCATTCATTTCGTGCAGACCATGTAAACAGGCAGTTGTTCATCTATGAAAGACTTCCTGTTTATTCGGAATAGAGGTGGGTGGCCAGAAGAGAACTTTGGAACGCTACACCTCTATTCAGTGACTATCGTTTTTGTGTGAAAGCACAATCATACATGCTACAAATCACGTGTATGTGAAGCCCGTGCTCTCCCATGCGTTCCTTCACGTTAGCGATGTTTTGTAGGCTGCTACATTATGAGAACAAAAACGCGGCTTGCTGAATATTGCCGTGATTTGTAAGGTTCTGTAGCCCATGTTTTGCTATGGAGCCTTCTGTATGTTGCATCGCTCGAAAACATGGTTTTCGTGCGGTGCAATGAAACTTTTACAATAGGAAATCCCACTGTAAAAGCCCTAAAATAAGCCCTAGCTGCATTAAAAAAACAAAAACATCCCCCAAGAGATGCTGTCAGGTCCACCACACGTTTTGCCAGGTCCCCTGTAGACTTGCTTACAGTTTTCCCTCAGCGCTTGGCTGAGCTGCGACACTGAAGAACCAATCACAGTCAGCGATTCCTGGAGGCGGGTTTTTGCAAACTACTGACCAGGAAGTGCTAAGGAAAATCTACAAGCAAGTCTGCCGGGGACCTGAGGAGACGCGTGGCGGACCTGTCAGTGCCTCTTAGGTGATGTATTTATTTTTAATGCAGCTAGGGCTGATTTTCGGAGTGGGGCTTATTTTTCAACCCCACCCTACCCCCAAAAACTCTGGCAGAATAACGTTAAAAAGTTGCGTGACACAAAATCATCAAGTCACCGTGAGAAAACAGAGCAATATCGTACAAAACACCAATGCAATAACACTTCGATATTCTCGCGGCGATATCACTATCACCCGTTGGAAAGAGGCCGAACACAGAACTACAAAATCAGACCACACTAGTTGATTAGTAGTCTGTAATGATAGAGACCCGGAGATCGGCACATGTGCGGTTGGTTTACATAGCATGGTAAGGTATTTTTAATTAAGACTATTTACAAAGTTGCTTCATTTGTTTACTTTAGAAGAACTGGGAGTCAGTTTGGATGGTAGACACTTAGTTTCGAAGTGGACCTTCCATTAACCCCTTAATGACTTGGCTTAATTTAGCGCCTAATAACACAGCGATTTCTGCCATTTTTCCTCTCTACATTCAATAGCCCTGACTTTTTTTCTGAGTTATACGATTTGCATTTTTTTTAAATAAGTATTTTTACTGATTTTTGATAGCTATACATATCCAGTATCCAAAGTCAGATTTTCAACAGGATGTAAAAAAATATGTTTAATAAGGAAAAAATTCAATGTCCTAAAAAGAGTCCTGCAAATATCATTTTTTCGGATACCCTGCAGAGCAGCTGCCCTTTGTATCCTATCAATTCGTTAATAAGGAAGCTCATATTGTCTTAGGAGAGCTCAAAAAATAGAAGAAAGCGATACCAATTCTGTAGAGTTGTAAGATTAGTCTGACAATCGAGGGCTTTACAAGTGAAAAAAGTGAGTTTCCCTTTTTTTATTAAAATTTTTTGGGGGGATTATCGTTTACACACGCAGATAATCGTCAGGATTTTTTCATCATTTTTCACCATGACTCATCGTTGGTCTGTCGGAGGAGTCTGGAAATGCCTGGGAATGATCGGCAAATGACTGAACGATCGCCTTTACTTTAGCGCAAAACAACTAGTAAACCGCAAGCTATGATTTTTATGCTTGCATAAAATGAACCACAAACGATGAGCAAATCAATTATCCTTCATCATTCAATGGTTGGCCATGTTTACACTGAACGATTATCATTCATTTGCACAATTCAACAATTATTTGAAAACAAAAATGATTGTTGCGTGTAAAAGGGCCCTAACTGTTGGATTACTTGCAGATTAATGCTGTGATCAGTTTATTGTCGGGGGACCCTTCTTACAAACAGGGATTGTTCCTTCAGGCACTGGCGTAACTCTAGGGGATGCGATTGCACCCGGCCCCAGGAGCCTTTGGGGGCCCATAAGGCCTCTCTTCTTCATATAGGGGGCCCAGTACAATGGCTAAAGCATTATAGTTGGGGCCCTGTTACAGATTTTGCATTGGGACCCAGGAGCTTCAAGCTTCGCCTCTGCCTCTGGGTATACATAGTAGGTTACTAACGAGCGTCATCTAGTAAATGTTAAGGGACAAAGATGTAATAACCAAATGTAAAACATAAATGACCGTCATCGGAAAAGTAATTGTCCCCTCTGGTGAATGATCAGCAGCCGCAGTACATTAAGCTGTTGTGTGCTGCGCACCGCGGTGACCTACCGATTTGATATTCCGCCGCTCATAAGCTTTTATCATGTCTGTGTCAATAAACTGCGCCCTTTGGAGATCCGTTTATATCCATCTTCGTAAAAAGGAGCTCTCCGTGACGGTCGTTAAGCGTGATAGGCGGCACTTATGTCTTTACTGTCAGGCCGGTGACAACTATGGAGTAATGTGTTCACAACAGCACAAATAATTTAATTTGCCGTTTCCTGAAAGCCTTGTAACATCTTAACGCAGCGCCGCCGGTTCAATATTAGATAACATTGACCCATAAGCCACCGTGGCTCTAAAGTGCTTTAACCATTTGGGCTCTGCAGAGTACATTAGGCAGGTAACTGGACTAATTTAATGTTTTCAGTCTTCAGTGTAATTGTGCATTTAAGAGCAGCGCCGGCAGGGAATGCGATCTGTCCATTTACACAGGGAGGCTTCGAAAAAATGTTTTTCATGGCTAATCGGTTTGGCCTTTTTCATGCATTACTTGGTTTACAGTCGCTGCAAGTTACAGGGAGAGAAATGAATTAAAGTGATGCCTGTCGGAGCCCAATCCAATCAGAAACTGATGGCGCCTCATTAAAAAGCCCCAAACAACACTTTATCCTCCCTTCTTCCATGTATCGTAATGGTGTTTTACCACCAAAGACATTTATCTCCAATTCACAAAGTAGGGAATATATGTCTGATCGCTGAGGGTCCGACTGGGGGAAACTCCAGCGACTCTGAGAGCACTGCTCCCGAATCCCTCATGGGAATGGAACGGTGGTGCGCATACCCAAACACAGCTCCAATCATCTCTATGGTGCGGACGGAAATCTCCCTTTGTCTCATAGAATGGTATGGGGTCATCCATCCCCACCACTATTCCATGGACCATTCAGAAGTGCCGTTCTTGGGATCAGTTGGACCCTCAATCATCTTCCATTTATCTCCTATCCTTTTGATAGGGGATACATGTCTTTGATGGTAAACCCCCTTTAAGGGCTCATGCACACTTGCGTAACTATAGGGAATGCCAGGGATGTGGTTGCACCCGGGCCCAGGAGTTTCAGGGGGCCCATAAGGCCTCTCCTCTCCATATAGGGAGCCCTGTACTATGAATAAAGCATTATAGTTGGGGGCCCTGTTACAGGTTTTGCATTGGGGCCCAGAAGCTTCAAGTTACACCTCTGTGTTAAGCAGTTAAGAGAAATTGGGGGGCCCCAAGATAAACTTTTGCACCTAGGCTCATGATCCTTTAGCTACGCCCCTGCTCATGCACTCATGGGCGTATTACCCAAGCTGTTTGAGTTGTATAGATCCATAATATGGTGTTCATATGGGACCATACTATACGTCTATATGTCTCTGAACATCAATGGATGCTGTATTACAAAGATAATAGTCTTTCTAAAAGCAATGCTTCCCCGCAAAGGGCTGCCGTAAGGATATACGACATGGTGGCATATGAAGAAGCCTATGGCTCCATTGTACAGAGCCGTAGTGACTATGTGTCAACATAAATGTCCTGTCATTGGCTAACTATTTTCTTGTCAGGTTGTATTCATATCACATATAGTGATTTATATGGCCTTAGGTGAGGGCCATAGTTATTATACTCATTATCTCTGTATAGCGAATCAATATGTTTAACTTGTCCTAATGTACACTGGCACTTTTTTAGAGACCACCTCTAGTAGCATAGTGGACCTCCTTTGGCCTTCAGAACTGCAGCAAATCATCATGGCATCCATCTGCAGGTATCATAGGCCCCAGGATGTGCCATATCCGTAGGAGCTGTTCTCTGGGAATTAGACATGTAACCCCGGAGTGTAACATAAAATCAAGTCAGCAAGTTTACCATGGATCTGTGTGAATGGGAAAATCAAGTGATAGAAGCAACTTTAAACAAAGCCTGGTCATTGGTTTCAAAACCTGCCAATCCGGTGAGGGGTTTTCATGCAATGATGTCAAAGGTCATCATGGAATGGTGTGATTGAGGAAAAATATCCACCGAAAGGATTCCTGTGGACATAAACTTGTCAATGAAACGGGTAGGAGAAAGATTTCAAGAATCAGTCTGACAAGTGGGTGGCGCTCACTCAAGCAAGTTGCAGCCTAATACAGTATAATGGTAATAGTCCAAATACTGTGTCTGAATGCACAACTCATTGTTCCTTAGCATGGATGGGCTATAACAGCAGACGACTAGTTTGAGTAACTTTGCTGTCTAACAGAAGCAGGAAGGCAAGACTCTAGTGGGCAAAAAGGGCAAAAATTGGAACACTCTGCAGTGGGAAAACGGCACCTGGTCAGACGAATCCAGATTTCTGTTGCACCGTGCTAATGAGAGACAGAATTCGAGCAGGCAGCCTGCATGGAGGAGCCCTTCCGGTCAGGTGACAACAGTTTAGGCTGGTAGAGGTTGAAATAATCTTGTAAGGAATATTTTCTTGGCACATCCTGGGTCCTATGATACCTGCAGATGGATGCCATGATGATTTGCTGCAGTTCTGAAGGCCAAAGAAGGTCCACTATGCTACTAGTGGTGGTCTCTAAAAAAGGGCCAGTGTACATTCATCATTACATATGGATTCAATGTTGGACTATGGTTCCTTGGGACCACCAGGGACAATGATTCTGAGCATCACCCTTTACCTATACAGAGCATGTGCATGTTTACCTTTAATTCCAGCATAATCTTCCTTATTGCCATTGTACACGCACGGGAACAAGTTCTAGTAGGTATTTGTGAATCACACCTTAAGTAATAGACCCTAGTGGCAAAGGATTGACTCCAAAGTCACCTCCAATTAGTGTTGTCTTCTACTGGACCTTTAGGCTCTATTATTATGTTAGAAGCAGGGGCGTAACTATAGGGGATGCAGGGGATGCGGTTGCACCCGGGCCCAGGAGCCTTAGGGGGCCCATAAGGCCTCTCTTCTCTATACTGGGAGCCCAGTACTATAAAAAAAAAAAAGTATTATAGTTGGGGACCCTGTTACAGATTTTGCACCGGGGCCCAGAAGCTTCAAGTTACGCCTCTGGTTAGAAGTTAAGCCCATCAAAGGACCCACTGGTAGGCCATAGCTACCCTGTGTGAAATGGTAATGGTATATAATGAAATCACCAATGTGATGACTGTCTAGAAATCAGATATGAATTTCCCCCAAAACCTAAAATATTACTTTAATTTTCCAATGCTCCTAGTTTTCTAGGAGCCTCGTGTGGCGCAGAGTGTTAAAGGGGTTGTCTCGCGGCAGCAAGTGGGGTTCAGCACTTCTGTATGGCCATATTAATGCACTTTGTAATGTACATCGTGCATTAATTATGAGCCATACAGAAGTTATTCACTTACCTGTTCCGTTGCTAGCGTCCCCGTCGCCATGGATCCGTCTAAAATTGATTTTAGACGCGCTTGCGCTGTGCGGTCTTCTGTGCGGTGAATGGGGCGGCTCGTGCCGGAGAGCTGGTCCTTGTAGCTCCGCCCCGTCACGTGTGCCGATTCCAGCCAATCAGGAGGCTGGAATCGGTAATGGACCGAACAGAGCCCACGGTGCACCATGGGAGAAGACCCGCGGTGCATCGTGGGTGAAGATCCCGGCGGCCATCTTAGTAAGGTAAGGAAGAAGTCGCCGCAGGGCGGGAATTCGGGTAAGTACTAAACGTTTTTTTTTTTTAACACATGCATTGGGTTTGTCTCGCGCCGAACGGGGGGCCTATTGAATAAAAAAAAAACCCGTTTCGGCGTGAGACAACCCCTTTAAGGCAGCAGAATGCAGTCCTAAGCTCTCGCTCACGACCTGAAGGTTGCGGGTTCAATCTCCGCTTGGTTCAGGTAGCCGGCTCTAGCTTGACTCAGCCTTCCATTCATCCTCAGGATTTGGTGCTTGCACCAGGGGACTTTATTGGTCTTCTACTAATCAGCCTACAAAATACTACAAAAAGTGTTCCATAACAGGATGCTACAATATAATAACTACATCACAATGCTCTGGAAATTATGTTTTTTTTATGTGGTCCCATGTAACTTTGCATAGTCCACAGAGTTTTATAAATGCTAGCCGTCATGGACGTATAAAAAGTTAGGATTGCCGTGATGCAATATGTTGCTGTACATAGCAGTCATGTGTTGGGAACCTCAGGAACGTTACACTAAACATGGAACCTTCGAAACAGAGACTGCTTCCTGTAGGATGATTTACAATGTAGTCTGCTATACAGTTGCAGTGATAGACAGGGCTTAGATTGCAATCAGTGATAGTAATACTGACCGCTATTCTCATTCTAGCGCTCATTAAACTGGAGTTTTAGCTTGTGACTTTTTCCTATATTGGACATCTTATTTTACGCTATCGTATCTGCACGCTATAAGATAGTGTTAAGCTGGTTATACACTTCGTATACCCAATGGCTAAACAGAAGTTTGGCTAACTGCTGTTCCCCCCGACGCCACATATATATGTATGGATACGTCAGGGGCGTAAGTAAAGGCTCAGGGGCCCTGATGCAAAAGGTGAGCTGGGCCCCCCCTCTATCTGTATCTGTACCAGTACCCATACCTAAACCATGCTGCACAGAGACATAACTTGAAGCTTCTGGGCCCCAATGTAAAACCTATAACGGTGCCCCCTAAGGCTCCTGGGCCCGGGTGCAACCGCATCCCCTGAACCCTCTATAGTTACACCCCTGGATACACCGCTTAGCCAAGCATGCATATGTTCTCAATGGGAAGAGTGGAGTAAGTCACTGGGAGACTCCTCTGGAGGATCCTTATCACCCCTGAGAACAAAATGAACCGGCAAGTTGAAATACAAAATGTCCAAGCTCTCTTTCACCCAACATCTGCTGTGGAGGATGATGGGTGTCGGGAGAATCCTATACACAATAGACGTTCAACTGGTCCCATCAAAATCAGCGGGTTTGGCCAACTTCTGGCTAATGTGTGCGGCTTATTTTAATCCCCCGTTGGGAGGGTAAGGCTATGCTCACATGGCATAAATGCAAGTCTGGTTTTTGCTATGGATTTCTAATATGGATTTCTATTTGTTTGAGCCACAGGCACTCACGGAGATTTAGCTCAGTCAATGGGAAAAATCCAATATAGATTGAGGTTACTACATTTTTTGCTCAGGTGGATTTTAAGTCTTCTGAAAAATCCATATAAACCATGGCACAGATTCCCTTTAAAACCAATGGGACACTTCAGGACGCATATTGCACTGTGAATTTGATGCAGAATCCATGTTGAATTGGTGT
Source organism: Eleutherodactylus coqui (assembly GCF_035609145.1). Lineage (NCBI taxonomy): Eukaryota > Metazoa > Chordata > Amphibia > Anura > Eleutherodactylidae > Eleutherodactylus > Eleutherodactylus coqui. The sequence goes on along the minus strand of NC_089845.1, from coordinate 150,468,376 downwards.
GAATTCGCATGGATTCCTTTGAAATTCGCAGTGAGAAATATGTGAACATACCCTTGATCTCATGACTAAAATGCAACATTTGCTGATCAACACGAAGAACGGTGATTTTTTTTTTGTCCTAGAGGTTGATATTTTTGGTCCTGAATAAATATTGTTAATTTGGTGATAACTTTCCATGTACAAACATGAAGACTTATTTAGAACATCTCAAATATCTAGACTTAAAGCTGTCTTCCAGCTCTTTACTGTATCGTTTGCCTATCCTTAGGATACGTCATCGATAGTTGATCAGTGGAGGTTGTACAGAGCCAATGTGTTGTTGGAAACACACAGTGCTGAACACAATGCAGTGGCCCGGAATGGAACTGCATGTAAGGTTTCCATTCAAGTGAATGGGAACTGTATGTTTCCGGCAACGCATCAGATTCATATACTAGTGTAGTGGGCTGGTGAACAGCTGATTAGTGGGGCTCCTGAGTGGCAGACCCCCGCCGATCAAAGATAACTTATCCTGAGGCCAGGTCATCAATAGCATACTGCGAGAAAGCCCCTTTAATTAATTCAATTATATATCCAGTGTTTTTCAAACTGTGAGATGGGCCTCACTGGTGAGGTCCTAGGTTCAAGTCTTACCAAGGACAACATCTGCATGGAGTTTGTGCATTCTCCCTGTGTTTGTGTGGGTTTCTCCTTCATAATAACCCCCTTTATTTATACAGTGCATACATTTATTGAAAAGAGAGGGGAAGAAGAAGCATGGTGGCTCAGTGGTTAGCACTGCCTTCCAGCACTGGAGTCCTAGGTTCAAAGCTGACCAACATCTACATGGAGTTAAATAAAAATGATTATTATGAAACACAGAGAGAACACACAAATTCCATGCAGATGTTGTCAGATTTTACCCTAGAACCACAACACTGCAAGGCAACAATGCCAAACATTGAACCATGGGGATTGGACAGGGCTAACTGTCTGAGGTTTGGCTTCACTGCAAACAGAACTTTTAGTCAAGTTCGACATGAAACAGGGTTCAGCTGGTTTGGTTAGCGACAGCACTGGGGGTATTGCGGCTAAATGTGGGGCACTGCGGCTCTTACTGGAGACACTGCGGCTGGTACGGTGGTTGACACTGGTATGGGTGCACTGTGGGACCAAAGAATTTGCTTAGCATACTATCTAGACCATATTTACATGAATGTCAAATGTTGATGAGTCTGTGGACTCATGCGAATTTGGCTTTACTTTGAAAATCTAGTTTTGGAAAATGTCATTAGCTACATTTTGTCTTCCATGTGCTTGAGTATGGTGCCACTCAGGGGCGCAGCTAAAGGCTCAAGGGCCTGGGTGGAAAAGTTTATCTTGGGGGCCCCAACGTCTCTTAACTCCTTAACACAGAGGCGTAAGTTGAGGCTCCCGGGCCCCAATGCAAAACCTGTAACAGGGCCCCAACTATAATGCTTTATTCATAGTACTGGGTTCCCTATATGGAGAAGAGAGGCCTTATGGGCCCCTAAGGCTCCTGAGCCTTGGTGCAACCACATCCCTTATAGTTACTCCAGTGGTGCTACTGCTTCTAGAGAAAACCTGTGCAACACATCATGAGAAGGAAACATCTGGAGGCACGAAGAGGTAATGTTACTGTATTATTGTATCCAAAGCACTCAAAACCCTTGTCTAAAGTTAGACAAACTTACTAAAGAGAACACATAAGCAGACATTTGGAGATGTCTATCATGATTCATCTTCTCATTTTTCATCACCTTCATGGTTGATGAATTGAACGCCATATGGATTTGCAGATTGTTATTTTGTAATAACAGGACAGATATTCAAGCCTTTAGACTTCAAATCTAAAATAATGTTTATGTGCTAACTGCCGAAGGACTTTGCAGTATGACAAAGATCTCACATTGACTCATAGGGGTTTCCTATAACACTGGATTAATTTGCTGGCATTTGACACTATGTGCAGACTGACTGCTATGTGTGCCCTGATATTCCATCACAAGATCACATGCTACAAGTGGATTCTCAAGGGAGATGCCTTCTTATATCACTTTCCAGATCCAATCATGTTGACTTGGTGTCTTGAGACTCCTTGGACTCCTTGGTGTCTTGAGCTATAGTCTGGTGTTTGCATTAGCCACTACTGCATACATTTTGAATGTCAGGCATGTAAAACAGCCTGCTATTTTCTTGCACATTGCTATTTGCCGCTAGGGGTTATTGATATCTCCTTTGAAGCATCCTACACTATTGTACAAGCCTCTGTAAAGATAAACTCAATGACTATTCCGGATAACACTGCAACCTTTGTGATCACATTCTGTGCTAAACAGAAAGGCTGAGATCTCTGGAGTCCTGATATGCAGTAGAAAGAGTATCAATGAGACTATTTAGCAGGAGAGCTTTTGAAAAATATCATCTATACTGTGTACAGTGACGGAAATCCCCAACTATAACTCTGACGCTAAGGGTGGACACACACTTGCAATATTTTCTCTCTTGCGCTGCAAGACCACGCAAAAACTCTCGCCTCGCAGCGCAAGAAAGAGGCTGGTATAGAACCAGCATATCGCAAGTGGTTTCAATGGGGCCAGCGACAGATATAGCTATTCATGAATGAATAGCTAAGGGCTATGTGTGATTGGCTGAAAGCTCAGCCAATAGCTAAGCACTAGCTGCTATTGGCTGAGCCCTCAGCCAATCTGCACAGCCCTTTCAGGAGGCGGGGATTTTTAAATCCCCGGCTGCTGAAAGAGCTTCATAGCAGTGCAGGGGAGCCAGCCGGAGGACGCGGCTAAGCGCAGGAGAGGTGAGTAATAATTTTTAAAAAAATTTTTAAACAATTATTGATGATTATCGGGGAAGGGCTTATATTTCAAGCCCTCGATAATCATTCTGCGGGGCTTGGCTGAAACCATTGCTTTCAATGGGATTGGCAGCAGTGCTGATCCCATTGAAAGCAATGTAATAGAATGCCGTGGACTTCTGCCACAGCTGTGACAGCTGTGGCAGAAGTCCCCGGCATTCTCCATCTCTTTTCAATGGGCCTAGCGCTGCTGCCGCTGGCCCCATTGAAAAGACTGACGATATGTCGGCATGATGCCAATATCCCGTCGTCATGCCGATTTTTTTCTCACACTGCGATGCGAGACTTTAACTTTAGTCTTGCATCGCAGTGGAGAAAAAATCGCCAGTGGGTGTCCACCCTAAAGGTGGACATACACTTGCTTAAAATGGCCAATTTCAACCAAAACGATCATTTATTGGCAGAAATGTAACCATGAACATTCGTCTGGACCATCATCATCTGAATAGAAGTCGGTCATTCGATAGTCAATAGTACTGTAATATATATGGTGCAGTCAACCATTACATGAATGATCATTCTGTGGAAGTGCATTCCCACCATGAATGTCATTTCTTCTGTGAGTTATGTCTTTGTGCATTTTTTCTCTTAACCTCTGTGATTTCATTGAAAATATATGGCTACTTTGAATAACAATAACAGCCATTATGGACTAAAATGTGTATGGCTACGTCCAGATAGCAGACTATCATTCATTTAAAGGTCTATAAAGGATCTTTATAGACGAGCAGGGAGATACTCGCCTAAGGCACTACTCGCTCATCTCTATCTACATCCTGTAATATCACAGCATTGATGTCCATAGACACTGTGGTTGGCCAGGAAACGTAGTGCAGCAAATGAAAGATACCTCATGCAGCATTTCTTTCCACACTTACAAAAGTATGCAACAGTCAAAATCTCTTTATTTAACAAAGATATAAAAGTAATCATAAAAGGCATAAGGCGCTCACTAGAGCAGCAAACCACTGGGTAAAATCATGTGAAGACAATCATAGTATACTCTGATCATGTGTACAAGCCCATGGTAAGTACAAGAGGTACTATGGATCCTCAAAGTTATATATCATGCCAAAGACATACCCACACAAGAAAGTAAGAGCATATCAGTATCATATAGACCCAGAAGTCGCCACGTCTTGGCACACATTTTGCATTCAGCTTCATCAAGGGGTTATTCAAAACGATCCCTCGTGAAACATATATAAAAGTACAAAAAAAAAATGCCACAAATTACAAAGAGAACGATCATCTGTTCCCCATATGAGACAATCAAATGTAATGCGGAAAAAACGTCAAACGTATACCTGCCGACATGCGCCGCAGCCCGGGGCGTACAATTGCACAGATGGCAAATAGAAAGATCTAGAAGGAACCAACAAATGTCATACACAGGCATGCGTCCCACAGTGGAACACACGACCACGCACACACTATGGTAAAGGTCCAGTACTAAAGGTGCATCCCAACAGGTAAATGCAAGCAATACAAAGTGCCATTGCATATATATTGAAAAATTCATACTAATAAACTTAATTCAATGTATAAACTTACATACTGAATCATAATACAATACAGATAAAGGGATATCAATACACAAAGTACAACTATCTACAATAGTATAAACTCCTGTATGAGGTCATTTAGTATACTGAGGTGATCGCGCGCCCAAAAATAAAGAGAAAATAAAAAACTTATTGCAACTTTTATATATTTGTTGAAGATATTTATTGTAATTCTGAATGGTTCATACCTTTGTACATTTGCTTTGCTAATGTGTGGCACCATAAACAGTGTTTGCTCTTGTATTTATATATTTTCCACACCTGCCTAGAACATTTGCACAGTACTGTAATCTATGAAAAAACAATGAATCCGTGAATCTACCAATATAGTCAGCGGCGGGATGGCAGAACTCCTACTGAAGTAAATAGGGGAAGCCACCGATCCCTTCATTCTCCATCCAGATGCAGAGAATGGAGGTCAGCTGATCTGGAGGGAAGGAGGTCCAAGGACCCCATCCCCTACACAGGTACAGCTATGATTTATGGCATATCTTGTAGATATGTCATAAATGTCTGTGATGGGAACAATCCTTATAAGCTCCTTTATCCTCTTAGATCTGGAATGCCATATATTTTGCAGCGAGATTTAGATCCAATATTAATTCTGGCTGATGATAATGGCTTTATAAGTTACCAAACATTTAATACATTCTTTGTCAAGAAAAATCCAGCACCTAGGAGGCGTTGTTTTTTGTTGCAAAACCTGGCATGCAGTTCCATCTCAGGCAGATATACAAATGATGAGAGTTGTGGTGATTAGATGAACGGTCTTGTCATCGGAGACCCTAAAAGTGGTTCCCCCTTGGCCTATAAGAGGCTCTCGGAGGCTCCTTGTGTGTAGTGGCCTCTTCTTCTGCTTGTGTAGAGCTTGTTGGCCACTAGATGCCTCTACGACGCAGAGAAGAGATGTCACCCCGTTACCAGAGTCTGAGAGGGGCGCACTATTGGGATGTGAGAAGCTGGATGGTCATATTGCCAAATTTCTCGCCACCTGGGCCGTTCTGACCAGACTATTAGGAGGTGTTGGGATCAGTGGATGTGTTAAGGCACACACACAATGTGACCAGGTTGAGGACGCCCAAAACACACGACCACCAGTAAAAAGGAACGCATGATTGTCCGGCAAGCACCAGCAATGGAACAGTTTTGTCGTCTGCCATCCAGAGACAGGTGATACCATCATTACAGGCACCTTGGTCTGTCTGAACCATTGCAAGACACTTGGCTGAAGGACACTTAGTCTCACGACGGCCATTACTTGTACTGCCTTTAACACCCACCATCGCCTTCATTTTCAGTAGTGTCATGAACGACGAAACCGGACTGCTACGGAGTGAAACTGGGTTGTCTTCAGCAATAAATCCAGGCTTAGTTTGGACACTGACGACGGGCGTATTCATGTCTAGAGGCCTCGGGGGGAGTACCTCAATCCTGCCTTTGCTGTGGAGCGGCACACTGCCTCCTGCTAGTGTGATGGTCTAGTGGTCCATCACCTATGACAGTCGGTCATCCCTAGTAGTGGTATGAGGCACAATGACAGCTCAGCGATATGTTCAGGACATCCTGCAGCCACGTGTGTTCCTCTCATGGCGGCTTCTAAGAAGCATTTTCCAGCAGGATAATGCTTGGCCGCACACACAAGGGGGTCACAGGAATGTCTCCACAACATCGTCACACTTCCATGGCTGCCGGGTCACTGGATTTATCATCAATAGAACATGAATGGGACCATCTAGGATGTCAACTTTAACAGCCTACGGGTTTGCACTTTCTAGAGGTTCAGTTACTATATGGAACCTGTATGTCTCCATGACCGCTCATATCACATCTTGTATCCAAGCTAGAGATAGTACAACAGGGTACAAGAGCCTCCATGCCCCCCATATCACATATTGTGTCCAAGCTGGAGGCGGTACAGGAGGGTACTAGAGCCTCCATGCGCACACGTATCGCATCTTGTATCCAAGCTAGAGATAGTACAACAGGGTACAAGAGCCTCCATGCCTGCTGGTATCACATATTGTATCCAAGCTGGAGGCGGTACAGGAGGGTACTAGAGCCTCCATGCGCACACGTATCGCATCTTGTATCCAAGCTAGAGATAGCACAACAGGGTACAAGAGCCTCCATGCCCACCTGTATCACATCTTGTATCCAAGCTGGAGGCGGTAAAACAGGGTACTAGAGCCTCCATGCCTGCCCATATAAACATCTTGTATCCAAGCTAGAGGCAGTACAATGGGGCACTAAAGCCTCCATGCCTGTCCATATCACATCTTGTATCCAAGCTAGAGATGATACAAAGGGTACTAGAGCCTCCATAATTACATGTATTGCACTTGTATCCAAGCTAGAGGCGGTACAACAGGGTACTATAACCTCTATGCCTGCCCGTATCATATCACATCTTGTATTCAAGCTAGAGGTGGTAACACAGGGTACTAGAGCCTCCATGCCTGCCCGTATCACATCTAGTATCCAACCTAGAGGTGGTACAACAGGGTACTAGAGCCTCTATGCCCACCCGTATCACATCTAGTATCCAAGCTAGAGGCAGTA